>NW_006256908.1:3589193-3711157 GCF_000478725.1 Eutrema salsugineum | reverse complement strand
TTATGGATTCTTATCTAATTGTTGAGATTTTTCACCAATGGTGTAGGTTGATAATATTTGAACACAAGCAAACTAAGTGGACCTCTGAAATACGTACAAGTGATCATAATCATTAAAAAAATCTTAGAAACAATTAAGTTTTAGTTGGAAACCTTTTTTAAGTTTTAAAATTTTGATTTTAGTTTTATGTTTTATAAATAATCTAGCTGTAATATGTATTGGCTCACATAGTAATTGCAAGTAATATTTAATTGCAAAACCGGGAAAGAAATCTGTCTAAAAAGTTAGGATGAGTTTTTAAAAATTAAAGAAATAAACCATTTTGTTAAAGTTGTGAAGTTCAAGATTTGATATTTAGGGTTGATAATTCAAATTTTAGAGTTTTCTTGTTAGGACTTATAGTTTAGAGCTTAGTTTAACACATTAAAATTTTGATGTAAAGTTTATGATAAAAATGTATTATTTATGTTTTATATATTTATATTTTCTATCTTAATTAAGATTAGGTGTTCTAGGGTTTTTGCATTATTTTTTACGATAAATTTATAGAGAACTAAAAAAAATATAAAAAATTTGGTTTGTTCGAGTATTTTAATGAATAATCTTACGATTTATCTAATTTGTACATATTTCTACAAACAACAGATTGTTAATCAATCTGAGGAGTTTTTGCTACAATCAGTCTGTACCAAAGCTTGGTTTTAGTTGTTTAGGTTTTCGGATTTTAGAACAATTTCTGTTTATAGTTTTATGTAGTTATCATTTTTATTTTTTGAAGAGTTGTCACTGATTTTTTTGTTTGTTTGTTTGAAAATCACTATAAGCTTCCACTACATCAATAACCATCCTTTTTGGTTAAAAACTTGTTAAACAAAAAAACTATAAACAAAGTAAATTGTACCAAGTTTAAGATGATAATAGAAAGCCAGTCTCATATTAAATATTGAATATGATTGTGTCGAGTAGTTAAGAGGAAAACAAAATATCAAGCACATGAACGGCCCACATGTCAAATCAGACGACATGCCTTGAGGAAGGATGGCTCGTAGATCCGATCTGATTCAATTATTTTCTTATTGATATTTCTAAACACTTTAAACCAAAAAGAAGGAAAAAAAAAAATCTTAATTTGTAACTTAGTATTATACAATTACTTTGTTAACAGTCAGTCTTAGAAACAAATTACAGATGATGCATCTTCACAATGGAATGGATAGATCACCGACGATTTACGAGAAGAGTACCAAAACTAAATGATAATGGAGTTTCCTCATGGGAAGGTGGGTCTCCTCCTGCCTAGCTTCCACATGATGGGTTTTCTTCTAAATTTCTCATAAGAGTTTTAATCTTTTCCAAGAATTATAACATAACCAAAATTTTCATAAGTTTACAATGTATATTGGACATTCGGGATTTTTTTCGCAATCATATATTCGTTGTGGGGTATTTTACGAAATTTATTCACTATTATTAGGTTCGTCATTTATTTGTAATAGTATCATTCAATTCAATTTCACTATTGCTCACCGAAATTATTAAGTACAAGTTTCATGAATTTTTCTTCATCATAATAGATGTGGATATAAAAGTAGGTTTTTTATATACAAATTCAGTTACCAATGGCTAAGTGATCTGGATAAACATCGATGGCTATACTCTTCTAAACTTACTTTTGGTGATATTTTGAAATAACTTAAAAATCCAAATCTGAATGATGTAATGCAGAAAATCTGTTCAGGATGGAGTTTTACCTCGAACCATGAGACATATACGAAGATGGATCGGAATAACTGTTATCTATAATGTGTGTGCTATTTTATGCATGAGTTCATGCAATATCTATCATGAAACTTCAGTTATCTGGTGGAATCATTTTGTTTACTTTACTTGCTATCTATGCTTATGGTATAAGCCTTTGGAGATCCAACAAACTTTACTTCTAAAAGCTACAACTGGATAATTAGATAAATTGAATTTTTTTAAAAATTTAGTCAATTGTATAGAATACATTTGCTAAGTAAAGATGATCAAATTACGTACGTACCAACTAGTTTCACATAGTTGCAACAGCTAGAAGCTCCTCCAAGTCCATTAATGGTTAGTCTACCTCCCACTTTCAACATAACCTTGCTCCTTTTCTGTCCCACATTTCTACTACTCTCCATTGGTTTCGAGACCATTCAAATGTAATATCCACAATCAAACTACTATTTGCAATAGTTACAAAAGTCATTATGAAGTTTAATCCAAATAAGTTTCCGGGCCTTGATGGCTTCAGTGTTGCTTTCTTCAAATCAGCATGGAAAAGAAGGATATGAGTTAGTGGCAGGAATTGAAAAATTCTTTGTCACATTAGATTAACAAATGAAACTATCTTCACACTGGCACCTAAAAATCCAAGAGCTATACTATTCTTACAACATATCAATCTCCTGCTGTAACACTATTTTATAAGATCAATTCAAAAATTATGACGAAGAGGTTAAAGGTCATTCTGCCACAAGTCATATTGCCTAACCAAACAACATTTGTAAGAAGTAAGCTATTAATAAAGAATACTCTCCTTGCTTGTAAGATTGTACAATGTAATCATAAACTGGGAGGTACAAAAAGATCACCATCAAGGTAGACATTGCCAAAGATTTAGTTACCATTAGATGGGAATATTTATATTCCAATGCTCAAGGGGGCTTCAAACTCCAGAAACTTATCTGCGTTGAATAGAGGCTTGTGTTTGTACTACTTCATTCTCATTCTCAGTTGGTTTTTCAATGGCTCTACTTATATGGTTACTTCAAAGAAAAAAGATAGGCTTTAAACAGGGAGATCCACTACTCTTTATTTATTATATTATTTCAATGAACTGCCTCTCACGGGCTCTCAATAAAGCATAATGAAAGGTAGATTAAAGAATCATCAGAGATGCCACAAAACAAGACTTACTCACTTTGCATTGCAAAAATCGATGGTTTTTGTCATATGTGGATGTTCAATGAATTTTCGAAGTGAGCAGCGGCTAAGATTGAAAGATAATCATTGCATGGGTGTTTATTTGTGACGCTTTATCTGTGGATTATATAAACAAATAGTTGAAAATGGATTATACTTTTGGTCAAGAAATTGGTCTCTTTTTGGCAGTAACTTTCTTTTGGTCGAGATTCTACCGCCATATGATTGTTTTTCGTGAACGAGTTTTCGATATCTCGGAGTTCCACAGAGAGAGAAGGAACTTATCCAAAACAAAAAAAAAAAAACCGAAATGAAAGCAAAAAATGATTAAATGGGTTCTTAAGTTAACCATATCCAAACCAAATTATTAAATTTCGTTTGGTTCGGTTCGATATTTTCGATTATGGTTTTCTTTCTTCGTTTCCTTTACAGAATTTCCGCTTAGAAAATAAACAAGTTGTACATTATCCCAACTTATCCATTTACAAATGTTTTTAGAAAAAGAAAATAAATAATGACCGAACATAAACGCAACTACTAGTCTACTAGTTGTGGCATAGGCGAGAAGACCAATGACTGACTCCTGAAGTTCCAAATGTTCAAAACCAATTGCCTGTTTATGCAGAGCCGTCAGATAAACAAATAATGGGCCCATCACAAAAAATCGAACGGTGGAAATTAACCTCAATTTCGCATCTCATTTCTCATAATATAAATACAAAAAAAACCTAAAAAAGGGCGCAAACAATAGCAAGAGCCTTCACTAAACTCAGCCCCTCTTCTCTCTCTCACTCACTCAGGTATCTTCTTCTTCTTCCTTTAATCTCCATTAATCCAGAGTTTTTCACTAAAGGTATTATTATCTTTTATTGTTTCTTTTTTAAATCGTAATTTAATTTTGGTTTAATTATGCCCTTTTTTACGATTATTGTTTCTGCTTAGATCTCGTGAAAATCCAATGGACAAAGAAGAAGATCCATGTGAAGTAAAAGAAGCTTCTTTAGAGCCTAAAACTTCAATCGCTGATGCCCCCGATTCGATTCCGTCTTTTGATTCTTCCGAATCTTCTCTATCGGAAGAGGAAACGATGATAAAGAGTGACAGAAAAATCGTCACTTTGTCTCCACTGTGTAACCAATACAACGATAAGATGTCGATTATTGACTCTAATCTTTTCGATTGTGTTTTGGTGTCCGATGAAGAAATCATCGAGTCTATCTATCAGAATCTCCTGAGAATCATTGTCTCACTGCAAATACAAGGCAATGGTGAGATTTGGTGTTTTGATGGTTGCAAGACACCTCCTTCTCGGCTTAACGACGCTAAAATGGTTCCTGATACTTGTCCTGGAGCTCCAATGAAGCTCACCAAGATATCTAGGAACATCGATTCTGGATTGAGAAGAAAGCTCTTCTGACTTGTGATCTGAGATCAATTCCAAACTCTGACATGAGTTGTTGTTGTTGTTGTTGTGATGAATATTGTAGGGATTGATTTGACTTTGTCTGTACAGTCTTCTTAGGCTTTATCAGGATTCCTAGCTAAGCTAGTTGTTATTAGGAGACATTTGGTTTCTTCCTTTCCTTTCTGTAATTTGTGTTTATGTCTCCTGAAACTTATGAACAGTGGAGATTCTTGAATAAAGTTTAAATCTTTCCCCTTTCGATTAAAGTTCTGTGAATCTGGTGCCTTAAGGGTTTACACTGAGATAATTGTTTATGGGCTATTGTAGTGCAAGAATCAGGCAATGAGCTATGAAGCAAGAGTGGCAGTTCCGGTTTGTCACTCTTTGTCGTCAATTAAGACAAGTCTTACGCGTGCAAATAGGAATAAACCAATAGTAGAATCCAAAAGCACTGAAGCTAAAGTATTGAGGTCAACAAACCAAGTTGGAAAAATCAATGAATAAAAAGTGATATGTATATACAAAGAACTTGGGCAGTATCACCTAGATATAATCAATCGCGTTGCATAAGCAACTAACCAATAAACCTACTGTGTCTTTGACAGTCAATAGATTTCAAAGAATACTTTATCTGAACTTTTTGTAATCTTTATTTGGACTCTATGGAATAAGTGAAACTGATTTGGAAGCGTCTAGATGGTTTAACCGACAGGTTCCAAGAAGATATTCCGGGAGCTCCTCTTCGGTATTCGCCTACACAAAAGAAAAAAACAATTGCACACTCAAAACCAAATGCTACGGGAAATACTAAAATGGAACTCAAGAGTTAACCATTGAAAACTGGTTTTTACCTGTACCAAGAATGCCATTTCAATCACGAGTTTGTTGAGGTAACCAAGAACAAGACTCACAACTCCTCTTGCAACAGTTGATGAGCCAATATCAACGCCCAGCTGGACATAACAGATAAGTATTGTACAAAAATTTAGCTAAACCTGAAAAGTCACACTTTTGCGGAAAACACTAATTCCTATTAGGATCTTATATCCACTCCTACTGTGTTACCTCAATATAGTTCTTTCCCCTGAAGTAGTTGATCTCCAGGGCCTGACCAATAAGGCACGCTTTCTTTCCCACACTCTGCTTAACTATCCAAGATCCCTGATACATTCGCAAAACCAAAGTCTGTAAAAATTGGACGGAAAAGAATAAGAGATCTAAGAAGAGGTAGTGATCTTTTACACCAACCTTGGATATGTAAGGAATGAGCTTGAACCGTGAATTCCTATATGCGTCATCGCCATTAACAAAGCTAACTAGCAAAGGATGCTCTTCAATGGGTGTGCTCATCATGTAATAAAGCACAAGGCTGTACGTTGTTGATCCTGGAACCTGTTTGTTTTCATTGAACAACTAATTGATTCTTTTGCAGACAAATTGAAAAAAAATAACTGTGGTTGCACGAGTGTCCTCTTACCTGTATATTCACGATGAAAAAGAACTCTGGTCCACCTTTTGCTGCATATTTCTGCATTTTAAAATCTTATAAGCTTCTAAGAATAAGTAAGAGGGGGCTCTATATATATATATAGATAACAAGTTCAGAAAAAACAACAATAATTAGAACCTGAACGATGCCTCCAGGACGGGACCCCAAATCATCCTCCCGCTTGTCAGATTTTAGCCAGTCTGCAGCTACCATTTCCATCAGTGTACCCTTTGCCTTGACCTGGATCCACCAGAAGAGAGTGCTTACAAACTGAGGAACATTGAATAGATTGATAATATACAAAGCATCTAATACCTTCTTCTGGTCTGAAAGATAAGTCTTTCCTCGGATGAGAAAAGTAGAGGGATCGGTCGTTGTCCAACTACAAGGCAAGGCACAAGTAGGATCAGTTGGAAGAGTGGTTCCATAGCAGCAAGGCGTGCTACTCTCTTCCCTCGCCTTCTCATGCAGGTCAACATAGCCCCTCTTTTGAACTACTCAAGGAAACAAAAACCGTCAAAAAGCATGTCAAACTTGAGAAGGAGAACACAAAAAGACAAAACACGACTAATAAGAGCAGATGAAACTTTAGATCACCTGCAAGATCGTGTAATTTTTTCACTAAGCTCGTAGCGCTATTTAGTTTTGGCTGGCGGGATTCCTGCAATCGGCAAACAGAAAATCAGAATTGTTAAAACTCTCCAAGCTTATTAAAGTAATGTCTGATGTTGTTACTACCTGAGAGTATGTATCCGAATCAAAATCTGAGGTCCAGCTTTCATCTAACTGGTCATTATCTGACGGTTCTGGAACGTCGAAAAACTCATCCACTCCATCGTTCAAGTCTACAAGGCTAGACCGCTCTGAGGGAAATTTGTCTCTCTCGTCATTAGCAGTGTCCTTGAACAATTCGCTTTCTCTCAGAGAAGAATCACCAAAAACACCATCTTCGTTTTGATTCAGTAGTGCACTTCTTGACGACTCCCCTAATGACAGATTGGAAGGAAAGCTTCCATGTTTTGCCCTAAACAGCTCTCTCAATGCTGATCCAACCAATAAGTATGTTATGATAAAAGAAAAGTGCTTAAACTAAGACTATATTCTTTAAGAGAATTGGCAACTACCAGAAATTCTTCCAAGCATCTTCACAGTGATAGATCTAGCTAGAGACGGTTTCACATAAGATCTCCAAGACTTCCAATCAACTGCAAGCATGTGCTTCACAACTGATTGTTTTCCGTTGTCAATGGGAGATATCACATAACCACCACCTGTGATACAAAAGGGAAAATGTCATTTTGCATTGCTTCTCAATCAGTTGAAAAGGAGATCTAGCTGCAACGGAAAGAATAGTGATCATGCATTGGCCCAAACCGCAACATATATTCTTTTTAGACACTGAAGCAGAATCAGGCTTTTGTGAAAAATGAGAAGTAAAATGTTGGTTTAAAATTTTGTATATTCTGTAAAAAGACACTTTAACTAATCATAAAAGAGTATAGAAATAAGCAAAGCTTTCACAAATACCAAGCTAGGGTCAAAAACCTTATAAGACAGAGATATCAGATTCAAATGACATCACGTGGCTAACGAGTAGTTGCAACAATGAGCATGTAAGGAAATGCAAAAACTAACTTCGTTTTAATAAACTAGGCGTACATTACTTTTAAGGCACGCACGGATATAGCCTTTCTGAGGTGGACACTTCTTGTGATATACAGAATGATAGAGAATAACTGCGACAGAATGAACGAAAAAAAGAATAAGCAGTTAGCTATATGGAACATTGGGTAGAATCAAATGAACAGCTATTTCTATTAAGCATTACAAACCATATGTTCCATCATCTTCCCTTCTCCAATAACGCCGCAGCGAAAAATCTCTTCTTTTCATTCCCCTGTTACTACAGCATATCAGTAAACTAATAAGACAAATAAAGACGCCAACTCTGAGAGAAAAAGTTGAGTGGCTGACCAAGGTAACCAATCACTGTATAACTGTTTGTGAATTATATCAGTGTGACCATCAAGATGTTCGACCACACTTCCTTGGTAAAAACAGAAATCCCATCTGCAAAGTTCCAAGCATTTAGTTTGGATATTCTACGAACTTTCATATCTTACGGCTTGCTTGTTTGGAGACTGGAAGTATTAGTACTTACTCTGATCTTGAGGGTCCAAGGGAAAGAAGCGTTTGGAAAATGGTTTCTGAGGTTCCATCAACAACCCCAACAGCCATGATAGCCGGATGATCATCCCACTGTGAAGTAAGGCAAATGAATTATCAAAACTTGATTCCCTTCAAAAACCCCAATGAACATACCAATTCAAAAGTTGAGACGAATATACTGACCTTTCCAAGAGAATCTCTCTCTTTTGCCTCTTTGAAAAGCCGAAGTCCTGCATGCGACACACATGATTAAACAACTTGCATTCCAGCCACACCAAAAAAAAAGCAACAACAATTGAGTTTGCACCATACCATTTTGACAACCGAATATTGTCCACGGAGAAGGCGCAACAACATCCGTTGTAACAGGATCCACTCGAGCAGACGACCGGAGCGTCCAGTCAATAGAACTTGCGTGATGGTCCCGAACTGAGCTACTCAATCTGATTTTAGAAAATAACTCTTTCATCTAAGAACCCCAAAAAGCAAGCCAAGAAACTTTACAGTAAACTACTGGCTCGCTTAGAGATGTATTCCAGTGATTACAGTACCTCAGAGAATCCCATCTGCTCCTCGAACAACTAAAAACGTCTCCTGGAAAAGAGGCAACCTGCATATAACACATACGTACTATAAGTCTCCATCCTCCAGATAAAAGAGCTTTTAAATTGTTCCTAAATGCTTTGTATTACCTTTAAAGCTGTCTCTTTAATAGAATTGATCCACCTAGCTGCATCCTCAGGACTGCTTGCTCCTAACTTTACATCAATTAAAACAAAAAACAGAAAGCCTTTACACGATGAAAAGAGATGCTCATCACAACAAGTTTTTCCAGCAACACCCAAAAACGTAAAATTACCTTACCTTGAGCTGATCATTATGATTGGAGGTATTGTATAGTGTAAATATGAAGAATGCCTACAAGTGATAAAGAAAAAACCATTTATCACTCCATACCTAATGATTTGAGAAAATAGATCACAGTCACAACGAGTAATTTCCATACTTTTCTATGAACACTTTCCCTTCCATTGTCAGTAACTCGGATACATGAATCTATTACAGCACTTCTTCCTGCATCCTGTAAAGTCGCAATTCAGAATCTTTTTAAGTTATAATCTTATTTAAAATCGTTTTAAGTTATAATCTTAAGATAATAAAGGAGAATGTACATGAATCTAATAAGAGGACCTTGGTTTTAGAATCGGGGATGGACTTGAAACTCTTGAGAAGATGATCTCTAAGGACAAAGTAACGTTTTTTAGAGAAATGCAATCCGAATCTGTTGGATCGGATGATATACAACCAACCTTCCATCTTCGTCTCGCTCTCGTTTTCAGACCCGAAAGCCATTGGAACTCTGAAGAAGAAGAAAAAACTCAGAAAAGCTTCTACACTATCATAAGAACCCTAGAAGTTTCTTGAATTCCAAGGAAATTCCCCCAACAATCAAAAATCACTACTTTCTTTGTATCCAACCAAACACAACCGACAAACACAAAAGATTAACAAAACCCAGAAGACACACACACCTCTGGAGAAATCTCGAAACCCTAGAAATTTATTTGGCAATTACAGACCATAGAAAGACTCTTGTTTTCTCCGTTACCCATAAAACGACAAACCCAAAAAGAAGGAAAAGAGAGGAAAAAAAAAAGGATCAGATAATCAGAGAGTAGACGAAGACGAAGGGTGGTTTTTGCAGTGAAGATTCGGATTTTATTTAAAAGAGCGAAGAAAGATTCAACATCGCTCTCCGATTTTTCTCTCTGATTTCAACAGTTTTTGAGTTTTTTTTTTCTCTGGTAGAGAGGAAAAACTGAAAATTTTGGTAGCAATGTGCAAGACAATAGAGATTGCGGACGAGAGATACGAATCTAGTAAAATGACATTGATAGCCTTATTCTGTGTTCTTTTTCCAAAATTTTAATCCCCAAAATTCCTGATTGGTGGGTTGATTTGTCCATTTACATGCTTTTATTTTTTTCCCAGGCATTTACATGCTTTTTTCGAACCTTTTTTTTTGTTTCCTTGGAAGTAAACCGGTTTTCGTTTTTCTAGACTTGTCGCCACTAGTTGTAATTGTTTCACTAAAAATACCACTAATTTTTTTTAAAAATTTTGGAAATGTTTTTAAATAGGTCAATAGACTAATGAATAAATGTATAAATAACATTTATCTTTATAACAATTTAATTCACGACCCGTATAAGTAGTCTTGATAATGGGTCAATACGGTTTTTAGTATAAAATCCTAAGCGGATTAGTGACCGAGTTTACCATTTTAATCGCGAGTCATATGAAAACACTTTAAAAGAAAACGAAAACACTATTAGAACAGAACTTAGAGATATTATTGAAAGGTGAATTAAGGGAAAATGAATCTTGGAGATACTGGAAAATTTAATGAGATAGAAATATATTTGATATGAATAGAGTTAGCAAGGAATATTTCCCTAAAGCAATTAGGAAATTGCTAGTTTTGTAAAGGGAATATGTGGGCACAAAATATTCATAAGAATAAGGTGTCTCTTTCTAAGAAAAAATAGCCCTCAAAAATGGGAGAGATAAATATAATTTTTTTTGTAGCTATTTGACATTCTATCTGTAAAAAGATGATGAGAAGTTATTAGTTACAAGATGACCGTTTTAAGTATATTATTATCATTGTCTTGACTTCAAAGATATCATAGAATTTTGAAATAGATTAAAAAAATGCTAAACAAGTTATTACTTATTAGGATAGTGTAAAACAGAGAACAGACTTTAATTGTAATTGTGTTTAAGAATAGTTTTCAAACAAAGTTTGGATACGTATGAGATACGTCGCTGAAATTGAGTGTATTTATGGAAAGAGAAAAAACCAAAATAAACAGATCACAACGAGATAATAATTTTTTATATATATTTTAATTGAATGTAGACATAATAAAACTTTTGAGAGAGACCTATCACATACAGTAAAACCTCTATAAATTAATAATATCGGAACTGTAATATTTTATTAATTTATCAAATTATTAATTTATCGATATAAAAATTAGTCCGAAAAACTAATTTGGGACTTTAAAAATGTATTAATTTATCGAGATATTAATTTATCGAGTATTAATTTATAGATGTTATAATGTATATAGAAACTACAGTATATGTACTAAACTGAACCATTTTTTACTTCACTTTTGCAAGTTCCATATTCTTACTTCACTTTTGCAAGTTCCTAATCCTAAATTTATGATTGCATGAGTTGATAAGAAAAGAAAAGAGCTAAAGAAAGTGGAAACCCATAAAAATGGTACTGAATATAAAACAAAATAAGACAAAGAGAGTAATCTTGAAAAGGAAGCATTAATATTGATTGAGAAATTGTTTAGAAACGTATCGCAGTATCGTTAGATGTTGTAGACTTGTAGTAATATGTAGGAATAAGTCATCATCACAAGTATTTTATTTAGTTGGATCATTGGCTGTTGCAAACAAGTTGGCCTATTGATGAAGACCATTTCTCATTTATTATTTTTTTTCTTCCTGTCATTCGTAGCTTGCAAGTCTCATCATCGCCACTAGTTTCAATTAAATTTATTGATTCTCTTTTTGTGGAAAGTTTATTTTCCAATTCTCTTTGTGGGTCCAAATTATAAAAATGTTGTACATACATGTGAAATGAAACAAAAACGAGAACGTAGCATGGGCATGCGCGGTTGGATTTATTTTTCACGTCCACTTCGAAATACAGTCGGCTGCATATAACACCTAGGACTATGCAAAATATCTAAAATTCGAGATCCGATCTAAGATCATTTCTGATCAAACTAAAATGTTTGAAACTCCCATACCTGGAACAAACTAGTTGAGCACTCCACTCGACTCCCCCCTACTAGAACACAATCATGACTTTGTCTAAGAGTTTGAATAATTAATTTTGATTTCATGATATCCAGATTCGATTGGATTGTTTTTTTTCTTTCCATCGAGTAGTTTTTATTGAAATTATGGGTATGGTGTTACACAAATCGATAAGAGTTAAAATTGCTATCTCTGAAAACAAAACCATCAGAAGAAATGATGAGATCAGCTTTCATATATAATTTTCTTACTTTTTTTTATAAAATACTTATAAAATAAATTAAAATATCATAAAATATCGTCATTATTTATAAGAACTACAGTATTGTTATGACTATCCATTAAAAATATGTTCTAAAATATTTATACAATCTCTAGTTAAAATTTTTGTTATGATATTGTCTATTTACTTTCTTATTGAACATCTTCTATTATTATTTGAGAAGGACATTTAAAAAAGAACATTTATGTCATGTTTTATTAATAATTTTGACATGCTGATGTGTCAATCTCAGAGAGTTTTTCAATGATTTTTTGAAATTAAACTCAACTTACTAGATTAATTACATCATATGCCATTAACATTAATTTAGTTAAAAATTAGTTTATATCAAATATATATTTAATACTCAAACATTTGATTTATAAAGATATTCTTTCTCTTTTTATATTTCTTATCAACATATTTATAAAAATTTAATACATAATATTACTTATGTTACTAAACATTATTTTCTTATCTCATATTTCTTTAATCTTAATTTTGTTAAAAAATAATTATATTATCTATTTAATAATAATAAAATCTAACTTTTTTTCATTCATATTATAATTCACATTTTTTATATCAAAGCAAAGTACAGTATCTTAGTCTGATGTTAGACCGGTTAGATAGAACATATTAATCTAATTTAGTATATTTTTTATCTACATCTTTATAAAATTTAATACATAATATTACTTATGTTACTAAACATTATTTTTTTTATCTCATCTTTCTTTAATCTTAATTTTGTTAAAAAATAATCATACTATCTATTTAATAATAACAAAATCTAATTTTTTTTATTCATATTATAATTCATATTTTTTATATCAAAGCAAAGTACAGTATCTTAGTCTGATGTTAAATCGGTTAGATAGAACATATTAATCTAATTTAGTATATTTAATGTGTAATTTTATTTATATAAAAATACTACTAAAATTAATTATAAAATCAATAACTATCTAGCATTTATGCAATTATATTATAAAATAAATATAACTTTGATCATTAATTATAATTGCATAATTATTATATATATATATTTGCAATTATAAATATCAGCTAATATTTTTATAGCTGTATTTCTATATATTATATTTGCATATTCGAGTAAAACAATTATGGTTAATATTTACTCCGCACCATTGTGCGGGTAATAAACTAGTTTACTTTATTTTATTACTTTTAATAGTTTAGTGTCAAATAATTTGAATCAGAATTCACATTTAAATCAATATAAAACTATAAATGACTGCAATATAATTGTTTACTCAACCTATCATTTTAGTACCACAATTAACTATGGTTAGTGGACACCAAAGCAAATCAGACTTTATAGGTTCTTAACAATAATAGGTGCAGATGCAGATAGTGTTTTTTACATTCACACACTCGCCTGTTCCATTCCACTTTGAAGTACACTAAGTTGCACACACCATAGATTCACAGTATTCATGTCCTGTTATTATATTTTTATAGCACATTTGTTCTCCTTCTGTTTCCGCCGTCAGCATCCCTAATAAAAATATTTTTAAACATAATCTCATCAGTTTTTATTTATATAAAATAAAAGGGTGATGAACAAAAATACTATGAATAATATAGAAATGTGGAAAGAATATTTGATATGTTTTAATTTGTAAAGCAAACCTAGTACGAGGACGATCATGAAGATAGCAAAAACGATGGCTTTACTCATTTCTAATGATATATTAGGAATGAAAACTTTAAGATAAAATGGCAATTAGTGTAATGATAATGCAGTACGTACATGTGAATATCATATATATATATTCATCTTTCGGGAAGGCTTTTTTGGTCTGCGGAAGGCAATCAGAGGAAGGCTTTTTTGGTATGCGGATTTTCATCTTTCAGGAAGTTGGATATGGAAGCGTCTTATGAAGCTTCGTGTCCTTGCTAGACCCTTTTTATATTGCCAGGTGAACTCTGGAACTCTTGCTTCCTTTTGGCACGACGATTGGACTCATTTAGGACCCCTTATCGACCTAACGGGGACAAACGGGCCAAGAATCACTGGTATTCCTTCATCATCGACCGTTGCTGGTGCTGTTCGAATGGTTCTTGGAATATTTCTCAGAGAAGACATCCGACCTTTGCTCTTCTTCGCGCTTGCCTTCCACAGGACCTTCCTTCGACTTTATCCACTGAATCAGATATTTTCCTTTGGAGGAACTCTCCAGGATCTCCTCCAGGTCTTTTCTCTACCTCGAAGACTTGGGATCGGTTACACCCCTCTCCTCCTCCTGTTCCATGGCACAAAGCAGTTTGGCCAAAGGTGAGGATTCCTAAACATGCTTTTATTTTCTGGGTGGCAACCAGGAATAGAATGCCTTCGAGAGACAGACTTCGTAGTTGGGGACTTAACGTCCCAGCTGATTGCCTGCTTTGTGGAAGCTGCTCCGAGAGTAGAGATCATCTATTCTTCTCTTGTTCGTACTCCGCCAAGCTCTTGTCATCCATTTTCTCTTATTCGGGTATCCACCCCCCCGTTATCTTTTGATGCTTGTCTGGATTGGATTATATCCCCGTTATCTCCAAACAAGCTCAAAGTCATTGCAAATCTGGTTATTCAGTCGGTGGTTTACTCTTTATGGAAAGAGAGGAATGTTCGACTTCACTCGGCTACTTCCAATCCGGTTCAGGTGTTAATCAAGGAAATTCATTTGATCCTTCGAGCTAAGTTGGCAAGTCTGGATCGAGCTGACCATAGACGCCTGATCCCGGGACGGCAGATCTCCGCAGATTCCTACCTCTACAACTGGTTCAGATTCTTCCAGCCATAGCTCTCCTCCGATTCAGCATTCTTCAATTCTCGGCATCTGATGCTTAAGGGTCCTTCTATCTCTGTTTCACATGCGTTTCACATGTCTTGCTCTTTTCTATTAGTAGTCATTAGTCGTTCATCTTCTGTTTCAAATTTTGTAATTCTAAATGATGCCTCATTAAGGAGGAAGAATGGAGATGAATAAAATGGAAGGTTAAAATATATATATATATATATATATATATATATAAGACTTTCGAAAATATCACAAAATCTACAAACTAGCTAAAAAATCAACTACAGTAAAACCTCTATAAATTAATAATGTTAGGACTATGATATTTTATTAATTTATCGTGATATTAATTTATCTATAAATTATTAATTATTAATTTATAGAGAAAATTTACTTTCTGTATATAATTTCTAAAAATTTCTTTGGAATAATGTTATATTTTAAAATTTTAACAAATCTCATAATATAAATTATGATTAACGATCATAATTATCGTAATAAAATAATTTTTAACACTATATTGGATTGTCCATGTAAAAATATCCATGTTTATAAGTTTAAAATTTATAAAAAAAACATGGCTACTATCAGTATTATTGATGATAAAATTGAAGATAACACTACAATATATTTTAAAACATTTACAGGTAAGAAAATCAATTATCACATCAAAAAATCATCATAAATTTTGAATGTATACAGTAAAACAGCAATAAGAGCTATTGATATAATAATAAGAGAGATGAGAACCAATTAGATTTCAATTTTAAGTATAAACAAACACATTGGTCATATTTTAGAATATTTTATTTACATATATTTGCATATATTTATATAATTATTAATTTATATTTTTGTTGGAACAATATATTTATATAAGGGTTTCAAAAAAAATTATTATCTTATTATCTTATCGAATTTGATGGATTTTTACATTGGTCCGACTTGGGACCAGCAAAATTTATTAATTTATAGTGATTATTAATTTATCGAGTATTAATTTATAGATGTTCTACTATAGTAATCAAATAGTAATCAAAGAAAACACACACTCATTACCAGCATCACTAACTCAGTTTTGGAAATATTGGCCCCAAAATTGTATTTATACTAATTGGCTCCGAAGCACATGCTTCATTTGCCTGTTGTCAGGCACGGCTGCATATATATATTTCATGCTGCATATATATATTTCCTGTGTGAATATGCTACATCTTCATCCACTGATTATGCAATTCGAAGATACCCGAAGGTTGTTCACTTGTAGTCTTGTACGAGATGTCAGCGTTACTCATGGTTTCAAATATGGATGTGTGTTTTTTCGAAATGTGTAAACTGAATTTAGACACACTTTGTTCCTCATTGAATTTAGACACACTTTGTTATAGGTTGAGCTGCATCAAAGATGATCATCAAGATCACTGATGTTTATTTATTTAAAGTTGTTCTCTTCTCTTCTTTATCACTGTCATGTACAAAGCTTATAACTTATATTCGCATTGAATAAATAGCATTCATGTAAAAATTATGAAATTTGTTCACCTGATCCGTCGAACATGCTCACCTCCATCTTTTGTGTCGTCATCACTGAGTTTCTAATCTAATCCTTAAGCACTCACAACCAAACCTGGATGCTCTGATACCACTTGTAAGGGTTTTTAGCTTATGTTTAGTGCTTTGATCTTATCATATATGAAACTTAAACGAACACAAGAAAGTTTGGTCACCCAGTTCACGGCCTCGAACCGCTACGTCTGGGATGGGAACCGTCTCCCACAACTTCCACTATCAATCAAAGATTACACAAGCACACTAACCGGTGCTCTCTTTTGTGTTCAGGTACAAAGCTTAACCAAGAAACTTAGAAGGAGATTACTACACCAAAAGACACACTCTAAGAACACGAAGACTCGAACTCTGTTTCTTTTCTCTCGGTTGCCTTTTCTCTCTCAACTTCTCTCTCTCGTTTCTCTTGCTTGTACTATGCTCCTTTAATTTTTCTCTGTGTTCTGTTAGGATTCGGCATCGTCTTGCGGCTTCCTTAAGTAACATACGACTTGCCAAAACGTGAAACATCTGATATTGGGTTTTATGGCTTTACTCCAAAACTTCTGGCCCATGTAAATAATATTGACTCAAAGCCCATATCTTCACAATATCCACCTTGGGCTTTGATTTGCTAAGGCCCACCTTCCCATCATCTTCCTTTTCACGTTTCTTCCTCATTGACGACAAAAGCAAAGCTTGCTTTCCCGATACTGGTTTCAATCTCCGACCACCGTTAAGCGATCTCCACCATTCTCCTATGTCGTCTCTAAACCGCCTCTACGCTCGCAAGACTTCTTTGTCTGATGTACTATGGTATGAACATCCCGAGTCCATAATCCATTCTTTCTTAGTATCTTGCGAACTGACACTTAACACCATTGGTTCTTTTGAATCTGTTGCAACATTTGCAGAGTCTGCAGGTTTCTTTCTATGAGGACAATCCCGTTTCCAATGTCCTTCATCTCCACAAACAAAGCAACCTTTGTTGTTTTTCTTTCCTCTACTCTTAGACCTTCCTCTTCCATTCTCTGACCTCTTTTCTGATCTGCCTCTAGCCTCAACATATAACTCTTCTCCATCTGATCTTGAAAGCTTTTCATTTCAGCCAGCTCTCTCTCCTTAGATTTTGCAGCACTAGCTACTTCCTCCAACTCAATAGCTTCCCTACTATACTTAAGAGTATCTTTTAAAGAATCATACCTAGGGGGAAGAGAGTTGAGTAGCAGTATTGCTTGAACTTCTTCTGGTATCTCAATGTTGAGGTTGCTCAAATCTGCAATCAGCTTCAAGAAGTCATCTACATTATGATCAATTGATCTTGAATCCTGCATTCTAAAAGAATACACTTTAAGCTGAGAATGGACCTGATTAGGCAAAGTATTTGCCATGTAAAGCCTCTCAAGAGTAGCCCACGCTTGAGCTGCGGTTACGCACTTGTCTAGTTTTCTTAAGACATGATCTCCAACACACATGAAAATAAGATTCAAAGCCTTTTCATCTCGCTCCAGCCTGGAAGCTTCATCTTTGCTCTTTTTCTTTATTGCATCTGGATCTTTTTCATCCACGTCTTTGGATGTCGGTTCCGTAAGAACATATTTCAAACCTTGAACGGTTAAGTACGTGAGCATCCTTTTCTTCCAGATCACAAAATCACCTGATCCGTCGAACATGCTCACCTCCATCTTTTGTGTCGTCATCACTGAGTTTCTAATCTAATCCTTAAGCACTCACAACCAAACCTGGATGCTCTGATACCACTTGTAAGGGTTTTTAGCTTATGTTTAGTGCTTTGATCTTAGGATATATGAAACTTAAACGAACACAAGAAAATTTGGTCACCCAATTCACAGCCTCGAACCGCTACGTCTGGGGTGAGAACCGTCTCCCACAACTTCCACTATCAATCAAAGATTACACAAGCACACTAACTGGTGCTCTCTTTTGTGTTCAGGTACAAAGCTTAACCAAGAAACTTAGAAGGAGATTACTACACCAAAAGACACACTCTAAGAACATGAAGACTCGAATTCCGTTTCTTTTCTCTCGGTTGCCTTTTCTCTCTCAACTTCTCTCTCTCGTTTCTCTTGCTTGTACTACGCTCCTTTAATTTTTCTCTGTGTTCTGTTAGGGTTCGGCATCGTCTTGCGGCTTCTTTAAGTAACATACGACTTGCCAAAACGTGAAACATCTGATAATAAGTTTTGTGGCTTTATTCCAAAACTTCTCGCCCATGTAAATAATATTGACATAAAGCCCATATCTTCACACCTTTGGTTGAATGAGTCCATAGGCTTGTTAAGAATCCTAGTAACAATAATAGCTCCTGCTCTTCAGCATTCAGCAATATCACCACAAAGGTTTTAAGGAAGAGTCACCACCACTGTAGAGTTTGAGGTCGATTTATTCAACTAAAAAAATATCTTTACACTTCCAATTGTAATTTCTTGAATCGATTTCGTGAGGGTTACTAGTAATTCATGCTGAAATTGACTGAGAAGTTGACACATCAACTTTTTTATATATACTAAAAACACTTGCAAATAATATTAAAAAGATTTCGTAATATTTGCTTTTTTTTTTGTAGAAAATAAACATTTTCCTTCTATATATCCTTGTACTATTCAAAAGGGAGAGAGATGAAGAGATGTATCTGTAACTGTAAATATATAAAAGAAAAAGAAGAAAAAAAGTAAGAGAAAAAGGCTCATTGGCTGTTTCAGTTTTTTCTTTCTTTCACAATTACAAAAACTTTATCAATGAATAGAAACAACAAAAAACAGAATTATAGAAGCAAAACAGAAAGAAAAAGTAAATTGTACTTTTTTAAAAAACTTTATGCTGTAAATCATACTGGAGAATGCTTGTCTAATTTCTTGGCTTCATTGTTCTCTTTTTCTTGGCTCAAAAGCGGCGTCGTATCCCTGTCTTTCCCCTATCAAAATGGAATGAAACCAAACCAGTTAATAAGCATATATAGATACTTTCAAGAATCTTTACTTCTATCTTTTGTTGTTGTTGTTGTTGTTGTTATTGGTGTGATTACGTACAAGAAAAGTGGATTCGGAGGAGCTTTGTTTGGATTTAGAAGCAACTGAGCAGAAGTAGGAGTATAGAATCATGCCAAGGACAGCGATGAGGATTCCTGCGATGTTACGAGGAGTGAAAGGATCGTGGAGAAGAGTGTAACCAAACGCAAGCACCAAACACGTTTTGAGATGTCCCAAGACTTGGTAAGTCACCGGAGATGTCTTTCCGATCACTAAAAATGTGCTGAAGTTAACCGAAACCGCTATCAAACACGAGAGCGTTATGAACCCCTGCAAGTATAAAACATGATTCATCATGGTCACGTTTCATAGGATTCTTCTATCTAGCTAGAAATGTATAATACGACATGGCTCAAAATGGGCTTGTAAATATATGTTTTAGCCATCTAGTTTATCTCTAATTTAAAACTAATTGGTAATAAATTAGGAAAATGAATATATTGATGTAAATATACCACGACGATAGGAGAGTAATGGAAAGAGAAGACATTGAGACGAGTGAGATATTTGTCGACAAAGGGACCCGAGACAAAGAGTATTGCGGCTTGAAACGGGGCCGATTGGTATAGAAGTTGTGTTGATGTCACGTTCAGTCTCTTCTGGATTGTGTTTGTTAGCTGCACCACAACAATTAATTTAGTCATGTTAATAATATTATGAATTTTTAGTCATTACACATTGATTAGTTAAACATAAGAATCAAAGCATACAATTTGGCCGACGCAAGTTGTGGCGATGGCAAGGAGAGAGAGAACAGAACCAACAAAGTTGAGCTGAAGATCTGTGATTGATGCTATTCCAACCCCAACCAACAGTAGAAACAATGAGAATTTTATCTTCTGGCTGCAAATCAAACATGTCATTACTTTTGATTAAATATGTTAGTAAAGAATTAAACATATCGAAATGATATTAAAAAAAATAAGTAAAGGTTCACCTAAACTTCTTGTTGAGGAAGAGGGTTTCTAATAGAACAGTGAATGGTATGATAGCAAGTTTGGTCATCTGCCATTATTTAAGGACAAACATCAAAATTGGTCAATCATGCAAATGTTACTTTATGGGGATTATGAAATATATAGATATTTATACTTGATAGAAGCCGATTGAATTGAAGCCGAGGCTGAGATTGAGAAGACCGATAGAGATGCCATTGAGGAGGCCAAAGAGAACAACAGTCTTTGTGTCTATTGGTTTGTTCTCAAAGAAGTTTAGTTTATATGCCACATGAAGTGTGCAATATGTTACCATCAAATGCCAACTTGTTAGTGTCGTTGCTGCAACAAAAACAATAGCAAAAACCGATCAGTTATCAAACGAATAGTCGGTTTTGATAAAGATATTTATTTACATCATATATTCAATAATCATATTGAGAAAAGGTAACAAAAAGATTATAAAGTAAATACCAAAAGGGAAGCCAAGATTGGTCATCAAAGCTTTGTTGCAAATAACAATGGAGACAGAAGATGCAACTGAGAGAAATAATGCTCCAATCACACCCATTTGCATACTCTTCATCTCTCCCATTTTCCTCTCTCTCCTCGCAACCCTTCAAAATGTATCCAACGAAGAGAGAGAAAGAGAAATTGATATGTTGATGAGAGAGAGAGAAGGTTGTGTATGTGATGAGGAATGAATATGCAAAAGAGATATATGAGGTTTTTATTCTTTGTTAGTCTAAAAATGGTTGGTGCCAAACACCAAACCTCTAGTAGGTGTCTTCTGTGCTTTCTAATTTTTCATATTATTATTAATTATGTCATTATATATTTTTACACAACATACATGAGAAAAAAACTAGTTATGATGTTGCTTAATATATGTTTTTCCTCATACGAGGCATCTACTGATGCTATGAAAGCAAACTTTTAACTATAAAAAAACATTGAAAATTGACACGACCAATAGATAGGAACTAATAAAGTAAAGAGAATGACATTATGGTTTTCTATGAACAAACGATTTGACTTGAATCAAAAGCAAAAAGGAAGGTGAAACTGAAATTTTTAGACTTTTTTCGTTTGGAGAAAATATTGTAAAGTATAGAGACAATATAAATAAAGTGGAATATTGCATTTGTGTAAAGCTTCACACTCACTCCAAACCAATAATACCCTTGTCCTCTCCTTAATTTCTCCACCATTTACGTTTTCTTTGTTTTTGAAATCGGTGACGATGTCACATCTCATTAAGCTTATAGACAATAATGTCCGAAATCTCACTAGCTCAATTCGCACCACGAGAGATTATAATTATGACGAGAGTCACATGAATCACACAATAAAGCATCTACCACCATCGAAAGCTCAAGGCTTTTACAAGTTTTCAAACAATTCTTTGTAATGTTTTAACAAAGATTGGTCAATAAAAGCTTTGTTGCAAGATTGGTCAATAAAGTATTTATTGCCAAAACGTCTTTTTAGTTTGAATAAGCTTTACATTCACTTAAAAAAAATAATTACTAAATTAGTGATAATGTAAGAATAAAAATCGTGAGACTGATAAGTCTGCTATATATACTTATAGGTCTTTCAAAATCAAATGAAATAAATTTGTTGTTTTTGTTGTTTCTGTGTGTGTCTGCTTGCAAAAGTTCGAATTATGCTTTTGGCTAAGCAGTCAAAACTCTGTTGACTAAATTTCTGATCAGAATATTATTCTTTCAATTCGATATTACTAGTTTACGAATTACTAATCTCTATTTTCAGTAACAGTAGACTTGTAGAAAATCAAGAAATCAAACATTAAGCTCAATGGAAATATAAATCTCACACAATATCAAGAAAAAGGGTTTCACATGCCCTATCATATACCTAATTAGGGTAAAAACTTTGATATACAAAGGAAGGTTTTTGATAGTAAATATGAAAGAAAAAAAAGGAAAAGAACAAAACTATATTTTATCCTTTAACCATCCTCCCAAGATACTCTTTATCAGCTTCTGCTAATCGGTTCTGAAACATTTTCCATTCCTTTTTGCATCTCTCTCTCACTCCTTGCCATGGAGCTTTCCCATTCTCTGACTTTCCTTGACTTCCAAGCGACGGTATCACTTTATGTATTATCCATTGCGAATCCACAACACCAATCTTCTCATGAGCAGGCTGCAAAAACACACAGAGATTATCATCATCGATCTGTTGAAAATGGTATAGCTTATAAGAACCCTAAAGAAAGCAGCTTTACCTCAACGCATCTTCTAAGAGCAAAGTCAAGACCCCATCCATGAACCAGATCATTCTGCATCAGAGGTAATCAAAGTGGCTCAATCATATGAAACAAGTCTCCAAGCATTAGTTTAACGGACTAGGAGTCTAGGACTAGTTCCTATGACAAGGATAAACAAAAACCTGAATCATATGCCACACACATCGCCATGCTTCTCGAGAAAATACAGGCGCCATTATTTCAACAAATCTGTGGAAGATGGGAACAAACTCAGTACTGATAATGACTAAAACACTCATGAGTGGGGCTGAGGAGAGAAGAAAGAGGGATTTACGCAGCGCATGGAGGTAAATGTGGGTCACTACACCATCCTGGTTTTTCTTTAGTATCTCTGTTCAAAAGTAAAATAAACACATTCTTGATTCAGAACCAAAACAAACAAAAAAACATTCTTGATTCAGAACCAAGGTAAAGTATGGTTTGCGAGAGACAGCGATCTTACTTGTGTACCTCTCGGTCACCTCGCCTCTTTGTCATTTCCCATGTAAGTCCATTGTTAGGCTCTAGGCCAGGTTGAGAAATCTCTAAACCATGCTTCTTAACTAACTGAATGTACCTGAAGTTTCAATAAAACTTCCATTACAATTAAAATGTAGAGATGACATTGTTGTGATACTCAAAGACAAGTAAAACTTACTTATCCGCATTGAAGTGCTCCACTCCAAGATCTTCATCCCATATAAATATGTACTCGTAAGCTGACACAACATCTGGATGCAAGAATCTCTTCGCGTACCACCTGCCAAAATACCATTTGAGAACTTTGATAAAACATACTCGCACATCGCTAAAGTACTAGAAGACTCACCATTTTGTTTGCTTTCTTATACTAATATGAATAGCGCTCTTCGACCACTCAAATTGGTCCCACTCAGTTGTCCGGCCATCATAATGGAAGAGCAAAATTTGGAAATCTTCAGAAAACTGAAGAAATGACCAAAACACATAAAATCTGAGTGTATCATCCAGCAAAGAGTAATACACAAATATTGACTAAAACATGAGGATATTGCAGAACCTTCTTAACAACTGTATTAATATGGTTCCTCTGCTCAAACCCAACTGTAAATGTCACAAGATATCTTGGCTTCTTCTTCAAATCCTGCAAAGGTTATTGCTTTATAATCTAAGGCATATTTGTCAAATGACTATGTAAGAGGTAAACTAATATATGTTAGGTTACTTCATTAGGTTCTCCCCATAATCTGCGCAAGTAAAAATCAGTTTTGGCCACAACGATTCCAGGAGGTAGTAGCTCTGCACCACGCGGGTTGGTTGGAACATATATCTGCAATCACACAAAACAATAAAGGGATACATTTCCTCGTAAATGAGGCACTATTCTAGTACATATAGTTGAAAAGCTAACGTTCTTGACGAAATTGCTGCATTTCAAGAAACTGAAACATTCATCTCCAAAATGGCCTTCAAATTATAGATAAGGAGGGTCCAATAATACCTCTGGAAACTTTCTTGAACCGAAATCTTCAGGCGATTTTTCACCAGATAACAATTTACCATCTGATAAAGCTACATCAAAAGATGACATAAGGCCTGAAGGTAAGTTAATCTGCACGGATACGAAACAAAATCAAGATGTGAAAGTGAAAGTGAAAGGAACATCAAGAAGGAGATCTACTCTATGAAGAACAAACATCATACCTTAAAAGAACCCGAAGGTAATGTGATGCCTATAAAAGCCCCAAAGACAATTCCCAAGATCGTTGTGATGATAACTTTAGCATTCTCATTTCTTCGAGGAGCACCACTGCAAAGCTAAACCACTAAGTAATCTTTGCACACTGAAAGCAGAACTCTTTTGTGTTACAATCAAACATCCAAGAAAACTATATACCTGCGGTGCATTGTTCCCATTGGTTTTGCAACAATCTCCAAAATCTACTCAGTCGTTTCTTCAAGTCTTTGAGCAAAACTTAGAGTCTAAGCAATAAGCAACACTGTGAAAAGTATTGACCAGCAATAAAAACGACAGCTTTAGGAAAATTTGACACAAGCTTCCAATTTTCTTGCAAATCAAGAACTTAAATGGATACAAAAACAAAAATTGCGATTACTTACAGGATACGATCTCGGAGATCTGAAAACAGGTGATGGATTAAGGGCTCAAAGGAGATTGCTTTCTCTGATCTGCAAGAGCAGAGAGTGACAGAGTGAATGAGAGAGACGAGAGATGCGAGATTCGGTGGCGAGGCCTATTCTAAAAGGCCCAACCTTTTTTGTTTAATAATCAAAAGGTCATCTCTATTATTAGTAGCATACATTTGTTCTTTTCTTTATTTTATACCAACTCATTTGACACTACATACATTGATTCGAGCCAAAGGGGATTTGAAATTTAATTTGTTAACTTTATGTTCGTAAGGTTGAGTTTCTTAATCAAGAAAACATTAGTCAAAGGTTAATTAATGTTTTGACTCCTGTTAACAACAAAGAGTCAAAGAGGTACATTTGGAAAGCAATTTAAAAAATAAAAAAAACGACTTGAATAAAATGAATGGTGATAAATGGAATGTAACAACAAAAAAAAGTACATTTGGAAAGCAATTTTAAAGAATGAGCTGAATAAAATGAATGGTGATAAATGGAATGTTTGACCAAAAAAAATAATAAACAATAATGATGATAAGTGAAAATAAAAATTGATAAACTGGAATATGGTGGTAGCTAGTGATTCTAAAAAAATTCAAACTAAGCATCAATAGTAAAGTGTATTTAGTATAATGTAGATGGCAAAAAAAAAAGTATTTAGTATAATGTAATTGTGATCCATGATTAAGATATGAATATAAGTTCATGACAAACAAAGAACTCCAAAAAAAAGGGATAACTAAATTTAAACTCGTCAACAACAAATATAATTTCCGAAGAAGATTGAGTTGTTCGTGGGAACATATTACAAATTACAAATTACAAAAAAAAAACCAACATATTTTCTGTCTTTTCTTTTCCAGAATAGAAAGCTAAAAACAATAGATTAAACAACAGAATCAACTACACAAAAAGAAAGTCAATTTGTCTTCAGGTTGCTGGGACTAAGTTTACACAATCAATAAAAAGGAGCCCAATTTTGGAGAAACATTAAATTGGGCTTATCCTAATTAAAGAATTCAATTAGTCCTTTTTTCATCTTGAGATTTCACAAGTTGGACTCAGCCCTATTTGCTCCATCTCCCAGCTTTTCTTTGATGCTACCTTCTCATGCCTTGGTACATATTCCTAGATTTTAAAACCCAAGAAAAAAACATTAAAAACAGATATAATATAGTTAAATAAAGATATATAGAAAAAAGAAAGGAACCTCAAGTTTCTTGACAAGGTCTTTAGCAGAAGGAGCAGAGACAATGATATGACGAGCAGTTGGTGAAATGAAACCTTCTTCCACTGCTTTGTCGATGAATGATAACAATGAATTGTAGTATCCTTCCACATTCAATAGTCCCACCTTCAAATTCATTTTATAGATTAAAACCATATAAGATAAAATTCTTTCATTCTTAATCGATACAACATAATATAATGTAAATAGAAATGGAGGCAAAATGATTACTGGTTTATCATGGATTCCAAGCTGTGCCCAAGTGATTACTTCAAGGAGCTCTTCAAGTGTCCCATATCCACCTATAATAAATTTTCCAACATTACTTCCCATTTACTAATCAAAGTAATATAGAATCTGATTAATGATACAAAAAGGTATGAATTTTTCGATTGTATGAGATATCAGCAAGAATCAACAGTACAATTAGAAACTATAAACAATAATTGCTGTTGAGATAATGGTAGAATTTAAAGGTTTTTACATTTACATTTACAATATCTTTTTAAAAATGTAGGAGTTTTGGGCCTTTGGTCCATAATTTCTCCCATACTCATAATTAACTTTTAGATATTCCGATTTAAAAAATAAATTCCCAAATGATGATTGAACTTGAGACACAACAGAATCAACAATCTTGTACTATCAGTCTACCACTAAACTAGTAACCTTTTGGTTTATTTTTTTACAGTTTTACTGGATGATTATACAGAAGAAGGTATATGCCCTACCACAGCGGTACAACATTACCAATTAAAACCATAAATAAATAAGTAAAAAATGTGGACAAGATAAAGAAAGGAACCAACCAGGTAAAGCGATAAAAGCATCAGAGTGCTTAGCCATCTCAGCTTTCCTTTGGTGCATGTCTGCTACTGCCTTCACTTCTCCCACTGTCTCTCCTGTTATCTTCATTCACATTTACAATATTCACACATTATTATTTATTAGTATTACCACTCACTGACCACTTGTCTTCTGTATATTCCAAAACAAAAAGACAAGACTCTTACACACTCACACCACTTTGTTTTATGGTATTCCTCCAACAATTGTATATTATGAAATGTGTCTAGTAATTGCTTCAACATGTAATTTACAAACCGAGTTTTATCTATATGCAATCATATTTTAGCCCATTATGTTGTGAGAAAGGGATATATGTAATGATGATTTAGTCTCTCGAGGTGTTTCTCTTACATTTATCACTTTGACCCCTTTCGTAGAAAGCTAATCATATTTTTGAGCAACATCATTGGTGACTATTATTTTTATTGTTTTAGTTAACTCAAAAAATTAAAATAACTGCACATTTCAAAACAGAAAACAAAAGATAAAGGAAACATGAAAATATTGCCGTCCAATAAATTGGGACTCTTTTGTCTCAATTGAAACCCTCTCTAATATAAGACAAATATGAAATACGCGTTTAAAGATAACATTTATGAGGTTGATGTTCTTGGTAAATTATCTACCACCAATTTTGTTTAAAGTCTTTTTATTTGTTTTATAAAAATGGCAAGAAACAAACATTAAATAATAATAAGTTTTCTTCTGGAGTTATATTTCGGACGTACCTCTTTTGGCATTAGTGTCTTGGGGATAACCCTGAAGACAGTAACAAGACAAAAAAAGTTGGTTAAAAAAAGTAAACGTCACAAATACTACACGTATCCATTTTATTAGTTGTTTCTTTTTAACTTTAATGACTAGAGAAAATTGAAATTATTTTTAAAAAGGGTAAAAAAAAAAACCCTAACCCGATGACATGGCGACCTCCGTTGTAAACAGCTTGAGAAATCAAGCCCATTAAACCTATGCTCCCTCCACCATAGACAAGATCGATATTTCTTGATACCTACGAAAAGGCATTTTATTTTAGTAAATTTTAGTATTTATTTAGTAGTCATTGTCATAGTTAATTAGTAAATACAATTGTCGACAAAAGAGAAAAAAAGAACAATACATGTAACAGTGGAGAAAAAGATATTGTAGACAAAAACTATATATGTGGTAAACTCCATTATCACGTTTTCTGGTAAAAGTACTTACGAAAGTACATGAAAAAAAAAACATGGGTACAAAAAAAGTGTGAGCTTTCCCATCACAATTCAACTAAAAATACTTTTGAATTTCATACTTCTTTAAGCTTTAAAACTATGTTTCTACCACTGAACATAGTAAGTACAAGCTGAAGATAATGTTACTCGAAAAAGAAGATAATGGGTAATTATATATATGATGAATAGTTGACTCCACTAAACTCTAAATGGCTAAAATGCTTTAGTAACGACGAGTCAATTGATTAAACCCATTTCCGTGCAACTTGTAAACCCAACTTTTATTTGGTCAACGAATAAGTAAATAAATTATTTGTGATGGAGCATTTCACGAAAAAAAAGTTATATATATACATTTGATATTCAGATACTTACAAGCTCATAAATTCATTAGTCTTCTCTCTCTCTATTTGCTAATTCTATATACTTTTCCATGTTTTGGATGAATACGAGGAGATTAAGAAATTGTATAAGTTATCTCCACATTTTTTATCTAGACTCTTTTGATCAATTCTATTTCAATGATATATGGGTAACTAAAATGATACATAAAAAGTTTAACTAATTCAACTTGAAACAAAAACAATTAAGAACATTTTATAAAATGAAACAGAATTTAAGAGTACTATGTTATTATTTATGTGGTTTTGGTTTTCTACCATTTTAAAATTTACCATTAAGAAAAATCAAATATCAAAAATCCAAGTGGAAGAGAAAGAAACAGAGCTTTTTTATTTTGTTGCTCATCAGAAACTATGACAAAAAGATAAACAGTTCAGTCTCCAGATTCAAAGTCTAATTTTCTATTATATACAACACGAAATTCTAAAAGGAAGAAATTTCTGAAGAAAGGAAAAAAGGAAGAAAAGAAGAAAGAAATAAAAAGATTTACCAGTTCGGCTCCGAGTTCGATAGCAGCATCTCTGTAACTGGTTTTATTACCAGCACTACTTCCACAAAACACACATATTCTCTTGAACTTTGGTTCTATCTCCATCTCTCTCTCTCTCTCTCTTCTTTTTCCCCCAACACACAAAGTTTTCTTTAAAAAAAAATTGAAAGATGAATCTCTTTCTCGCTGTGTTTGGTATGAATGTTCTTGCACATATATATAGAATATTGGACGGTGGGGTATATACCATAGCTCAGTAATATCTCAAAAACAAACTTTTAAATTAAACTAATAAATTTAATATTGGCTCCATGACTTTGACATTCTTTTTTTCTTTTCTTTTCTAAAACACGAGTTTGACATTCTTCCGTATAACAAATACTGTTTTTTTTTAAAGAGCGTAATAAATACTTTAAAATAGATTAGAAATGGTTGAGTGGGGGGAAAATATACTTGGAATAGAAATTGTCTTATTCCTTATGTAATGTGGAGACAATAAATATATACAATTACAATGCACCGACTTGTCTTTGATTAAAGGTTCACAATGATTATATCACATGCTATTTAATATTACCACAAATACTTTATAGTTATGTGACCAAGGTGTGGATGAGATATGTTCGAAGTTGACGGAGTATTAAAAACTAAGTTGCTTTGTTGGTCTAGGCCAATGATAAATCGATTCTCTCGAATTAAAAATTATAATTTTAAGCAGTTGAAATAATATAATTTTGGAGATTCATTAACAAATCTAATAGACTACTCGACAGTTATAGTCACTTTTAAAAATTAGATGATAAAAGCATTGATCATCACCTAGTTATAAAAAAAACAAACAAAACAAACAAAATTATTATGGTTAATGCATAACAGTCAAACAAGTATAACTGACGACACAAATACAACGGACCAAAATTTGAATATTCTTTTTACAGTAGTTTAATATACAATAGTGTAAAATCTACCAAATTTTAAATCCATAGAAAGAATAATTTTTTTTTGTTTTGTTCGTTTTTTAGATCAATAAGATCCGCTTACGAATACGTATGCAGTTGTTTAGATCAATAAAACTAACCGAACATTTATTTTTTATACATAAAATACATCTCTACGAAATAATAAGAAAATGATTATTGTGTCACCATTTCAGAATAAATTAGGTGCTTTCACCCAATAGACATTCATAAGTAAAATAAATGTCATTGTTCCTCCAACAACAACAAAAATCACAATATAAAATGGTTGCAACTGCACTTTCTCAACTGCGACAACGGCATATATCTATCCATAATCTAAATGGGTTTAGGGATGCATAAAAAAAAGGGTTTAGGGTTTGATCCAAACCAATTATACACAGTTCATAGAAAAATTTGGTTGAGGTGATTAATTGCCCCAAAAGTTTTACAGAAAACACAGATAACATTAGCATCCTATATCATAATGGATGCACCTCTGAGTCTCTGAGGACTTATAAGAAAAATAAAACGTGGGATAATTAAACTTTTGGCATTTAGTGATTGTAGTGGTCATTTATATAGGAATCCAATTACTTTGTAGAATCCAATAACAGAAAATGACTATTGTGTGTCACCATTTCAAGAAAAATATCGAACACTCATTTGAGATGATAAGTGGTTTAAGAATATTACTGGATTAGAAAGACAAAAGCAATTACTGTGAGAAAGTGACTCAGTGCTTACGACTGTTGTATCCCTAAAAACAAGAGTAATACGAGTAATGGTATAACTAAGGTTTTGACTGTGAACATTGATCGTGTTTAATGCGATACAAACTGTCACCATTTGGATTAGGACGATTCGTTAGCGCGCGGTAGAACGGTTACTTATACACCAATGATCACGTTGAGGCATTTAATCATACCTTAACAGTATATAATATACCATTTTTAATATTGTTATACTGGCATGGATCAGTCACATGGGAAAATAATTCTTGGGATTACAGGGATATCACAGAACGGCTATACACACTGAAATAGATTGACTATTCTGAGCTGTTGTCATACCTAAAAAGAAGAAAATATTTTTGATTTATATTGAGTTATATTGCCTAGATTTGGTGGGAATGATCGTCAATTTGATGGAATGACCGATTTTTATGTCAGAACTAAATTCCTTTTAATTACATTCCTAGTTCGTAGAGATTTTTCGAGAACTTTAATATAGTTTTCATTTTTCGTTTTCTGAATGTTTTGAGCCGATTCTCTTGCAAAATGTACTCGAGAAAGAAATATTTTAACATCATGAGTAAGTCAGACAAAGCCAGTAGAGTAATTCCATGGAACCACAACCCTAGTAGCCAAACTTGATTTAAATAAAATGGGTTGCTAAAAAACAAATATCGCTACAAATATTTGTTTTTAGTGTAAATATATAAAGGTAGACTTTATGTAGTCTAATAGCTTGTAATAGTAGTGCTACCGTATCGTAGTTCTAATTTTTGTTTTCAGATATGAGTTATAGACAGAACCAAACGACAAGAATAGAGACTTAATTATCTTAAAAAAAATAATTGTCCAACCACATTAGATGAAATTGTTGCGTGATTTGTTTTTATATTTTTTAAGGAACGATTAGCCTTTTTTCTGTTAACCCGGTCTGGTTCAATTAGAGTTTTCTCTTCTTTCTGCTCTATAGAAACCTTCTATCCTTATTAATTGGTAGATTCATTATCCAACTTAATTATGATAGTATATATCCTTGCAGATTTTTAAAAGTTGCTGTTTTTTTGTTTGTTTAAAGTCTCTTCCACAAAATATGATTTCGTTGCGAAATTTTTTTCCAGCTGTGACTGCACGTTGATGATAAAATATTTAAAAACAACTCAATCATTAATTTAATATAAATTATAAAATATAAAAAATTGGTCAAAGGTGGCACTATAGATGCAGATAGCTCGTTTTGGGTTTCTATATGTGATATGAATTTGATTGCTTCACTTATTCCCCACCCACGTGCTAAATACATTAACCAGTATAGTTTGTCCTAATCCTATCGATTGTAAAGTTTTATCCACTGCAATGTGCATGTGCGTCACTGATTTTGTTCTCTTAATTTAGTTTTTTTTTTCGCAGTGCATGTGCATCACTGATCGAAGTTCTCTTGACTTCTTAACTAATTTTGTTCTTTTCAGCCACATTATGTTGCAAAAGGGACTTCATAAATCAACTAGGAGTATAGTTTAACAAGTGTATCAGCCCGTTCGAATATTTATTTTAGTGACCTAATAACCAAAATATTATATTTCCAACTACAAGATTTTAATTTTCAATTTAGGAAAGTCGATAAGGTGATATATAGTTCAATTTTGTGGACGATAGAAAAGCCAAAAATAGTATTATACTCCCACCTACAAAATGTATAAACATGTGAAATACATGATGACGTATTTAATTGTTCAAATTGATGCGAATACTCTTTTGCTATATATATCATCTGCTATAATATAATTTTGTATGATTTCTCAATAAAATCCAAATTCCACAGGAAAATGTAATTTGCAAAATTTGCAACTCATTCCTAAGAAAAAGAAATTATACTAAAATCACAATTTAGCTCATATCTTGAATTACCTAACTTAAAAAAAAAACAATTTCAGAATAATTTCATTTATAGCTCCACAATTAATATATTTGTTTTGACCCCCCAAAAATTCTACAATAGGTAAAAGATTTATTTGAAAATTAATTATGATATGGTACAGATAAAACAAAACAATGTAATGTTTTGTGTGGTGATTTATAGGATCAAACAACAATCTGTTCTAAATTCTAAAATAGTGAATCGATCTTCGACCAGTAGACTTATAAGTGAAAATAGTTACGACATTATAGTTATAGCTATTAAGAGGAACTTTTTTCTACTAGATGAAATGATCTAGTGGTTAAACATAGGAGTTGGTCATATATACTGTGTTCATAATTCGATTCCCGATGAGAATGATTACATATGCCATAATGTATTAACAAAAGCTGGTCTTGGACTGAAAGAGATTAAGGTCTTCGGAGATTAGGGTCTTGATTCAAACTCTTTCTAGTTAACCAAAAAAAATGATCTTATTTCAGCAACACACACACACACATATACATATACTAGTTTAATGTTCTACATCTCACGATTTGACAATAAAAAGAAACCAATATTGAGGTTCACATACATAGCTTAAGATTTGAAATTCCTTTTATAAAAGAAACATTTAAAATGCCACTAAATAAAAAGAAATATATTTGAAATTCCTACGTTGGCACTAAAAGAGAAGAAAGTTACACTGAAACAAATTACAGTATTATTTATTGAAATGATCAGTGACGGTTTGCCTTTTCTATTTTAAGGCAGTTTCAATATAGATGGACATTCCTTAATTGCCAAAGAACCAAAGATATTACGACACATATCTCATTCACTAACCATTTTGGGCATACACTAACCACTATGGTCTCCCCATTTTAGGAAAGTGTGGTCTACCACACCTGGTTTCCACCAAATTCATTTTTGGTAGGTATAGCTATAACAAACGTCCAATTTCTTACAAATAATAGAATTTTTGTTTTTTGATAAAAGGTCTATTAAAAGCAAGTTAGTGTACAGATAAAATAAAAAATAAGAACGATATTAGCCATAATCGAAAAACAGTAAGGAGATAATAGCTTAAAAACACAATCCGAAGCTCCATAGAAATGCAACTCAGTAGAACAAAACCTGCAATGCGGCTAAGGAAGAACATGGAAGCAAAAACAGTAGAATTTTTACTAGAATGTAATATGTTTATATGCATATTGAGGAATGACGACTAACATGTCTGCAAAATATTTATGCAGTTATTCTGATAACCAAAAATTAGATCCTCTCCTTATTTTGTGTGATAATATAGCAATTTTGTCAGTGTATTTTATCAACAAATTTACTTATTTGATTTCATCATAATTTTGCATTGGAAATAATTAGCGATGAAATGTCTATGCTATATTCATTTAGCAATGTAGCGCTAATTTTTGTTTCTATGGTAAATTAATGACCTTTTTTTGTAGTGTATGACTAGCTCTAACTCTAAGACTTGGACTGAACACTTGAAAAAAATACTCTTAATTTACTTTGTCGACATGTTTTCTCTCCAAAATAATTAGAGGGAAGGAGATAAAGTGAAACTTGTCTCACCACATACTAAAACCGACACGTCATAAATTTTATTTTTCGTACCCTATTTTGTTTACGCTATTATTCTACTTGTATTTTATGTTTATTAATCAAATTATGAAACACTTTAAATCGTTGTTATATATCTCGTTTATCAGTTTGAAGCAATTTTTGCATTAAGAATAATTTTAAGAGAAATCATGTAATGACAATGATGTGACATATTGCTCTTGAATAGTATCGTTTTCAAAAATATAAACATTTCGATTTACTTTCTATTTTTTTAATGCTACTGAACGTATACTTTTTCATATGTAACATGCTTTCTTTTCTTGGTACCATGTTGTATGTGAATGGTAAACATTAGAGTAATTTGGAGTAATTGAAAAAGAAGTAAATAAAAAGTAAACAAAATTGATAATTAGAGTAAAAAAGTAGAGTAATGTTTGCTCTATTTTTTGGGTGTACAATATGACGCTATAGTTAGCGTTGTTAATAAAAGGAAAATTTCATCTTTCCACCTTTATCTGATTGGTTATTTTTAGAGTAAATTAGAATTAATTTTTGGGTTCCACTTCCTCTGTCCCTTCGGATTCTATGCTCCTTGATTTTGCTAAGCTTATGAGTTATAATTAAGAAAAAAATAAACTTAATCTAGATATTTTCATTCAAATTCAAATTTGGTCTGGTTTTGGCTTAATTTTTGTTATTAGATCTGAGTCATTCCACGGTAATAAATTGAATTATTTTTTGTTAAAGTAGATTAAATTTTCTATAGAAAAATATCACAGATATGTACAAAAACTAAGATGAATGATTGTTAAAAAGGGGATAAGCAAAACCAAAAAATGTGAGTAGCTTATAAAGAGAGGTATCACATGGAGGAAGAAGAAGAGGGGACCCCTATTCTACTTTCTTAGTGTTCGACAGAGTCCTTTGTCTACGATTATAATGAGTTATTAAATTAGTGCTTGTGACACTACCTTATACTGGCATTTCAAGTTTCAACATTTAGGTGAATTGTTTTTCTCAATTTTTATAACTTTGACTTTTTTCTGCTTCATATTTTTTGTACAACCTTTGACATATCAAGTTCCCAGGGATCTAGTGAAGATAAAGGAAAATGATGGGTGTAAACTGTAACCGAATAGTACTTGAACGAAAAAGAGAGATAGAAAAACTGCATGGGGAAGCTTGTAACTGAGACTATTTTTTTTTCCCCCAACATATTAGATGGATATTAGGAGAATGCATGTTTTCTGTTTCTGCTTTACTAATTAATCGTTAATGGTGTCTATAAGGAGAAATATCAATAAACTACGTTCGTAGGTTTAAAAATAAATAAATCTACTAATGAGAGAATCTACGATTGCCGTTAATTAATTGAATCCGTATATTATTTTCCTACTTTTTTTTTTGTTAAAGTATTATTTTCCTACTTTACTCCAACCACGTCAAATATAATCGAAGAAAACCGTAAGAGGACACCTATATTTTTTTTTTAAGTATAGATTATATTATATACTGTAAACATTTATTCTTAATGTGTTACATATATCTCATTCTTCGTATTTTTGAGAAATATATACGTAAAAATATATCTATAAAAATACAGACATGTGACTAATACATCTCTCATCAACATACTCCACATCTGGTTATTTTTTTTTTTTGGGTCCAAATTATTAGTTTTTACATCAATTACACCTAATTAAATATACTGTAATGCGAATGTTGTATTTGTAACACGATAAGTGTCGAAGGATGGGATTCGAATAAAACGGAACATGTGTAAGAGACCGGAGGGACAGAGGAAGTGGAGTTCCCGTGTCACACATCTCTATCTTTGCTCTTTTGTCTGAAGTCAAATCACTCAATCTCGAAGTACTTAAAACATATTAATGATGTGTTTAACAACAACAAAGCACATACATAATGTTCATCAATTTTTTTGTTTTTGCAATAATGTTCGTCAAGTTGAATACTAGACAAGTCGTGTGCTAAGAGCATATACATTAGTGAACCCCTAAGAAATGGGTTTACTAGAATATAATAATTTTTTTTTTTTAGTTTTTTTTTTATTTAATTCTAAAATTATAATTTTCGACCAATCAGAATACTCCATTTCGGATGATACCGTCTTTTCAGGTTCGTCGGGATGATACTGTCTCTTTAAAATTAAGTTCTTTTGTTTCAAAAACTGTGTCATGAACTTCTCTTGATTCCCTGATGTACATGTTGCCTCTTGATTTTTATTTTTTTCGTACCTAAAAATTTGTGAAATTTGGTGTAAATCAACAACGAAGCCACCGAAGCAGTATTATTATTAAGAGCTGGTAGGGTGCAATGGGCAAAATAGGCCTTAATTCAAAATGTTTGTCTCTATTTAAGGTTATTTCCACTAAGACATGTTCCCACATGAAACATCTTTTTACATCTCTATGGAAATCACATCTTGTCCCTTATCTCCTGTGGAACATCATCAATCGTCTTCACTTACTGATCCCCCTAAAAATTTAAAATAACAATTGAAAAGTAGTTTGCTTCCATAATAATTATGTTGCTGAAGGAGTAACCGATAAGGTTGCAGATTCCATTTTTTTAGTCTGCAAATGCTCAAATGAAACAAACAATCTTGAAATCGTTGAGAACTTTTCTTCAAACCGAAATCGTGGTGTTACGGTGTTTTTTCTACTTCCAAAAACTCCTAACTCAATTCCGATTTTTTTTCTTAAAAAAAATGAATTTCGAACGAAATTGTATCCTACGTAAATAATGAGTCCTGCCCCTTTCGAATGGTCATCTTATCCGATATTGAGAAAGATAAATTTCTCACGGAACAAATGTCACGACGAAAGTTTCTAGCAAGCAACATAGTGATTGACCAACAACCAGCCAGCAAAAGAACGAATAATATTTTTTTTCTAATAAAATTAAAATAAGGTATGACACATTCAATAACTTGATATTCGTCAGACGACATTAAAGTGAATGTAGTGATTAAAGAGACGTGTTAAATGAAACTAATAGATATGTGTCATTATTAGAGACATTTTCACATCTCCGTCCACAACTTCTAATTTCACTATCTTTTTACTTGTAGTTTGTAGGTGTCAAAATCCATTATTTTCAATGAGGATCTTATCCTAATTTTTAAGAAGTGAAACTGACTTTTTCAAATTTTCAACTCTCTTTCACTTCACTTTTGTCTCTTAAAAAAATAACGCCTTCAAGGAAACGTATATTGACCAATATACTAATGATGATGAAATGTGTATACATTGTGTAAAGTCACTAACCTTATGTTTGTGGGGAATTGAAATATCTCTCACCATTTTGGATGCGCTGTTGCTAACTTTCACGGTGGATAGTTGGCGCCAATGCTCCACTCTACATTGCTTTTTATAATTTCTTATCCAAAAAAAAGTTTTGAAATAGTATTTCTGATCATTTTTCAATTCAATTAAACTTTAAAAAGGAGTTTACAACGTTTTATAGAGCAATCAAGGCGGCTGGTTGTATTGTATGCCATTAATCTGGAAACGATCTCAAACTAACTGTAGATTATGTGAATTTTTTTATTAGTTGTGGTCGTATATTGGTTGTGTTAGTTTATTTATTTTAAAATCATATGCGGATATGCCCCAATTTATAGATAAACATCATTTGTAGATAAACATACAAATGAGATTTGAACACCACTCATTATAAAATGGAAAAAATACTAGCATATAAAGAAATACAAAAGTGTTTATATATTATGAAAACAATATCAAGTTCTATCATCTATTCTAATTCTAAGAGTAAGAAGAAGGAAGGGAATATTCCAAAGTTCTGACAAAATGAAAAATTTTCAAAGCCGTCTCTCTTGCCCACGTCTCTCAATTTTTTTGTGGACACTGTCTCAACTATCACCATCTGTTACCCTCATCATTTTGGGTGTTATGTAACAGGCAACTTGTTGTATCCCACAAATGCGGTCCTCAAAGCAAAAGTCACACTCTGCACCACAAATGTCATAATATGTATATGTATATATATATATACATATATATATTATATTTACATGATCGTTTATATATATAACAAAACAAAAGTTCACGTTTTGTTTTGCTGTTCTTAATTAGGTGAAACATTAAGCTAGTAATTTTACCCAAAAAAAAACATTAAGCTAGTAAACATTTTGTGGGTTTTACTGTCTAAAAAGTTCCCCTAGTCGAAAAGAACCAAAACAAGTCACGTGATCGACAATGTTGTGATTATTGGGCCTAGTTGGGCCACTGTGGCTCATATGTATATAAATGTAACTAGATCATCCAGGTGCCTTAGAGCAAGTGCAGTGAATTCTTTCTGGGGTTTATCAGATTAAATAAATAATTTTTTTTTTTGTTTTTATGATGAACTTTGGTTAAGTTTGAGGTTTAAGTAGTGAATCCGTTAATGGGGTTCATCCGGAATTTTATATTATTTTATATTTTTTTAATTATTTTTTTTGTAATTAAAATAAAAATCACTTATTAAAAAAAGAATACAATTTATTGCAAACTATAAAAAAATACAATTTATTAAGAAAAAAATTCAAACACACAATTTTTAAAATATCAAAATACTTAAACATTTGTTATACAGAATTTCGATTTTCGATTCAATTAGTGATGAGAGGTGTGTATAACTCACTTTAAAACATAATTATTTATCATGAACGGCTTAAGCATAATTCACATAATACATTGAATTGTTTTCAAGGGTTTAAGCGTGCTCCAAAGTAGTGGATAACAAAAGAACATAAAAGATCAAGATAGATGAACTAAACTCTAAGCCCTAGCGTGCTCCAAAGTATATTCCCGAGCTCTTTCATCAAACCCCGCCTTGTCTTCCTTGTACATCTTCGCTTTGTCTTCATCAAAGTAGTCCCCCTCACCCAATTCAGGGTTGCTCAGCATCTCATGAATTTTAGTGAGAATCTTATGGATGGTGTAACTGGGCGAGAAGTAGTCGGTAGTCAGCATCCTAAGGAAGATATGTCCACGATCTCCTACGTTGGGGTGAAAGACCTTGGTTCTGAAGAAGCCCTTGGGTGGCTTGAACGGGTATTCTGGAGGAAAGTGCATGGCAACTTGGAAGACTCCGTTCTCGTAAGGCGATCCTGCTGGTCCAAAAAGCACAGCCTACCAATAACACATATTTCCATCAACGGGGCCTAATCAAATGTGTCAATGAAAAAAAATTAGTACTTTAATCTAAACTCGGAAACAACATATTTAAGCATAATACTACAACGAAATACCTGTATTGTAGAGCGGGCTCTTAACCCTCTCAATTTCCTTTTTCTGCTTCGTGAGGGATTTCTCCCAGTACGGGATTGAACTGTTGCTTTGCATCTTCTGCCCAAAACAGAAGGGGATCAGTACAATACAAAGCCAAACGATATAGAACGATTGGCAAAAAACTACAACGATTGAGTCTACACCTAAACTACAACAATTGCAGTTCAACATCATCATCGATAACTACTTAACATCGACAATGGCAAAAGGCAAGATGATCAAATCATATAGCAGAAAACATACACCCGAATGATGAAAAGCACATATATCAAACAATATCACATATTATAAACACCAAATCATATCACATATATGTAAGGGAATTACAACCAATTTAGTAAAAGTAAGGCAAAGTTAAGTAAACCAATCATGTAAACACCAAGAACAATTCAGTTCATCATCAATAATCAGAACAAGTTACTATACTAAACCCGATCATGTAAACAACAACAACAATTCAGTTAATAATCGATAATGGCAAAGCCAGGATTGTAATAGCATTTATATCAAACAGAAACGTTTAAAAAAACATTCATATGAACCCGATAAAAGAAAATATGCTTCGACAAGGCCATATGGACAAACACTAATCGTAAACACATTATCAGCTTGGTAATGCATTGTAACATACACACGACTAATGCATATGGAAGAACTAAACTCCAATTTGAACCCCAAAGAAAAGCCCCAATATATTTCTCCACAGTGAAAAAACCCTAATTTCATCGAACAAAAATTCACCAAATAAACAGTATAACATGAATTCGTATTCGAAAGCAAGTGAAAAACGGTTGAATTTCATTGTATTACACCCCAATTGCAACCCCAAATGAAAGCCCCAAAAATTTTCCCCAATTCATATGAACCCTAATTTCACCGATTTAAAATTTCTTTCAAATCTCCCTAAAATTTTACTTCTAATCGTTTTCAGGTTTCAATCAGGTGAGATTACAAGAAATCAACACTAATTACCCAGTTTAAACCACCGATTAAAGACTGATAATTTTTGCCCATGAAAACCAAAACCCTAATTTCCCTAAATCGAATAAAAACCAGCAAAGGAAGAGAAGAAACGCTTACCTCGACAATAATCATGGAAGCCTGACCCTCGGTTGTGAACTTCCCGGCAAAAGCTGCACGGTTCCGACGGATTTCACGGTGGCGACGAGAATCGCCGTAGGAGAGGAAGAGAGTGAAGGAAAAAAATCGGGAAAGAGAAATGAAAGTTTGGGGAAAAAATTTTCCCGTCCCCGAAAATTACCCGAAAATCACTCCACTCACGCTTCACCACGTGTCTGGGATGCGAGTTCATCAAGCTCTTCCGGATGAACCGATCCGTCGAATTTGGGCCTTTTTTTTTTTTTTAGTCCATTTCGTCTTAGAACTCGAGCCAAATCCGTCCAACAAACCACTACTGGACCTGGTTTTAGTATCTTTATGAATAAGAATTTTTCGTTTAAGGGACTTTCAAAGGCACCTTTACATGGTATTAGACCATGTCCATTGAAGTTTTTAAAGGGTTTCATAATGGGGTTGTTAGCTATTAGTTGGGTTTTTTAAAAAAAAGGCCCAATTTTTAGGGATCGATCATTACAGAAAGAATTTATGGATCGATCCTTGAGAAGTTTTGTAGTACAGGTAAGAGAATGATATTGGATGGCTGCTAAAAAAAATAGAACCGCTTCTCTATCCAGTCGACCAAAATTTATCCGGACAAATTATCTTCTCCTTCGTATATGTTCGACGATTTTGGGTCTCAACGGCGACGACGATCCAGAACGAAATCAGAGCAAATCGAAGACATAATCGGGTGTTTTACGAAGATTCAGTATCGATTGATGAAGGTTAGTCTCTGTTTTTAGGATTTCGTTGTAGTGTAGTTCGAAATTAGGAATTTTGGTTGGAAGAAATAATTGGAGATTTTTGGTGTAAGCGATATCAGGGTAATTTGATTGAATAATTTTTGAGATTAGGGTAGTTTGAAGACGTTTTTATGCATATATTGATTGAATTTGGTTTTGTGTTCGCATATGATCATTTTTTTTTTATGTTCGTTGAAGCTAACTCTTTGGGTTCTAATTGTTTGACGAGGATAAATGGAGAGAAGGATAGATGATTATTGATGCTGATGATAATTCCTCCAAAAAGCTAACTAAGGTATTTCAGCTTCATTTATCTTTGACAAATGTTCGATTATTTGAGAGTGTTGCATCTGATTTTTGGGTGATATTATTTTGTAGTGGTGGAAGACTATGCAAGCTCACATGATCGACACAGCTTTCTATGGTCATGTCAAGAGTGAAGAGGTTAGTTCCTTCTGAACTAGTACTTCGCATGGATAGTTTGGAATGGAGAGTTAGTTTCCTACTTAAGTATCGGTTAGATAAGATTGTGCATTAATAGTTGGTAGTTGTTTGTTAGGTGAAGAGTTATGGTAATTGTTATGAATGTTTGGTTGTGTAGATTAGCTTTTGAAAGAGTTAAAGCTCTTCTCAAGCATTTATTGCTTAAAAAATTTCTACAAAACATTGATTGCTTTAAAAACCTTTTTTAAAATCACATCAAAACTATCTATACACATCAAAACATAAACAAGAGTTAAAGCTTCCTTTACAGTTCACCACCGGTTTTTAAAAAGACATTTGTTTTGAAACACATAAAAACTTTGACAAGAACTTGCTCAAAAACACTTAACAGTTTTAAAAAATGTATAAGTATGAAACAATGCAATGTAATTCATCTTCATTTGTCCTTGTAAAATTATCGATAACAGTTATTTGTTTTGTGGCTAGGTTAGTTTGGTTCTTAATGCTTGATTGGTAGTTACTTGTTAGGTGAAGAGTTAAGGTTTTTGTTATGAATGCTTGATTGTTTAAAATTGGTTTTAAAAGTGTTAAAACTGTTATGATCAATGCTTGACATTTATTGCATTAAAAACTTTCTAAACCCTAAACACCAAAACTTTCTAAAGACATCAAAACTCATTGAAGAGTTAAACCTTCTACAGATATGATGACCGCTTATATAATGGTCCTTTCTCTAAAACTTTCTAAAAAAAACTAAACTTTCACAAACTTTCTAAACCCTAAACACCAAAACTTTCTAAAGACATCAAAACTCATTGAAGTTTTTCTTTCTTCTAAAAACCATTCCACAAACTTTCATTCCTTCTCTAACATTCATTACTTCTCTAACTTTCTAAACTTTCATTCATTCTCTTTCATTCCAAAAACTTCTGTGAGTTACTCAGTCATGGATTCTTCGAACCCATTTTGTAGCTCACAGGAGTTTGTAAACCTCTTAACAAGCCAAGAGGAACACACATTATGTTTTTCACCTTCTCAAGAGTTTGGATCATCTGATGTTCCAAGGTTTAGCAGCCAAGTACCTGATCAACCAAGTGTTAAAGAACGGAGGAAGTGGTCACCTGTGGAAGATGTGGTGCTGATAAGCGCTCGGCTGAATACCTCTAAAGACCTTGTCATTGGAAATGAACAAAAAGCAGGTGATTTTTGGAAAAGAATCATCGCTTACTTCAACTCTTCACCACAGCTAGCAAATGAACAAGATAGAGAGTCTGGTCAGCTTAACGACCATGTATGTAAGTTTGTTGGCTCTTATGAAACGGCCATGACGGAGCAAACCAGTGGGCAAAATGAGAATGACCTGATGAAGGCAGCTCAGCAGATCTTCTACAACGATCACCTCTTTAAGTTCACCCTTGAACATTGTTGGAGGGAACTTAGACACGACCAGAAATGGTGTTCTGCTTCAATGGTTAAAGAAGGTGGAAGGCCAAAAGAAGGAAGCTTGATGAGACTTCAGCGCATTCTTCAAGCTCACAAACCCAAGCTGATGGAGAGGATGTTAGCATGGCAAGGCCACCTGGTGTGAAGGCTTCGAAGGCTGCAAAAAAGAAAGAGGCTGATACATGCGGTGCTAAAGAAGGAGGAAAAGCTGTGAAGGAGTTTCAAATCATGTGGGAAATCAAGGATAAAGACCTTGCGATGAAACGACAGCTTTCTAGGAGCAAAGTGCTTGCAAGTCTCCTTGCAAAACCAGAACCATTATCTGAAATAGAAGAAGCACTGAAGATCAAGCTTATGAATGAAATGTTTGGAAAGGGCAATATATACGTGGCTCTGGAAAACCGACAATTGTCTTGGAGGCGGTAGCATCACAAAAATCTTTGGATATGGCACACATTTTTTGGACTTCCAGGTACCTTAAACGATATTAACGTTCTTGACCGTTCACCTGTTTTTTATGACATATTACAAGGTCGAGCTCCAAAAGTGCAATACTGGGTTAACGGACACAAGTATAATATGGTATTTATCCAAAATAGGCAACTTTTATACAATCTATTCAACTGCCACAAGGTACAAAAGCATCATTATTTGCTACTTGTCAATAATCCGTTCGAAAAACATGCTTTTGGAGTTCTACAAGCTCGATTTGAAATTGTCAGAAATCCAGCTCTTTTCTGGGATAAGAAAAAATTTGGAAAGATTATGCGAGCATCTATCATATTGCACAATATGATAATAGAAAACGAACGAGATGGCTACACTCAGTATAACATAGAAGAATTCCAACAAACAGATTCAAGCAGAACTTTACAACTGGACACGACGTACTCTACGGATATGCTTTCAAACATCGGCAATATGATCAGCATTCGAAATCAAGTCCGTGATAGACAAATACATGACCGATTGAAAAAGAATTTAGTTGAGCATATATGGAACAAGTTTGGCACTTCTCAAGAGTAGAACTAAAAGTTTTATAATTTAAATATATGTATTTTGAATTTTAATTATTTCATGTAATGTTTTAATTTTTTTTATATGAAATGTATGTTTAAATTTAATATCAAATTATAAAAATTAAAAAAAAATACTAATGGAGAATTAGAATGGTAAAAGTTTCTTAACTTTTCATAATAAAAAAATAAAATAAAAATAATGTTAACAACTCCAATTTGGATCTCTCTAATATACATGCTCTTAGAATCAGAACACATCTTCCCTTAACCATAATCGATTCGGCCTGGAAAATGGCATGATCAATCTGTCCCAAAATCCGTTTGACCCAAAATAAATTTTGCTGATACATTCTGAAATTATCCTCGAATGAGATAGTGTTGAAAACTTGAAATAAATGGCTAAACGAACCATTACTTCTAAATATGTGTGAAAAATATATATTTCACTAATATAATAGCTCTAATTGGTGACAAGGAATGAGAAGGATTAATGAAATTCCTCTTCATTCCTTAAAAATACACCATTTATATGGAATTTATTTATACACACTAGGGTTTGCTCCGCGCTACGCGCGGATTATGTTTCTATAGATTTTGTTAATTTAGTTTTAAAATATGTCATTTTTACTAATAAATGATAGCAACTTTTAATTTTTTAAAAACAATCCTATTAATTCGAATGCTTTAAATGTAAAATATCACTTTAGTAGATTTAAACCCTATATATTGTAAACCCAAACCTTTATTTACAAAATTAGAAGTAGACTTTAGAAGAGAAAATGCTACAATAAAATAACTTAACTATTTTCAAATGTTAAAATTGTTTTCACTACCTGTATTAATCAATATGAAAGAGTGAAACAACCAATTAAACCAAATTACTCATAGCTTTGATATCTAGGCAATGTATAATATTGTCTGTTTGAAGATTTGAAATTTCAAAACAAAATTTGAACTTTATATGCTTTAAGTTTAAGTAGATGTTCTCTTATCTATACTATATTAATACAATTGAGACAATATTTATTAACATATAGTTTTAAACAGATTTAATATATTTACAATAACCAACAAATCAACAACTAATACAGAAAAACCAAACGTATCCACCATCAAAATAAACGCCTCATCTTCAAATTACACCATCTGCTCCAAAAGCTAGAGCTTCGACATTAATCTTTAAAAATTAAAACGATATCTTAATTACATTATTGACATTATTAGCACTAAGATATATAGAAGAGTGTTCAACCGTCAAGTATTGTATATCTTAGTAGGAAAATTTTGATCTTGAAACAAAGCTTACAAAAAATTATGTAAATGCAAAAAAGTTGGGCACTTACCATTTTTTTATATTACTTACATCAATCTTAATCAGGAGACCTTATAACTTTTACCAAGACCAGCTAGTGTACTACACTGTTTTTATAGCATCTTAGCTTCCATTCTTTTGACTCCCATTTATGCCTGCATAACCATATGAATACTACTCTGTTTTATAGCATCTTTTTTTTTTGTATTTATAGCATCTTAGCTTCAATTCTTTTGACTCCCATTTGTGCCTGCATAACCATATGAATATGAACTTCAATTAACTTTCCAAACGCCAAAGCATAATTAATGTATTTATAAGAGAATGTGGTTTCTCTTAGAGAATACCCGATCTCTCATCTCTTACTTATGAATTTTTTATTATCCTTGATAAGTCGTAATAATAGCTCACTAAGTGTTCTTGCACTTAACTTTTGACCATCAAATTTGTAATGAACTCTAGCCATATCCTCTAATTTTGAATCTCTCTACTCCTATCTTCACTTGGACCCCGGAAAATCTCTTATTTGTCTTTTCTAAGCTTAAGACCTCACTGATTTTGATATATCCTTACCGCTTCTCAACTTATCCTTACCGCTTCTCAACTTATCAGCTACAGTTTCCAATGATTTTTCACTTTTTATATTCACCATTAACCATCAATCTATCATTCTGCTATCTCTGTAGTAATTCATAGCAGCTTTATCTTTATTAAACATCTTCAGATAGCTTGCTTTTTTTCTTTTCCGTCCAAGTTGTATAATCACCACACCTACCATATGAACTTCATGTTTCTGTTTCCTCTATATTTCTCAGAAGCCATATACTAAGATCAAATACTAAATAGTGACCATGTTTGAATCTGTATTAAATACTAAATGTTTCTGTATTCTAACATTTTGTGAGGATTTAGCAAAGCAAAGATCTATTAAGAAGTATATATGATTGGTATCAGTTTTTTTTGTAGATTTAACTGAACAAAGTTCTTGTTGTTCGTTTTACAAAGATTTTCTTTGACAACGATGAGTATGTTATCAATTTTCCCATTTGTAGCATATTATTATACGTTAAGACATCAATAGATTCAAACCACTTCAAGGTTGATTTCTAGCTCATTTAAAATGATGGATGACCATATCTTTACAACTCATTTCACACAACATATATTCTACTCGAACCACTTTTACCCCTTTCTTATGGATTTGCCTACCAGCCAAAACATGTTCCATAAGGTAATTTAATTATGTCTTAGGTTAGAGAAATACCATGTTTTAGCCCATGGAGCTCTGAGGGCGAGCTGGTGAAAGGTGAAAGGTTAAGCACTTGCCATCAGTTTTCTCTATGCGAGACTCTCTCTGTGAACCTCACGACAGTTACTTTGATAGTTGGAATCTTGTGTACCTTCAAATCATCGATAACAGGTCCAATCAAGACAGGAATCTAATCTTCCTATAGTATCGAAACACAAAAAAACGCATTCAGAACTCATAGCGTAGACTAAATATGGTCTAGATAAGAGAAATCCAATCAAATATTAGAAGCTTAAATATTGCAGACTAAGTTTAGATAAACTGTAACGACTTTAGTTCACATATTGGAAAACTGATTCTAAAGAAATGGAACAGACTCAAGGACTAATTCAACATATAAGGTACAGAGAGTGAGGCACAGACTCATGAATTTCACGATCCAAGATATAGAAAGTGTTGTGTTGTTGTTGACTTTGCTCATGAAAAGCCTCTTCAATATCAACCGGTAAAGCTGCAAAATTTCAAAACGAAATTCCAAATCTCATATTCAGTACAATTCACCCAAATGAGAAATTCTTTGATAGAAACATTAAAAAAAGAGCGTAAAGTACATAGATTGCTTACACCGGAATCGACATGATTCAAAAAGACGTGGCGGTGGATTTTTGGTTGAGGATTTGAGCCAGAGGATGCCATGACTGTGAACGTATACGTTGTGTAAGCAGATTTTGTGACTTGTATTTTGGGGTTGAGCAAGTTCTATATAAAGAGGATGGAGAGATGGTGGCGATGTGGGAGTTATTACTTATTAGAAGGGTTGATGTTTGAGATTCCACATAGTGGGTATTTATAACAATAGAATGTGGGATGAGATGGAGTTTGTGGGGTGATTAAGTTTGAAGTTCATTTGTAACGGAAGATACCTTTGATTGAGCTATGATTTTTGTTTCAGATGTATTGGAGAGAGGGAAGAAAAATAGTTTCAGAATTTTAGGTCAGAAAAGTAGCAATGAAAGTGATGAATTGATCTTTGATTTGAGTTTTCTATGTGGGCTGGACTTCAAATGTGGGTTTTTAAAATTGGGCCTTTATCGATTCGTCTTCCGTGGCCGTGTGTGATTTGTTAGACGTTGGAATTTTTTTTTAGGGCATGAGTTGTAAAAGTTTTGTAAAGTTGCAAATAAATCGTTTAATCGGGTGAAAGTAATTTGGCATTATAAGAGGTTGTGATTGGCTGATTATTTTCCTGATTAAATTGGCTTACGTGGTTAGCCTTAGAAGTCAGCAAAGTAATCCCTTTTATATAAAGGAGATTCTCTTCATTTCTTAAAAAAAAATACACCATTTATAAGAAATATTTTTGCACACTATTTTTTGCTATTCCTTAATATTAAGAAATTATAAAACAAAAATATTCCTCATCAAATTAAAGAACAATAAGAAAAATACATTTTCATTATTTTTTTTCCTTTTCATTTCTTTCCTATTGTTGGAGGTGAAAACCGCATCCCGGTTTTCTCCGGTACAAACCGAGATCGGCGTAATATAAGCCCGGTTCACGAAGGAATGTACCGGGAAGACTGGGCTGAGTAAAGTCTTGGGCCGAACGCAGCCCATTAAGCCGAAGTCGGCGGGAAGCTTCTCAAAGGAACGGAGAAGCTCCTCGAGTTCGGTCGAAAATAGGAAAGTTTCCTAACGGAAAAAGGAAACTATCACGAGGAAAGGAAAGGAACCGAGAGAAAAGGAAAGTCCTCTCGGTCCCATATCGCCGAAGATGTGCTTGAAGACCGATTCAGAGGATATATATAAAGGGAGATGAATCGACACCAGAGAACATAAGATATTTCAGAGAAGACTTAGAGACTGAGAACTCATTACGCTAAATTCTTAGTTTCATTAAGTCTTAGTTCGTTGTTAACTACTTAACTACCGAACTCAGTTGTACTTTCTCGATTCGATCTAATAAAAACCGAGTTTACCGATCTTAAAGTACTGTTTTACCCCTTGTCGATATTCACATATCAAAAATTGGCGTGCAAGGTAGGGGGACTAAACAGAATTTTTCAGTCTTAGATCGGACTTTGGATAGATCGAATCAGCAATGACGGATCAAACCAACATTCACGAGGATGGAAACCCTCTCGGTGGAGAGAACGCTAACGTCCCAGCGGAACAAGGCGGAGGAATTCCTGGGGAAAACGCTGGAACGGTAGCCGGCCAAACCCCCGCGGCCGTAGGAGGTTTTGGAACTGAATTACTGCTCCAAGTGTTCAACGCCCAATTTGAGGCCATTAACAAAAGGAGCGAGGAACATTTCAGTCAGATGGCGGCACAAATCGCCGAGCTCAGTCAAGCACGAACTCCCCTTCGAGTTCGGAACATCATTGACGATCTTAATACTGACGGAGATCCAGCCGGAACTATGAGGTCTACCGCAGTCGGATCAGCGAATGCACCAGCATCGGATTTGAGCCAAGACGCCGAGTTCGAAGCAATGAAGGCGCAACTTCGCGAGATCACCTCGAAGATACATCAAGCAACGAGCGCGGCTCCGGAGATCGAGCGCGTCATTCAGGAAACACAGAAGACACCCTTCACACCGCGCGTAGCAGGAACGCCGGTCAAACACATGGAGAAACTAAAAATAAAGGTCTATGAAGGCAATACTGACCCCCAGCACTTTTTGATATCATTCGGCATCTGCATGAATCGCTACCAGTTCAAATCTGCTGAGGAAAGAGATGCAGTTCAGTGCCAACTATTTGTGGAAATTCTGGGAGGAGTAGCTCTCGACTGGTTCTCGCGACTCGAGGCCAATTCGATCGATAACTATAAGGAGTTGACGACGGCCTTCGTCAAACACTTTTCCATGTTCATCGGACAAAACACCAAGAATTCCAAGCTCTGGCAAATAGCCCAAGGACCAAACGAGAGCCTCCGCGATTTCATCCATCGCTACAAGACTATTGTCGCTAATTGTACGATCAGCGATGAAGCAGCTCTCTTATGCCTTCAGAAAGGAGCTCAGATTAAGACTAGCTTCCGAAGTGCGATCACGCATAACCCTCCACAGACGCTAGAAGACGCGCTACACCGAGCTAATAGTTACATTGCCGAAGAGGAAGAAGAAGCCACTTATGAGCAGAGTTATTCGACAAAGCAACCCGAACGTTCGAAAGCGACAACTAATGAACCACAGTCGGGATACGGTCGAGGGTACGAGAATCGTAAGAAGTTCTATGCTAATGCGATCCAACAACCGACCAAACAGTGGAACAATAAATGGGTCCGCAGTGAAGAAGATCAGGACGAGTCCTTGTTCTGCGAATTCTATAACCGGAGATGACATAGCACCGAAGAATGCAGGCACCTGCGAGAATATCTACTCGGCCAATACCAAAAAAGGCCAGTCTCAGTTGACGATCTCCGTCGCTTAAACGCGCCTAGGAACAGTGGGCAGACTTCGATCGACGATCTCCGTCGTTCAAACATGCCTCGACCGAATAACGCGCAGCTCGAGAACGCCATCACTAAAGATCCACCAACTCCACCAGCTTTACCGACGTTACCAACTTTACCGGCGTTACCACCACCGCCACCGAATCCGCCTGCTTTACCCGAACAACAGAAACGCAATCGCGACGACCGAGCACAAGAGAATCATGCTCCCAAAGCAAGGAAAAGCGTCAACATGATAATGGGGGCCATCGAAGCTTGCAGCTACTCTGTTCGAGCTATCAAAGAATACAGTAGACAGACCGCCAGCGCGCCCAAAGTCCCACAAGATCCGCCGAAGAGGACGCCTTTGGTATTTACCAAAGCCGACACAATCGTGCTGCATAAACCGCATAACGACGCCCTCGTCGTTGAACTACTTCTCGACGACGTCGAAGTTAGCCGCATTCTGGTCGATACAGGCAGTTCGGTCAACATCATCTTCAAGGAGGCACTCGATCAGCTTGATTTATCGTCCGATAGGATTGAGCCTTTTATCGAGCCACTTACAGGTTTCGATGGAGATCGTTGCATGACGGTCGGCATGGTCAACATCCCAATCTACCTCAGTGGAATCGCAAAGATTATCCAGTTCCTCATCCTCGACAAACCGGCGATCTTCAACGCTATTCTCAGTACGCCTTGGTTACACGCGATGAAAGCGGTCGCCTCGACGTACCATCAATGCCTGAAGTTCCCGACTCCCGATGGTGTCTACACTCTCCGAAGAAACCAAGTCGTCGCTCGATCATGCTACATAAACGAATGCAAACTTCATTTAGTAGACCAAGCTTGTGTCATCAGTTCGTTAGGACCGACGAACGAGCTCGTTGTCCAGCAGGCAAAACCTAAGCAGGAGTCGATTGTTCAAGTTTGCATCGACGAACTAAGACCAGAGCGTCAAGTCGGAATCGGCGCCGAACTCGACCCACACATCCGCGAGCCACTTATTCACTTTCTGAAACAGCATTCGTCAACCTTTGCTTGGTCGGTAGAAGATATGCCCGGGATCGATCCACAGATCGCGTGTCACGAGCTCAACATCGATCCGACGTATTAGCCAATTAAGCAGAAACGCCGAAAGCTCGGACCAGAGAAGGCACAGGCCGTCAACGATGAAGTCGAGCGGTTGCTCAAAGCAGGATCCATCACCGAAGTCAAATATCCCGATTGGTTAGCAAACCCCGTAGTAGTCAAGAAGAAGAATGGTAAATGGAGAATCTGCGTCGACTTTACCGATCTCAATAAGGCGTGTCCGAAAGATAGCTTTCCTTTGCCTCATATCGACCACCTTGTGGAAGCGACTGCCGGGAACAAACTACTCTTGTTCATGGACGCATTCTCCGGATATAATCAGATTCTTATGCATCCGCAAGATCGAGAAAAGACGTCGTTCATCACAGACCGCGGCATATACTGCTATAAGGTCATGCCCTTTGGCCTGAAGAATGCTGGAGCAACGTACCAACGACTGGTAAACCGGATGTTCGCAAGCCAGCTCGGGCGAACTATGGAAGTTTACATCGATGATATGCTTGTGAAATCACTCATCGCTTCCGATCACGCCGGTCATCTTCGCACATGCTTCGACATCTTGGACCAGTATGGCATGAAGCTTAATCCCACTAAGATAAAATTATGTTCAAACATCATCTACTACATACCGATCTAGTACTTGGATATTATCACAAGTCGTTATCGACGAAATAGAGTCAAAATTCAAATTAGATACCGATCTATTACTTAAAAGATTCTTTCTAAGTCAAAGATCACTCTTCCAGTACGACACAGTTCACGTGGGTTCCCCAGGCCGAGTTCAAACGCTCGCACAATAAGCCGAACTCCTCAGATTCGCACCGTAAGCCGAGTTCTCAACACTCGCAAAACGTAAGCCGAATTATCGCAATTCGCTATCAAAAGATAAAATTATGTTCAAACATCATCTACTACATACCGATCTAGTACTTGGATATTATCACAAGTCGTTATCGACGAAATAGAGTCAAAATTCAAATTAGATACCGATCTATTACTTAAAAGATTCTTTCTAAGTCATCGAGATACGAAAGAGAGAAACGAGCATATAATTAAAAAGCCTCCCGAGAGGCAAATAAGTTCAAGAATCCACCAAGGGTTCGGAAATAAAGTATTACAAACAAAATAAACCCATGAAAGGGCTAATGAGTTTGAGTCAAAGAAGAAAAAGAAAAGACTAGGCAGTCTTTGAAGTAGTAGCTTGATCGGCGTTAAGCATCTCCTCGTTAGAACTGAACAGCTCGCTTACCACCGGGTCATGAGCACTCTGAGTAACATTCACGGCCGACGCGTCATCTTCCTCCGAAAACGGAGACATTCGCTTATCCTCTTCAGTTAGGACGCAAGCATCGACCGAGCGGAAGTCCTCCAAAGCTTTAGCATGTTTCGCCTCGATGTCAGCTACCATCTCAGGCGGGACCTCGTACAAGCCTTTCTTCTTGAGCTGCTTGATGAAGCCGAGAACTCCAGTAAGCTGGTTGACCACCAGGTACGGCTTACGAGCTCGATCAGCGTCGTCCAAGCTTCGAATGACCTTCTCTAAGCGCTCGCATGCCTTCGCGTGAACGCTCTTAGCTCGACTCTTCCAGTGGGTCACCAAGTCCCTCAGCCGGTCCCGGTCCTTCTCGAACTCCTGAACAAGCGTGCTTTGAGCCTCGGTCACCTCCTTTCTCACTGCTTTCAACTCCGGGCTCTCTTGCTTTAGCAGATCGACCGAGGAGTGGAGAGTTTCATTAATTTGGAGCTCGGTAGCGAGACACTCTTTCGCTTTGGCGACCCTCTCCTCGAGCTCAGCAGCTCTAACTTGCTCGTCATAAAGAGCTACCTCGTACGCGGCAACCAGAGTGTTGGTCTGGCTGGCGAGCTATACAAAGTAAAGTATGGGTTAGAACTCGTACTTAGGAAAAATATCAAAATAAAGAAAAGGAATAGAGGAAGTACCACGGCAGTTGTGCGAGCAATCCCTTTGTACAAGTTAGGGAACCGGAGCTCAGATATCGCCGGGAGACTCGGGACGTCGGAGGAGATCTTGTGGTAAAGATCGGCGCAAGCATCCACGTTCTCCTCAAAAGGACCCTCTTCGTCATAATCAAAACACACCTTAGTCCTTTTGGCTGGCTCTGGCCCTGGAGAGCCTTCGGTGTGATCCTCGGCCTGCCTCTTCCGAGAGTGAGAAGCCTCAACTCGATCCTGAGAAAGAGCGAGGTCCGAAGCCACAGCCGTCGGTGGATTGAGCTCGGCGGGTGCATCCTGCGCCCGAGAAGAGTCTTCAATCCTCTTGGTTTTCTTTGAGGACTTCTTCTTCTTTAATTTCTTCTGACCGGCTTGGTCAGGTGAGTTCGCAGCAGGTGGCAGCTCTTCCGGTTGCTCAATGGTCCCTTCGGTAGCAGGGATAGGGGTCGGATCGGCGACGTTCGGTTCCTCCCCGTCGAACAAGGTGGGGATATCGTCGAGTGAAAGCATCCTTGCTGTCCGGGTTCGTTTGGCTTGTGACTTCGGTGCCCTTCGTCTTGGAGCAGCTCGGGGCTTGTTAGCTCGAGCTTTTGGTTCCGCGGTTTCGGTTTTCGAACAGAAGCTGCAATGGAAATATGTCAAGGAGGAGCTCGGAGTAAACTCAGAATAAAACAAATAAAACTGAATTCAATAATCAACACTTCAGGCCAACGACGTTTACCGGCTTCGCTGAAAGCTGCTTCGAATTCGGAGGTAAGTCCGGAGTTGAGAATAATGCTCGGGAGATGACGAACTGCAAAGATTAATCAAAGGAAAATTAGCAAGATGTAAAGTTGATAAGAAAAGCGACTAAGTATAAGATCATCTAAATCTACCGATCGGAATCTTCCACTCCGATTGAGTTGGGATGTCAGAATTACTGATTGTGAGATCGTTCATCTCAAGGAAGAAGTACATGGTCATTGAATTTACTAGGTTTAGCCCCAGTGACGATGTTCTTCTTCGGTTTGGCGTTCGCTGCGAAGAACCACTCCTTAGACTTGTGGATGTTGACCGAGAAGATATCTTCGAACAGACGACTAGAGGGGATTTCGCCGAGCTCATCGCACAAAGTAACGAACCCTACGTAGTTCGTTATCGAGGCTGGCATCACCTGCGTGAGAGCTACGCCGCGCCGGTTACAGTACCCAAGAATACGAGAAGGGATCGGAAGCGAAAGTCCGCATTGCGTGAAATAAGTCAAATATACGCAGAGGAAGCCTTTGGGGACGTCCCATGGCCGATCTCCGGCTTCTGGAATTATGAAGATGACTTGATCCGAGAGCCCGTGTTCTTCAAGTACGGCTCGAACAGCACCCGGAGAGACAGAAGAAGATGGGACGTTGTTGGGACGAACGACCTTTCGTCTTGGAAGTGGTGGCGAAGCATGATCCACTGCATCAAGGTTGTCTTTGGCAACTTCCGCTTCGTTAGCGTTCTCCTCCTGATTTTCTTCTACGAGTTCCTCGACCTCCTCGATCTCATGGTCGATACCACCAGCGTTCGGTCCAGCACGAGCTTCCGTCTCGCGAGTTTCTGTCGCCAACTGCTCGGTAGCTTTGACTCTTGGTCTAGCATGGCTGCTGCTCGCATCAGCAGACCTAGAGTTCTTGCGAACTAGATGTGGGGGATTGCTTTCTCCCTGAGACGAATTCGATAGATGAGGGTTTGAGGAGGAAGAGCTCGGCTCTGAGGATTCGCGGCGATCCTCTGGAAGGATTTGATTAGAAGAAGAGTTAATTGAAGAACTGGAAGACATTTTGAGCTCGGAAAAGTAGATTCAAAGGAGATCTAAGAAGGATGAAGAACAGTTTGAAGATTAACTGGAAAAGATTGAAGATTGATCGGAAAGTTTGAAGATCGAACGGGAAGTTTGAAGATTGATCGGAAAAATCGAGGGTTTGAGGCGGCGAAAGTTGAAGAAATGAGAGAGAACTACGAATAAAAACTAGAGAGAGAAACAAAAATCTAGAGAGAAGGGAGAGCAGCGTACCTTATATATGCTTGAACGAGAGTAATGAATGTGAGAAGAAGTTTTTCCCTTATAAACAGTGGGAATCGTGGGTTCCTCGATTTTCGCGAAGATCCCGGAATTCACGCGCCTCATTGAAGACATGGTGTGAAACGTCCGGGAATGCGAATCGATTGCAAATTACCGATCTCAGTTTGTGACTTACTTTGAATCAAATGAGTTCGACTGAAGCCACTTCCTTTCATCGAAGTGAGGGGGGGGCTAACTGTTGGAGGTGAAAACCGCACCCCGGTTTTCTCCGGTACAAACCGAGATCGGCGTAATATAAGCCCGGTTCACGAAGGAATGTACCGGGAAGACTGGGCTGAGTAAAGTCTTGGGCCGAACGCAGCCCATTAAGCCGAGGTCGGCGGGAAGCTTCTCGAAGGAACGGAGAAGCTCCTCGAGTTCGGTCGAAAATAGGAAAGTTTCCTAACGGAAAAAGGAAACTATCACGAGAAAAGGAAAGGAACCGAGAGAAAAGGAAAGTCCTCTCGGTCCCATATCGCCGAAGATGTGCTTGAAGACCGATTCATAGGATATATATAAAGGGAGATGAATCGACACCAGAGAACATAAGATATAATTCAGAGACGACTTAGAGACTGAGAACTCATTACGCTAGATTCTTAGTTTCATTAAGTCTTAGTTCGTTGTTAACTACTTAACTACCGAACTCAGTTGTACTTTCTCGATTCGATCTAATAAAAACCGAGTTTACCGATCTAAAAGTACTGTTTTACCCCTTGTCGATATTCACATATCAACACCTATTCATTCTTATTATTCCTTTAATGGCCACCAATTAGAGTTAATAAGATTTTGAGCAATATGTTAAAGACATAGATCAATCCATTCATTGTCAATTTATTTTGAATTAAAATCTATAAACTTTAACATGGTAGCATAGCCAAATTTAAATGTGTATCCTATGTATAGAAGTTATAAATATAATGAGGCCATCAATATATTTTGTATATAATGTGTCTTAGTAACTTTATGAATGAAAACAAATCTTTACAATTTTAACATGATAACAGAGCCCAAATATTTTTTTGCTGCAACGTAAGTCATATAGGATATAACATCTCATCATATATATTATATATTATAAGCGAAGTAAAAATTTCGTTTAAAGCTCTCTCATTTAATCTCAGGATGGTTAATTACCCTTTACCCCTCCTTAAATTAGTTTAAATTAATTTTTATAAAAATATATATTAAAAAAACGAAAATAATGGTTTAAATTAGGTTAACAAACCATTATCATACCGTATATTAAAAAAAAACCAAAAACAACGGTTTAAGGTTTAAAAAATAAATACTTGGCGGCTAATTACCCTTTACCCCTTCTTAAATTAGTTTAAATTAAGTTTTATAAAAATATATATTAAAAAACGAAAATAATGGTTTAAATTAAGTTAACAAACCATTATCATACCGTATATTTAAAAAAAAAACCAAAAACAATGGTTTAGGGTTTAAAAACAAATACCTTTCCCTTAAAGAGCCTGCAGAGTAAAGTATCTGTAATTCTTTTGAATACTAAACTTCCCTGAAGGGCAACAACGATTGTATATGGATTTCTTCTGGTATTGTTCTCTTTTAAATAAAGCCATACAAGTGTTGCAAGTTGCAGCAGAAGTAATTAATTTTCAGACAAACTTTCTCTCGATGCCAAAATTCAGGTTTTTTTTAAAAGCTTGTCTTGGACCAGTTTGACTGCCGAGAAAACTGTGAAAGGAGAAAAAAAAAGTGATTTGGGATTTCTTTAAAGCCAAGACGAGAGACAAAACGTCAATAGGTTAAATTACGCAAATGATCTCTAAATCATTTTGCAAACTTATAAGCTTCTAACAGAGGACAAGCTAACGTATCTTCTGGGTTTTATCTTTAGCCATATAGTTGATCTGACAGATTTTCCAGGTTTTGTCGAGAAACCAAGCTTCTGTAATCATACGATCAAATCAAGGGGAATAAAGGGAAAAACTTTGGTTGAATCAGAAATTAGCTTCGGTTTCCAAAGTTGATCAACAACCCATCAGAGAAAAAGAGTTGAAAAAAAATTCAAATAGAGAAGTTAACAAAATTGGTTGAACAAAAAGAAAACTTTCAACTGTTCAACATTCAAATTAAGAGAATATATTTTTTGTTCCCACTTGGTGGGCGTCTTTTGACAAACAAGAGAGAGCGAGAGTGATATATTAAATTGTGTCTTATCTATTGATGACCGACAAAACCATTAGTTTTCATGGAGTATTTTCAACTGGGAAAATGCAAAGAAAAAGTGAGAGACACTAGAGAGGGAGAGAGATAGATGGTCGAAAAATAAGTAAAAGTGGAAGTTTTATAGCCACAAAGTTGTGGCCTTAAGCTCCACAAGAGGGAAGAAGAATGAAGAACACAGAGGTTATCGGTGAATCTTTTCTCTGGCCAATTACACAGAGGTGATCAGTGTATCATACCAAGGAGACTTGGTTCCCAAGGCAAATGAAAATAGCCAAAGCTTCCACTTTCCTTCCTGGTTGCTAGAGATTTTTGTAGCCGATATTATAAATTTATAACAATGTGCAACGATTAAAAACACATGTCCAGTTCTAATTCTTTGGCTAATCTATTATATGATCGATATATTGTATAAGTCTTCTATAAAAAGTTTTTTAGTTTGCATGATGATATATGTAACGGAAGGAAGAAGAGTGTTGTGGTGCACTTTTTCTATTAATATATAGGTTCATCTTTTTCTATTAAAATACCCAAATTAAAATGAAATCCAAGCTAAACTATAGGAAAGGTTCATCTTTTTCTATTAATATGTTTGGAATTACAAAAAATATCTCCAAAACATTAAAAAAAAATAAAGTATAAGAAACCGAAGAAGAAAGAAAACCTAGCAAATTTTGCCACAGATAACAACCTTAGACGTTGGCAGCCTGATTGGATTCGGTTGTGACATATTACTTTGGTCGAGTGAATTTCATGGACAACAAAGATGGTTTGGATGTGGTAACATGAATCTGTTTTTGGGATTTTAGGTTACGTTTAGTAGAATTACATGTACACGTGATAGGAAATGTTACCTAGCTTCACAGTGGGTCTTGTGTTTAACTACATAACTTTGAGGAAATTGTTTTAAAAGTTTGTGTGAGAGGGATGAAGAGAGAGAGACGTAAAGAGAGAAGTACGTAAAAGCCTTTAAAGACATATATATGGAGGGAATGAGTGAGAGAGAGAGGGATAGAGGGAATGAGTGAGAGAGAGAGAGATGGAGGGAATGAGTGAGGGAGAGGGAAAGAGGGAGCGAAAGAAAGGTGAAGCGCAAGAAGGAAAATGCATGAAAGACAATGAAGACAAAGTAAAAGAAGGTAAAAATGAGGAGAAATACAAGAAAAAAAAGACAAAGACGACAAAGAAGAAAAATCAAACAGTATAAAATGGGGAAAGAAAGAAAACGAAGAAGTCACATTTATCTTAATTTAGTTGGTTATAGGTTTCATACACTTATTTACTATTATTTTTTTGGTTTTTAGTTTTGGATGGTGTTACTTTTTTAGGATTAGTTATGTTTTTGATCTCATATGTCTTAAATGGGTTGTTCTAATTCTTTTATGTTTACAACTTTTAAAGTTTTTTTTAAACGTTTTTGAAATTTTTTGGTCTGCGGCGCAGGCTAAACACCTAGTATTGCAATATAAGTTAAATAATATACATTTTACAGAGAAAATATGAGCTAAAAAAAAAACAGTTTAAAACAAAATAATAAAAAAAAGTCGTATCTCAGTTTCATTCACTAGAAAAATCCGGTTCTACTGGTTTCTGAATCGAAGATATCATACCGGAATCCGATCCGCTACGAGTAAACTTCCCGCCGTTAACCGCTAGCCTAACCGCCGCAGACGCGGCCTCGAACCTACATTGAAATTCCTCTTTTACCCTCAGCTCACTCGCGTATTTCCTCTTCTTGTGCCGTCTCCAAGCAGCCTGCACGAAACAAGCCGCCCAAGTCCTCCATTGATGCGAGTAAAACCGAAACTTATGTCTCAACTGCTTACTATGCAATCTTCTAAACTGCGAAGCCACAAACTTCAAATCTTCAGCTCTCAACGCAAACGCTTCGACCTCATAAACCGCTTTAACCGTGCGTGTAGAAGACGGCAAGATCACAACGGGACGAGGGTCTAGTGCCCAAGTAAGCAACTCTTCGCCGCAGAAATCTCCTGGTCCAATGAGACAAGAGTTGAAGAACCCTGTCCTGCCTCCATTGGTTGTGTAAGAATCAAGATGCCCTCGAATGATGAAGAGCATTTCGTTAACCGGGTCGCCTTCTCTTACAAGAAACGTACCTTCAGTGCATAAAGCCGGTTTTAACCTCTCGCTGATCGCGTCAAGCATTCTCTCATCCATTTGATCGAACAATGGAACCTGATACGTTGCAAAAGAACCCTCAAGAAACGTTTTGAGAAAACTTAAAGAGATCAATGTAGAGAATGGCTTACACGGCGAACAAGATCGAAGCAGAGATGGCGTTTGATATCTCTTCGAAGATCAAGAGGAAGACTTATCAGTAAAGCTTCTTCATCGACTCCTCGTGTGGCTAACCACTTGTATTGATCATATTTTCTCACGGCTTGCCTTAGCTCTTGAGGAAGCTGTCTATGTCGCATCCATTGCTCTGTGTCTGTCCTCCTTATCCTCCATTCTTCGAGTCTCATTGTCGTTGATTGTAAATATGTCTGCAAAGAAATGAAAATGTTTCATTCTTTAATGATCAGAGAGAACTATGTTAAGTTGGTTATAAGTAAGTTCTTTATTTGATTGTTTTCTCACTTGCATATTCCCAATAAGCAATGCAAAGAGAACAAGCCCTAGAGTCGCAATGATGATAGCGAAGAGAATCTCGCCAGCGTAAGTGCTCGTGGCAAGATTCTGTCCCAAAGAGCTGAAGAATGAAGGCAAAATTAATGTCTAAACATGGTTTTTAAGTATTTTGAAAATGGTCTTTGAATTCTCACCTGAGGTTCTTTAATCCCCACCAGAGACAGTAAAAGTACTTGTTTATGAAGTTTGATGATGTAAGAGTTGTAGTTACTGCATCTCCGTATATACCAAACTCGTAAAACTTAGTTCCCGGTTCGCATATTTTCGTTATATTGCTCCATTCGAACCAAGAATTCCTCTGAGGATCTTCTAGTCTTCTGCACTCAAAGAATCTGTATTGACAAATCGGTTTCTCTATGTTGCAAGCATGTCTCCAACAAGCCTCTTGCCTCTCTACTGCAAGCAAATACCAACAAGCTCCTAAAACCTGTAACAGAAGATTTAATATAGATATCAAATTTATAAAGAACAAAGAACAAAGATATCAAATTTCTATGCTCATTCCAATTATCCAAAGCAAAGAGACTTGATTGGTGAAAGACTCTCAGCTCTTAACCAAATTATTAAATAGGCCCTAACTAACTCAAATCAGCTCCAATCTGCTACATTCAGTTTAGGCTAGATACAGTAAACCCTATCGAGGTTTGGTATTTTTTTCACACGTTTGTAATTCAGTTCCGGACTGGCTCCCTCTCGGGTGAGCCTTGTCTTTGTTTTTTATTTTGGGATGACTAAGAGGTTCTGGGCCAAAGCCCGGGATCAGAGCATGTTATACAGTCCTGTCCCAAGCGTTATTCGATCTCGTGACATCTAGATTCTACTTAACTATCAATAAAATAGACTTTTCTTAGAGTTGAGTTGCTTACATGGCTTGCTAGCATGTATAACATAAGGTTGTAGGCGGCTCCTGCCCAAGCAGTCTCGGTTACAACACCAGTGGCTTTAATGATCTGGCGAGAGAGCGGGAATATGAGGAACATCCTTGGAACATACTGGAAAATGATGATGAATCTAAGAACGTTCTTGGTGTTTGTCATTGGTGAGCCTCTTAGATTTGGGATGATGATCCAAATCAACACCTGAAAAGAAAAATTGTAACAACCAAGATTCTAAGTCACTGAAGCTGGAGGATGTATATATTGATCATATATAACATACCTGAGGTAAAGGTAAAGCAGCTACTAGATGAATCCAAAAGCTTTTATGGAGATATCTCCAAGCAATCTTTCTTGAATCAATTACGAGTTCTCCTCTACCAAATACACGTGAAGGAGGAGCGATATAAGCCGTTCTAAAACGTATAACAATCTGAGCGACGTAAAAAGCATCGGCCAAAGATCTAATTAGCGTGAGAACCACCTCGAGTCTAATTCCAATGGTGATACAAGCTTCTTTTCTCATGACCGGCAAGAAAAAAAACAGAGGATCGACAAACAGAGAGACCAAACATGCTATGAGAAAGATCTTGTTCCATCTTCTTATTGTTTGTCCACGAGGATCGAGTATTTTGCTTTTCACTCTCTCAAAATCCTCAGAGAACACTCTTGAGAGTACTTTAGCTTTCAAAGACTTTCCTCTACTCATCATCTTTACATTCTTTTTACAAGGAATCTGAATTCCATTGATATTGAACTTGACCTTAACTCCAGATTCTTCATTAACAGTTTGTGGCTTTGTTACTTCTGAATCTTCTTGGAATCTATAACACACACAAGAAAGTGGGTTACGTTTTATAAAGGAAGATAAAGATTATATGATTTAGAACAAAAACAGAGTCAATCTTCTTGACAAGTCCTAACCTCACAGATCTTGAGTTACCAAAACCCATTATTGCTTCCTCTTTATCAAATCCTCTGCTTTTCTGATTAACGACACGAGAAATTACAAAACTTTACAGGTATTGATATTTTGAAACGTGAATTGGAGCTTTACTTTAAGTAAAAACCCATTTAAGCCACAAGAATATCAACTTGGAAACATTAAATTCCCAGACAAACAGGGAAGAAAGCTAAAACCCATATTGGGATCAGACAGGCACACGTGTGTTTTGTATACAACTGTACCAAAAGATCTAATAATTTCTAGTAATGATTAGCAAGAAAGAGGAGCTTAATGTGATGATTAAAAGAGGAAGTAGATGAGCTGAATTTGGTTCAGGAATATAATCGAATCAGAACGACTAGTGAGGCAGAAAAACTGGGGAAAAAGTTGCAGTCGCTTAGGTTACAAGCAAAACAAGACCGCAAAACCCAGCAACAGATACAGACTAGTTTTACGGGAAAATGTCAGAGATGTGAAAACAAGAAAAAAAAAAGGAAAGTTGAAATTAAGCCACCGACACAACACTATACAACACAAAAGAGCTGTAAGAGAATCAAGTAGGACCAGTAAAAGAGAAAATGAAAGCAAAAACGACATTGAGAGAAAGAGACTCACAGAAACGTTTAGTGTTCTTCGTTCATATATGTTTCTTGGGTCTGTTCGTATTCAGACAAAGATTGAAAATTAATCTTTGTATTTGAGAAAACGAGTGATTTCGAATTGAATATAGGTGTTAAATTTCCACTGAAGTGGTATGGACAAAGTGGAACTTTTCTTGTACGGATCACATGATTATAAAGACCCTTTAAAGTAGCTACTATGGCTTTAGTTATTTACATTATATGATTATATAAAATACAAAGCCATATTATGAAGGAAAAAACACAAATTGGTTTTCTTTATCGGATTAAAAAATTGCGAATAAGTAATGTTGTTTTTGAGATTCAAAGAAGGCGACAGAAGTAAAATCGAATGTGTCCTCATGTATTTACACTCTATAGGGAATCCTAACATTTTACTTTACAAAAAAAAAAAAAGAAAAGAATCCTCACTTTTCAATTGAGTTTTTTTTTTTGTTTTTTTTTCGTTTCAATCTTTATAATGCGTAGTTTTATCAGTGGGCTTAAACAAATGTCGGTTTTATTTCATCAAACAAAAAAAGTTGTGTTGCAAATCGTTGAGTTCTGAGTTTTGACCATCCCATAGACGTAGGTTTTTTTTTTGACGTCACGTAGGTTCTTTTTTTAAACATATTTTTGTAAGTGTTTTAAACATAGAAATATAGTTGAAGGTATCTAATGTAATAAAAACTGAAGAAAAAAATTCTGATAAAATCCTAAACCAGTTGCTAATTGCTATGGATAACGTGAAATCCTGAAACATATTATATTGACTTCTTATGTGATTGATTGTGATAGTTAAAATTTTCATAGAAATGTGAAACCATTTTCTATTTTGAAATATAATAAAATTTGGAAACATTTTCTATTTTAAAACAATCTGAGTAAATTTGTTAAATTAAATTTAAATAAAATATATATTTACTAACTACTATATTGGGTTTAATGTCTGTGTACATATGTATTGTATACAGTATACTACACTTCCAAGTTAATTAGTTGGTGGTTTGTAAGATCCGAGGAGTTGACTCTTTTTGGAATCCAGCCATGTGTTTTGTACCAGTTCTTGAATGGACCACACTGCTTGACCTTCAAGTTTCTTATATTTTTTTAACTATTCCCTTTTTTCCATTTACTAATAAATTTTGCTTAGCTTGTTTGTTTTGGATATCTATCTTATTTACGCTAAGTCGCTAAAGTGGCTATGTTAGCATTTTAGTCCACGCTAAAGTGGTGAAACCAAACAATCTTCACTGACGACCTGAGGAATAATGGTGCCAATTTGTTAGTTAAGACAGTTTACTTTCTAAAAACTAAATTCATGACTGATCCATGTAACTATAAAATATTGTTTACGTGTTTAACTTAAAGCGATTATCTTACTGCTATTTGTAATCTAATAATGGCTATTCAAGCAAGCCCTTTAACCAAAAAAAAAAAGTAATCTAATAATGGCTTTTGTTAACGTCGTGGCGAAATTATTACCTGGATTGGCAACTTGTATGAGTTGTAGACGAAGTATTTGCACCGTTGCCTTTGTTTTCTAGTTAAATATATCTGAGACTACAAAGTAAATAACTACTATATATAAGTAATAAGGATAAAATTTAGGTAAACTGGTTACAAATCTCGACGCATTTCCTCATCAGATTAGATTGCTTTAATTGCACCAAACGTATCTTTAGTTTAGATTATTAACATGTCATAAAAATATATATACTACGACTATTTGCATTTCTTTATGTTTGAAATATATATTATACTTTATAGTGAGAACAAATAAATTCATATAATATGAATAGGTCAATGTAGTCTCGAAAGGTTCTCTTAGAGCAAGAGGACACCTTTTAAAAACTAGAAACAAATGGATACACCTTCCACCACTTGGAAATTCTTAAAAAATTCCATGAATTTTATTTTACATTCTCAACTCTTGTATATTGTAAATTTCACTTAATTATATGTTGACAATGATTTCAACGAAAATTCATTTGTTTATACTTTATAAAGAGTAGAGAATGATAATTTAATTATGGATTTTCATTATACATATGTATGTTTAGCAGTTTATGTATTTTTATTAACAAGAAATAAGGTGTGTACAAGATATAGAACTTCATGTGCATTTTCTTACATATTATATGATCACAAGGAAAAACATACATAACTTGTAAAACTTAAATATGAACTGATATTTAAAAAAAAAAAACTAACTGATATTTTTTTTTTGTTTGACAAAATTTTGTTTGGCGAAAAAGAACTAATGTATTTTTAGGTCAGCAAATAGGAAATATACAAAACTTGCATCATTATTTATGCATATTTCTTTATTTCTTATTTGGTTCACTTTTATGAGGTAAAAAAAAAAAAAATTAAGAGACAAAGCTTGGGTTGGCAATTAATTGACGGTTTGATTTGGAATAAATGGCTTTGGTGTGGCGAGGCCACGGGAACACGACATATGGGCTTTTCTGGATTGATCCCATATCATATCATCCCCCACCTTCTCTTCCTTCGATTATCCAAAAATTGTTTGCTACTCAATTATTATTCCAAGACATTTGTAACAAAATATTCACAATATATAACAATCGGATGGTATGCCACCATTTTTCTATCAAAGATTCTTGTTAACGATTGGAAATGATTTAACAAAAAAAATGTTGAAATATTTCTTTCTTCTGAGGAAGGTTTTTAACGCTTAGACTTAGTTTATTGAAACAAATATGTGTAACCAAAAAAAAACCAGAAGAAATGTTTGAATCCCGAGTTATTAGTCTATGTGATTAATGCGGTTCAATTTTAATTCCTATGTTACTCTATTTATCTAGATACGGTCGAACAATAAGATGAGGGATAATAGACCAAAGACAATGCATGACACTCTCTAAACTAAGGATCTTTCCGCTTACTACGTACTCAAAAAATACCATATGAGACCTCCATATCATTTTTACGTTTTTCTGATGATTGTATCACAATCGATGCATGCAACAGCTCGATATGCTCTCTAGAGCTGTTGTGGAATAATTTCAAAAGCTAATATCAACAATGCAGAAAAAAAAAAAAATACTTTCGAGACTCTCAAAACTACATTGTTAAACAACAAAAACAGAAATTACCTTTAAAAAAGTTATGAAGCAAGAGAAAGTCCATGAATTCAGTATTTTGCCTTTGAACTTTTTCAGCATGTCTTTGAGATTCTTTAGGTAGTCAAGAAATATCAAAGTACCCCATAGAAATCTTTCACAGAGATTCAGATTGTCCACTATCTTAAGAAAGAAGAAGGTCTAAAAACCATTCTTTTTTTTTTCTAATGACAGATCCTATGAAAAAAACACTGCCATCTTCAAAAAATCTTCATTGTGCTCTTCTATTGATATTAGTTTCTCACTCACTTCTGCAATATCTATTATACCTCTGTCTAGAAAGTACTTCTCAGCAAAACTTAAACTTAAACAATGTTTGTCTTCAAAGCTTTTCTCATAATCTGATGGAAGCTCATCGCAACATAATCCAGTTAACAATGCATGTTCCCACATGGAATATCTAATGGGAATTCCATTGACAATAAACCAGCATTCATCATCCTTGATATAAACTGTCCTAAGAACTAAGAGCTAGAGCCCACAGTCCCATAAGCTTATAATTATTCTGTCTAGGCATATGTAATATATGTTGAAATTGCGGGTGATTCTTAAACTATATAGTCTTCACTTTCAGTTTTCCCTCTATGATGAAAATTGTGTCACTAATTTTGCACATCGAGCCGACATAACATTTCTTTCTATAACATGATTGATCAAAGAATAATTTCTCAGGTGGAGGAACAAACTCTACATCTTGTGATCTATGCAAATGTAAATCCAAAAGAAAAGGAATGTCAATATATATCTAAACAAGTCCGCACAACAAAATAGTGAAACCAACCACCATACAAGCATTCAACATCAAAACATTCAAAAAAAATTAACAACTTCTCTTATTTATCGACCAGAACTGAAGAATCTCAAATATGTCCACAACATATTTGATGTTTTTAATAAACAAAAAACTTCTTTAAAAAAATAAAAATAAAGAAACAATATTTATGAGAATCCATTTTTGGAAATCTCATTTATAGCGATCCATTTATGAAACCTCATTTTTGATGATGCATTTATCATAAAAGATCACCATAAATGTAAGTTTATATAATTGTACTTTCCATAAACTTTTATATGTTCATTTTTTTAAAAGTGCGCAACACTTGAACATAATATTTGGTCATTCATCATAGTTGAACATAATATATTAAACAAGAGATTTTAGCTTTGTTATTTTACTAAAGATGAGATTTTGGATATCTTGCACCACTAAAATATAAAATCATATAAAAAGGCTTCGATTACTTAGGAACAGGGCCGGCCCACACCTAAGGCCTATGAAGTAATTGCTTCTGGGCAGCCCATAAGGCCTTATTTTTTGGGACAGCAAAAAAAGCCCAAAATTTTTTATAAGTATGTGTAAAAATTTTATCCCACATTGACCAAGACCAAAAAATGGGAAGGAAAAATTGTCTATAAATAAGAGTCATTATCCCTATCAAATATTTTATAAAAAAATCGATTATGGCTTATAAAAATCGATTTTGGGCGTCAAAAAATTGATTTTGGGCTTCAAAAAATCGATTTTGGCTTCAAAAAATCGATTTTGAGCTTCAAAAAATCGATTTTAGTTTAAAAAAATTATTTCTGGACTTCAAAAATTCGTTTCTGGGCTTCAAAAAATCGATTCTGAGTTTTAAAAAAATCGATTTTAAGTTTAAAAAATTAAATTTTTTCAAAACAAATAATGTTTCAATGATATTTTATATTATTTTAAAAATATGCTTAAAAAAAAATTTCGATTAAGGGCATCATTTTTACCGGACGCTTTAGGCGTCAAATCACTTTGGGCCGGCCCTGCTTAGGAACATATATCAGATTGAAGCTTTCGAAGTTAGCAAATGAAGTTTTGTTTACCACATGCAACTTCTTATACATGCTACATGACTTAATAAATAATATTTGGATCATTATTTTGTTGATAGCTTTTTTTCCATTAAAATAGGAGTTGATCTTTGATTCTCGAGTAATAAACAAAATGTTAAACCCCGAAATTAAATTTTGAAGTAAATGTAGTAGACTGAAATAAAAAATAGATCATGAAAAACTACGGTTACACACTACGATTCTTAACTATAAAGATTTACAAAATTAAGTCAAACCATATGAGATAGAAAATGCTCACTATGGATGTGGATAAATAAGAGCAGGAGTCAATGAATGGCGATTTCGTGCATGTGGCGTCACTCTAGGAATCCTCAAATAATGGAAAATACATTTTGTTTGGTTGCCATTTTTCAGTATGTATCTCCGGCGGATAATCTCGGTGTCCGTGTGATTTAACTCATCATTATTTCGTGCATAGGTCACTTTAAATAGAATAAATTACATTAAAAGGCACTTTTCAAGTTTGTATTTACAAAATAAGATACTTTATGCTATTGGTACACTTTTATGTGGTGAAAGACAAAACAAACCCTCTCATACTTCTTTCTTCTTTTTTATTTTATATATATTTTTTTCTTTTCCCTTATTGTCTGTTTTCTCTCTTCTCTTCGTCTTAAACACATCCTCTCATGACAAAAAAAAACACATCATCTCTTCTTCTGTTTTTTCCTTGTCTCTCTTCTTTATCTTTTTCTCACCACTTTTGCATCTTTTTTTTCTCAAACCCCAGCAATTTTGACTTCTATAATTCAAATTGAACATCTTCAATTGTGAAATTATGGGGGCGGAGAAGATGTAATTAAATCAACCAGAGTTACTTTTTTAGTTTTTTATAAAAAAATATTTGATCTTCTCTCAACTTTGTAAAAACAAAAAAAAAGTCAAATGATTTGTGTTTATTATATTCTATTATTTTCTGGCTAATCTTTCACCCAACAAAGGAAGATAAATATAAGTTATGTGAATAATTTCCTTCTTCATGATATTTTTTGTTATAACCTTCGTTGGACAAACTGTCCAATTTGTCATGAAGAAGTTGTGTTATGGATAATATAACATGGACAAATTTGTGTGGATACAAAACTACTCTTTCAAACATTTGTTGAACATGTTGAATGCGTTTTATGGATAAATTAGCTAGAAATTTGTGTAAAAATGTTATCCACGGTGATATGTATATTAATTTTTTTTTGTTTCAAAGAATAATATATCCACGAAATTAGCAATCTCAGTCATTATAATTTGTCTATTCGGTGGATATAATATCATGGATATGCTGTTTAATTTGCCATGGAAAAATTGTCTAGTTTTGTAATGGATACTGTAGCATGGACAAATTTTCGTGGATACAAAACATTGTGTAAACTATTTTTATGGGTAAATTGGTTAGACATTGTGTAAAATGTTGTTCATGCTAATATGTCTATTGAACGAATAATATATGCATGAATCTAGCAATCACAATTCTTGTAGTTTGTCTATTCTGTGGATGAAATATTGTGGACAAGCTGTCTAATTTACCATAGACAAGTATTCTAATTTGTCATAGACAGTGTAGCATGGACAAAATTGCGTGGATACAAAACTACTCTTTCAAACATTTTGTCGAACACGTTGAATGCGTTTTCTGTTCTTTCACTTTCACCATCACTAAATGACTTTTTCTATGAGATTTTGACTGAGTATCTTAATGTCGTTTATCTCTATCACTGAAATTGAGTCTTAAATTGTCTCATTTATTATCTTCCTCATTTTTTATTATTTCTTGCCTAAATTCAAACACACCAACCAATTTCTTACAAACCCATAATTATCAAACCTGAGTAATATAAAAATTTAATATGTTTCTGATTTTATTGAACTCAAAATCAAAAGAAAAAAAAAAGTGAAGAGGTGTCGATGATGAAGACAAGAGAAAGAGGGAAGAGAAATTGATATAGAAAAAAATTGATATAATGAGAGAAGGGTAATATTGGATTTATATTAAATGAACAGTAGAATAAGTGCTTCAATAGTAGAAAGTGTCTTTTTGTGTAAGAGTAAGTGTAGAATGTGTCTTTATGTAATCCAATTCCTCAAATAACGTTGAACTATAAGATCATTAAGTAGTCACATCGGTCTATAAGTTCTATGTTGTCCAAATTTTTCATTATTTTGTTTTTCATACATATGAGTGATAACACCGGATTTTGACCATTTTAATGGATCATTTTAATATCTTTTACAGGTGTTTTTACTCCGTTTTCAAAGGTTTTCAAAGGATTTCTATGTTTCCGGATTTTAAAAGACTTTTCAGGTAATTTGGGATAAAGAGGCACAAAATGGAACAAAAAGACTCTTTTGGATAAATGCAGACCGTCAAAACTCTCATGGAGAGAAGAAGACCTTCTCACCGTCGGATCACCCTAAAAATTGGACAACTTATAGAAGAATCAACCAGCTTTCAAATGCACTTGGTTTGGAGACATTCCAACGGTTGGATCTCAAGATATTCTATTAGCCCCGAAGCCATGCGGAGTCGGCCAGCAACTCACGCGACCGCGACCAACAAGCTATTTGCCGCGGTCAGAAGCTTCCCGACCGCGGCCAACAAGCCAATGGCCGTGGTCACAACACTCCCGACCGCGACATTCAACCTCCGACTTAAAGCCCACTTATCTGAAGCCCAAAGTCATTCACAACCTCAATTCCGGAACCCTAGAGACCATGGAGTATTGGAGACTATAAATACATGTCATTTAGGTCGTTTTTAGGGGAGCTTTTACATACTTTACAGAAACCCTTTTCCTTTAGCCGTTTTTATGAGATTTTTGTAGAAGATTGTTCAAGTCCGAGTTCTTCAATAGAGAAGCTTTCTTTATCTCTTTTCTTTACTATTTTTCATTACTTTTATTAAAACCAATGATGATGTCGAACTCAGCCATGTCTGAGTAGATCCCGAGTTGGGCTTAGGGTTCCCGAAAGGGGCTCTCATAATCGATTAAGACATCTAGGTTTATAGATCTGGGATTTCGACCTGTTCTCTGTTTATTCTTGTTCTTATTGCATGTATGCTTGATTGATCAACTAGTATCTGATCTAGATAGTTAGTGTTGCGAAAGTTTTCATTAAATATCAGCCCTAGAATGAAACAGGCGATTTTTCTGTAGGAGTGGAAACCTACCTGCGGCGAGATCGTGAGTATTGACGAGTCTTGTGCAGCTCTTGCGTTCTCTCCCTTCCAGGGTGGTTCTCACTAGATGTACTCCTAGTTTCTACTGCAATAGAACAGTGATGTAGTTGTAATATAAAGGATTCGAAATCCAGAGGACCAGTGTTACTCTATGAATTTGTGAGGATTGAATTAAAGCTAAGACGAAAGATGGTTTGTTTTGAAAACTAAAAAGTAAACAGAATGGCAAACAACGATTTAAATTCAAATTAAAACAAGCACTAGACCAAAGCAATTCGCAGGAATTTCAGAGATAAGAACCAGATGACTATTCAGGGCACAAGTGTAACGCAAGTCTCGAACTCAAACAGAAAAACTTATCGATCCACTGTCGTGATCTCGATAACTTTGTCTAACAACCTAAATCCTAAACTGTCGTTTGAACCTAGAAAATTGCAGACAAGCATTAGCTAGCAGGTGTGATCTGTTCACGATTTGCCTTAACTTCAACTGTCGTTGGCTAAGGACAAATCGCCTACCAATGTTTATTCTAGCAACCTATTAAACTTTTGATGAATAGATTAACCTAAAATCGCAGATTGAGTGATCAATTCAACCTAAGCATTAAGTCTAACAATGGTGAAGACAATAGATATCAAGCCCTATTTGCATCTAATCCTTTTAACTCATGAAATCCTTTGAACGCTTTAATCTAGCTAAGAGATCTACTCAGACATGGAGAAAAGAAACACAGAAACAGATGGAAAGGAATTCATGAATTAAAATCGCAGAAGAGATAATAGGGTTCAGAATTCTTCTCAAAGTGTAGCAGATTTCTTCTCCCAAAAGCTTACAAGTAAAAACTCTATGGTTCAGGAAATTGTAAAAAGAAAAGCGTAGAAAGTCTGTAGAAAAAAAACGTGATTATAAAACACAGGCGGCTGTGGACTTTTTATTCTCTTTCTCCTCCTAAAATTAGGTAAAAGTCGATTTCCTTATTTTACTCCCGTCTGGAGCAGGTGCTCCACGAAGAGTCCAAACCGGGAGCAGGTGCTCCGCGGATGATTTCTCCAAAAACGTGTGAAATAGCTCCTTATTGCTCAAATTCATCTCCTTTTGCTCCAATGCCTCCTAAACACTCCAATCCTCTGATAAGGTCTCTAAGTCACCTGAAACCTCCTGAAAAGACTCCAAAAACTCCTAAAACAATCAGTACACACAAGTTAGAATGAGTCAAAATCTCCACTCATCAACTCCCCCAAACTTGAATCCTTGTTTGTCCTCAAACAAACTCAAATTCAACTCCAAAAGAATGACTGGATAAAGCTGGGAACTCGCAAAACTCAAAAGACCGTAAACCTGACCAAGGCATGTGACAATCTGCTGCAAAATCAATTAAAAATCTAACCTCCATGTACTTCTCCGTAGACGCTGCAGCTTTCCAGATTAGTCCCTCAATTTCATAACATCATCCATGTCCCATCATTGCTGAGTCTCATCGATAAAACCAGTGCTAAGGACCTTCTAGACTCGTTCCCATACTTATACCTCAACAAATCGACCATACTACACAAAAGTACCTTTCCTCTCCCCCGAACTTATTCACTTTTCAAGCTGTTTCGTTTTTTTTTTTTTTTTTTTTTTTTTTTGGCACATATAACAAGGTTCAAAGACGCGAGTATTGATGGTGATTGCCACCGAATCCCCGGTTTGTCCCCTCATCATATATCAAAGGTGTAGGCGAATAATGGGGTCACAGGAAATTTTCCTACCCCTCGCTTCCATCCCTTGGGTGATCATTCCACTTTAGAAGTAAAATAATGGGATCCTTGGAAATTTTCCTAACCCTTTACTTCTAAAAGAAAATCATTTCAATCTTTTCTGCCTTTTGATCATTTTTTTTTTTTAGAAACAGCCTGAAACAATGCTTAGAACATAAGAGAGGAATACCAAATCTATCACACATGTCTTTATTTGTCAGGTAAGAATGAGGAGTCAAGCCCTATGAGCACTAACCTGATCGATGAGGAAAATGAAGAGCTGAGAAATTAGCTCAGGTTCATTGGATGTGTCAAGAATTTTGGACTCCTCTAGTCTACTGCTTTGTCTTTGGATTTTCCATTAGTCGATCTAGATGATTCTGCAGCAATAATCACTAGAAGAAGATGGTCAAGATTCACAAATGGTCTGAAATCATCATAGAATTGGTCCTCATTCCCACAAGCTTTGACTTGACTCATATAACCAACTGACTCAAAGAAACTAAATGACTCAAACAAACAAACTAAAAACTGACTCAAAGAAAGTACTAAAAGGAAGAAAGCAAAAGAAAGAAGTACAAGGGACATGACCCTCCCCCGGACATACTTCACACCGTCCCCGGTGTGAAAATAAGCTAGAGAAGTGCCCAGAAAACTTACCTGGTTCGCACATGTAGAGCACCCTGTCGGAGCAGGTGCTCCGGAACAGAGCTGGGTGCTCCCTCGTCTTTTTTTTTACGTGGTGAGCACCCTGTGGAGCAGGTGCTCCGACTGGGGAGGGGGTGCTCTTTCGTCACTTTTTACGTGGTGAGCAACCAACCCAGCAGATGGAGCAGGTGCTCCGGTTGGGTGCTCTTCCTTCTTCTTCCTCACATCTTCTCTTCCACGTTGAACAACTTCTTACCTGTTTTTTTTTTTTTTTTTTTTTTTTTTTTTTTTTTTTTTTGGAAACAAAGAATCTAAAAACAAAGTTAGTAGCTAAGAAAAAAAGGCACAAAGTTAGAGACTCTTACCGGTGGGTTGCCTCCCACCAAGCGCTTGTTTTAAGTCATTAGCTTGACTTGGAAAGCCATTTAGGCTTGAAGAGGATCGCTTAAGGTGACTGATTCACCTTCTGCGATATTTGGACCAGTAAGGTATGGTTTCAACCTCTGTCCATTGACAACAAACTCGCCTCCTTTAGTGTCCAGCAACACTACAGCTCCATATGGTCGAACTTCCTTGATGGTGAATGGTCCAGACCATCTTGATCTCAGCTTCCCTGGAAACAATTTCAATCTAGAGTTAAAGAGCAATACCTGATCGTTTGGTGCAAAGCTTCTGTTGAGGATTCTCCTGTCATGGAAAGCTTTTGTCCTCTCTTTGTAAATCTTCGAGTTTTCATAGGCCAGGTGCCTAATTTCCTCCAGCTCATGCAACTGCATTACTCTCCTCTCCTGAGCACTCTTTGCATCGAAATTCAGCAGCTTCACTGCCCAAGCAGCTTTGTACTCAAGTTCCACTGGAAGATGACATGCTTTCCCATACACCAAGTGGAATGGTGTAGTCCCCAAAGGTGTTTTGTAAGCTGTTCTGTATGCCCAAAGAGCATCATCAAGCTTCACTGCCCAATCATTCCTTGTGGTGCTCACAGTCTTCTGCAGAATGTTCTTGATTTCCCTGTTGGAAACCTCAACTTGCCCACTCGTCTGAGGATGGTATGGGGTCGCCACCTTATGCCTTACACCATTCTTCTTCAACAAGTTTTCAAAGACTTTGTTGATGAAGTGAGAGCCTCCATCGCTAATCACCACTCGCGGCACACCAAACCTGGGAAAAATGACAGATTTGAACATCTTTAAAACCACCTTTGCGTCATTTGTGGGACTAGCCAGAGCTTCCACCACTTTGATACATAGTCAACTGCCACCAGAATATACTCATTCCCATAAGATGATGGAAAAGGTCCCATGAAGTCTATTTCTGAGGCATCTCATTCCTCCTGCTGATGTTCCCTTGTCTCTGACATGTGTCACACCTGGAGATAAAACTCGCTGCATCTCGGAACATCGTCGACCACCAATACCCAGCTTGGAGAATTTTCGACACAGTCTTGAAAGTGGCGAAGTGACCTGCATAAGAGGATCCATGGCAATGAAACAACACTCCTGGTATCTCCTCGTCAGCTACACATCTTCTGAAAATTCCATCAGAGCAATGCCTGTATAAATAAGGCTCATCCCAAAAGTAGTGCCTCACATCCTTCAGAAACTTCTTCTTTTTGTTTCCCACAAAACCTGCAGGTTCCTGCTCTGCAGCAAGGTAATTTGCAATCTCTCCAAACCATGGGAAACCAGAATGCCGATCTATGTCAACTTGGTTGCAAAAACTCGTCAGAGCAGGTGCTCCGGTGGGGAGCAGGTGCTCGTCGAACCCAGAAACTTCTATGGCGTAAACTTGTTCATCAGGAAGGCTGTCATTTAGTGGAATGTCATCATCTATCTTCAGACTCGACAAGTGGTCTGCAACACCATTATCAATCCCTTTCTTATCTTTAATCTCCAAATCAAACTCTTGCAGCAAAAGGATCCATCGAAGGAGCCTTGGCTTGGCGTCCTTCTTCGTCAACAGGTATTTCAGAGCTGCATGGTCTGTGTGAACAACAACTTTCGACCCAACAAGGTAAGACCTGAACTTCTCAAAAGCATAAACCACTGCAAGAAGCTCCTTTTCAGTTGTGGCATATCTGCACTGAGCCTCGTCGAGTGTTCGGCTAGCATAATAGATGACGTGGAGCCTCTTTTCTTTCCTCTGTCCCAGCACTGCTCCCAGTGCATAATCGCTAGCATCGGTCATGACCTCAAAAGGTAGTTCCCAATCTGGTGGCTGGACAATAGGAGCGCTGACCAAAGCTCCTTTTATCCTGTGAAATGCCTCCAAACATGCATCATCAAACTCGAATTTCACATCCTTGCACAGCAGCTGCGTCAGGGGCCTGACAATCTTCGAGAAATCTTTGATGAAGCGTCTGTAAAAACCTGCGTGGCCCAGAAAACTGCGAACCCCCTTGACTGATGTTGGTGGCTGCAGACTCATCATCACCTCGATCTTTGCCCTGTCCACCTCGATCCCTTTCTCTGAGATTTTGTGTCCAAGCACGATCCCATCTCTTACCATGAAATGGCATTTCTCCCAGTTAAGCACCAGATGCTTCTCCTCACACCGCTGCAAGACCCTGCACAGATTAGACAAACAGACAGAAAAGGAGCTTCCATAGACAGAAAAATCGTCCATGAAAACTTCCATTATGTCTTCAATCAGGTCAGTGAAAATCGACATCATGCAGCGTTGGAATGTTGCTGGAGCATTACACAAGCCAAATGGCATTCTGCGATATGCAAAGGTGCCATAAGGACATGTGAATGTCGTCTTCTCCTGGTCATCCGGGTGGATTGGGATCTGAAAGAAACCTGAATAACCATCTAAGAAACAGTAATAAGGATGGTTAGCCAAGCGTTCAAGCATCTGATCGATAAATGGTAAAGGAAAATGATCTTTGCGAGTTGTAGCATTCAATTTCCTGTAATCTATGCACATTTGATGCCCAGTAACAGTTCTAGTTGGTATCAATTCATTCCTATTATTTTTTATGACAGTGATGCCACCTTTCTTAGGAACTACATGAACCAGACTAACCCAATTACTATCTGAAATTGCATAGATCACACCAGCTTCTAGAAGTTTCATTATCTCTTTCTTTACAACATCTTGTAGATTCGGGTTTAACCTCCTCTGATTTTCTACAGAAGTCATTGATTCATCTTCTAGATGTATTCTATGCATGCAAAGATCAGGAGAAATCCCTGGAATGTCATCTAGTGAATATCCTATAGCTTTCCTATACTTTCTAATTTCACAAAGAAGCAAGGCAATCTCTACATTGTTCAATTCAGAGTTTACTATCACAGGGAATGTCGAATTGGGTCCTAGAAACGCGTACCTGAGCCCCACAGGAAGGGGTTTGAGCTCAAGCTTCGGAGCTCTCAATTCGCTCCAAGGTCCATCAATCAAGCCGTCGGGAGCAGGTGCTCCAGGATTCAGAGCAGGTGCTCCGTCGGCTTTTTCTGCAGGTGAGCTCTCCTTGCCTTCTAAGCTCATGTACGCCACCAGCCTTTGCATCCTCGTGCTTGCATTCAGCATTTTTGCAAACCCATCAGCTTCTTCACTCAAATACCCATGTTCTCCTTCAGCTTTGGTGAGTGCAACTTCGAGAGGATCGATGGCCGAAACCTCTTCAGCAACCTCTTCAGCAATGCTTGAACCATCATCTATGACAAATGTCTGTCCGTCCAGCATTGGTTTCTTGAAGAGTTTATTCATCTCAAATCGCACCACCATATCTCCCAGCTGGAGATCTATCACTCCTTCTTTCACATCTATGATTGCACCAGCTGTGCATAAGAAGGATCGACCCAATATCAAAGGATCCTTGGTTTCTTCATCAAGCTCCAGAACCACAAAATCTGCTGGAATGAGTGTATCACCTATCTGAACATGCAGATCCTCAAGTATACCAACAGGGAATTTGGTTGATCTATCAGCAAATACCAGCGAGATTTTCGTCGGTTTGAATCTGGTGTAACCCAATCGCTTGGCTACAGAGTAAGGCATCAGATTCACACTTGAACCTAGATCGCAGAGAGACCTTGCAAACAGTACATTCCCAATCCTGACTGAGAGAAAAAACCTTCCTGGATCACTTCTCTTCTTCAGCACTTTGTTCTGAAGCACAGCACTGCACTCCCTCAAAACCATCATGACACTCTCTTCCTCAACAGCTTTCCCAGACACTAACCCTTTCATGTATCTTTTAAGGGCTGGTATCATCTGAACAACATCAGCTAGAGGGAGTTTTACAGTCAAATCCTTCAGCATCTCCCTGCACTTTGCATCCTCTAAGTCCTTGCGAGACTTCTTTGGTGAAACTGGGTAAGGTACCTTAGGCGTGTAAACTCTTGCAGGAATGTTTGCTGGGGCAGGTGGCTGGAGCAGGTGCTCCCTCGTTGGCTTAGGGTGCTCCCTCGTCAAATCTACGTCTGGAGCAGGTGCTCCAGATTTTGGAGCAGGTGCTCCGATGGAGGAAGAGTGCTCCTTCGTCTTTTTTACGTCATGAGCTGGTTCCTCTTCTTGGAGCAGGTGCTCCACGTCCTTTTTCTTCCTCTTTTCTGAGACAGAGCTTGTTGGTGCAGCATGTAGTGTCTTCCCACTTTTAAGCTCAATAGCATTCACAAACTCATTCCTGGGATTTTCACCTTTTCCTGGGAGAGTTCCAGGTGATCTCTTCACAGCTTCTGCAGTCTGAGCTACCTGAACATCCAGCTTCTTCACATGAGTCCACACAGCCTCATACTTGCCATTCAAATCATTGTACATGGTGTCCACTTTGGCATTAATCTCCATGGAAGACTTTTGCTGATTAACCAGCAGCTGTTGCATCAAGTTTTTCAGCTCATCCTGCGAGTTATTTGAGGAACTCGAAGAAGGCTGTAGACTTGTGAAAGGCAACTTCTGCTGATTTCCACCTTGAAATCGATTCTGATTGGTGATGAACTGCTTTCCTTGGAAGTTGCTGGAGAAGTTCTTCTGAAATCCTGACTGATTCTGCACTCCTTGCTGCGGATAGACCTGATCCTGAGGGTTCTCAACATTGTTGCTTCTGTAGGATAAATTCGGGTGGCTTCTGAAGTTGTTGAAACTGCGATTCTGCACATACCCTTGTCCATTCACGAAATTTACCTCCATCTGATCATTATTCTCTGCATCTACAAACTCTTGAGCAAGAGGTGCATCACCAACCTCATCAGCAAAATGCACAGATCTCTGGTTCTCCCTCAACAGCAGATTCACCTTTGCTGTAAGCTCATCGATTTTGCTCAACTCCACACTATGAACTGCTTTGCTAGACCTGTCATACTCTTGGGATTTGTTGCTGGAGCTTGCAGCTAAGTTCTCAATCAACTCATAAGCAGCTTCTTTGGACTTAGTCATGAAATCGCCATTGCTAGCTGCATTCAAAGCATTCCTGTAGTCCCAGTTGACACCATCATAAAAGGTTGACAGAATCTGCTCATCAGAGAACCCATGGTGAGGGCACTCTCTTCGGTACTCCTTGTACCTCTCCCAAGCTTCGCAGAAAGCTTCACCAGGTTGCTGTTTAAACGACGAGATCTTGTTCTTCAGAGCTGCAGTTTTGGCCTTAGTGTAGAAATGGTCCAAAAATGCTGATCTGCACTCTTCCCATGTAGTCAATGACCCCAGGTGGTAATGACTTCAGCCAGCGCAAAGCTTTGTCCGCAAGTGAGAATGGAAAAAGCTTGCACTTCAAGAAATCGGCTGGTATCCCATTTGATCCAGTCGTGCTGCAAATCTCCTCAAAATTCTCGATGTGGTCCATCGGAATCTCAGCAGGAAGCCCATGAAAGAGGTGCTGCTTCACCAATGAGATCAGCTGAGGTTTGATCTCAAAGTCTTGCCTCTGAATGGTTGGAGGAGCAATCGCAGCCCTGTTGTGATAGTAAGCGTGCGGACTGTCCTTGTCTCCAATAGCAGGCTGTGGCTGCTCCCTGTCTTGCTGCGCCTTTTGCAGCTGCTCCAATTGTTGTCGAAGCTGTTGAACCTCGACAGCCATGTTGCCATTGTTGCCTTGATCGCCCATGTTGGCTTGAATAGGCCTTTGACGTCTGTTTTTCTCGCTCGACTCTTGCTAGATCGGTGTTCGATAAAGAAACAAGATCGGTGCAGTTGCTCCTTGTGGATATGTTTGACATACACCTGAAACACACGCAAACAAGAGAACAAGAGAGAAAAATTAATAAAGCCTTAGTCTGAATTTCAAACCAAAAATCAAAGGTAACGAATTGGTCCCCGTCGCAACGGCGCCAAAATTTGGTTCTCACTAGATGTACTCCTAGTTTCTACTGCAATAGAACAGTGATGTAGTTGTAATATAAAGGATTCAAAATCCAGAGGACCAGTGTTACTCTATGAATTTGTGAGGATTGAATTAAAGCTAAGACGAAAGATGGTTTGTTTTGAAAACTAAAAAGTAAACAGAATGGCAAACAACGATTTAAATTCAAATTAAAACAAGCACTAGACCAAAGCAATTCGCAGGAATTTCAGAGATAAGAACCAGATGACTATTCAGGGCACAAGTGTAACGCAAGTCTCGAACTCAAACAGAAAAGCTTATCGATCCACTGTCGTGATCTCGATAACTTTGTCTAACAACCTAAATCCTAAACTGTCGTTTGAACCTAGAAAATTGCAGACAAGCATTAGCTAGCAGGTGTGATCTGTTCACGATTTGCCTTAACTTCAACTGTCGTTGGCTAAGGACATATCGCTCACCAATGTTTATTCTAGCAACTTATTACACTTTTGATGAATAGATTAACCTAAAATCGCAGATTGAGTGATCAATTCAACCTAAGCATTAAGTCTAACAATGGTGAAGACAATAGATATCAAGCCCTATTTGCATCTAATATTTTTAACTCATGAAATCCTTTTAACTCATGAAATCCTTTGAACGCTTTAATCTAGCTAAGAGATCTACTCAGACATGGAGAAAAGAAACACAGAAACAGATGGAAAGGAATTCATGAATTAAAATCGCAGAAGAGATAATAGGGTTCAGAATTCTTCTCAAAGTGTAGCAGATTTCTTCTCCCAAAAGCTTACAAGTAAAAACTCTATGGTTCAGGAAATTGTAAAAAGAAAAGCGTAGAAAGTCTGTAGAAAAAAAACGTGATTATAAAACACAGGCGGCTGTGGACTTTTTATTCTCTTTCTCCTCCTAAAATTAGGTAAAAGTCGATTTCCTTATTTTACTCCCGTCTGGAGCAGGTGCTCCACGAAGAGTCCAAACCGGGAGCAGGTGCTCCGCGGATGATTTCTCCAAAAACGTGTGAAATAGCTCCTTATTGCTCAAATTCATCTCCTTTTGCTCCAATGCCTCCTAAACACTCCAATCCTCTGATAAGGTCTCTAAGTCACCTGAAACCTCCTGAAAAGACTCCAAAAACTCCTAAAACAATCAGTAAACACAAGTTAGAATGAGTCAAAATCTCCACTCATCACAGGGCCAGAGTGGAAACCTACTGGTCAGGGTTGCGAGAAACAGTTGGTTATGATCACGACAGTGACGTAGTCATACCGCCGTACTCTAGCTCTAGAACCCATATATTGTTATCCGTCAATCTCAATCTATCTACCTTAGTGTTAAAACCGATTATGATCCCTTAGAGTTCCCAAATGCTCAGCGTTTTTAGCCATAGTTTACAATTCCATCGATTTTTACTTGCTTTTCTTAGACCTGCATTTCAATTTCCTTAGTTCGTTATTTACTTGCTTTATTTACCTTTCATCCGATATTTACTTGCCTTATTAGTCTTTCATTCGATATTTTACTTGTTCTATTGCCTTTCATTCGATTTCTTTACTTGCTTTTTAGGATAGATTTATTTACTTTCTTTTGTCTTTAATTCGAGAAAAACAACCAACCTTTAAAACCAATTTAGTCTAGACATAAAGTTAAAAACCGTAGAAGAATACCAGGCACACAAATCTCTGTGGATTCGATCCCTAAATACTACAACTGATTAGCTGTGCACTTGCGGCTTTCATTTGTTTTGTTAAGGGTAAAACTTGTTCCCTCACGTAGTTGACACGAGCACGCATCAAGTTTTTGGCGCCGTTGCCGGGGATTTGTTTCGCTGCCTTTTGCTATTTTTCTTGTTTTAACTTCTGTTCTAGACACCTGATCTCTAGTTCTTTCTTAAAGTTTTTCTGAACTATCTTTCCCTTCTTTTGTCTTTCTCTGAATTGCATGAATACCAGGCGTAGACCTGCAGGAGAGATTCCAATTCTAGACGAGATAGAAAGACACGAAAGAGAACTTCGAAGACTTAGACGAACGCAAGGAATGGCCAACGACGACCAGCCTGGAGATCCTATTAATCGAAATTTAAATATGGACCAAGAAGGGTCCGAACATGGAGAAAACGAAGAGAATGATCGCATAGAAGGTGATCATGCTCGACAAGATGGAGAGGAGGATGAGGTTCTTCCAAGAAACCACCAGAACCGAGAGAGAAGGACGTGAAGACCTTGATCCACCCATCAATGTAGCCGTTGGTGACCACCCAGAAATGCAGCCGAATGAACGCATTCACTGCCCCATTCCGCCAGCAAATCAACACCGAAGACAAGCCAGAAACCATCGCATAGGTGACTTTGATGCACCTACTCAAAATTTTCAGAATCGATCTGCGATTCAAGTACCATTTCCAAACCGGAATGAGTTTGAAGTCAAGCCTCAAATCATCTAATTGGTGAAGCAAAACCAGTTCCATGGAGTTCCTTCTGAGCACCCAATGGACCATATCGAGCTTTTTGAAGAAATTTGCAGCATGATGAGAACAAACCAAATTCCACCTGACTATTTAAAGTGTAAGTTGTTCCCTTTTTCATTAGCAGATAATGCTCACTGTTGGTTGAAGTCTTTGCCTGCAGGATCGATTACTAATTGGGAAGAATGTAGAACTGCTTTCTTGAACCACTTCTACACTAAGTCAAGGTCAAACAATCTGAGAACGAAGATCTCAACCTTTCAACAAGGGCCAACTGAATCTTTCTATGAAGCTTGGGAACGTTTTAAGGAGTATGAACGTGATTGCCCTCATCATGGATTTCATGGATCAAGCCTGCTGAGCACATTTTATCGAGGTTTGCAACCAAAATACAAACTTTCACTTGATACAGCTAGCAATGGAGATTTTGGGCAAAAGACGATAACTCAAGGAAGAGCCCTCATCGAAAATTTGGCTCAAGCCAATAACAATGATTGTCCTGAATATGATCGATCGATGAAGCAAGCCGGAACAGACAACAAGGAGATAACCGAGTTGAAGAACATGGTGAGCCAGCTTCTGAGGAGCAACAATCGCCCGATCCATGCTTGTGAAACCAACAATGGCGCAGAAGAGGAAGGACCTAGTGATATCGATCACATTAATCAAGCATTTCAAGAAGAAGATGTGAACTACGTAGGAGCACTGGTGCCATACCAAAATCACTCCAACAACAACTTCAACAACACCTTCCGGAATGCAAATTACAACAATCTCTCTTACCGCAATCCAAATGTGGAGAATCCTCAAGATCAGTACTACCCACCTCAGCAGAAATCCTTCCAAAACAAGTTTCAAGGTGGAAACTTTGGAGGAATAGTACCATACCAACCGCGACAGCCATATAACTACCAAGGTACGGGTTTTAACAATCAATTCGTACAACAGCAGGGAGTCACGACGAACCAGCTAGCTTCACAAATCGGTAGACTTGAACAGTCAATCCAACAACTCGTTATGACGAACGAAAAAGCATCTAAAGACGTGAACGTGAAAGTGGACTGCATGTACAATGATCTGAATGGTAAGTTTGAATCTTTATCTTCGCACGTAAAAAAGTTAGATGTGCAGGTTGCCCAAACAGCCGACTCTATGAAGAGGCAAAGTGGAGTTCTTCCAGGAAGAGTTGAAGATAACCCTAAGAAGTTTTGCAACGCCATAACCACATTGCCCGAAGAAGAGTCTGGAACCGATGGAAAGAAAGAAGAAACCCCGATCTTTGTACCACTGTACAAGGATATCGATCCCAAGCAGCCACCGTTTAAGGTACCCGAACGATCACCGTTTCAAAGGCTTACCAAAGCCGATGATCCGGGACGTTTTGTTTTCCAATGTTTCATTTCAGAAATCAAGTTTACAGACTGCTTGTGCGATTCCGGAGCCAATGTCAACATCATGTCTAAGGCATTTGCCGAAAAATTGGGCATAAAAACCTTAAGGACATCGACGGTTAAGGTTATTTTTGGAGATTCATCTCAAAAAGATACTGAAGGGGCGATTCATGATCTACAAGTTCTAGTAGGAGATAAGATTGTTCCAGCAGATTTCCAAGTCTTGGAGATGGATAAAGACAAGGAGAGGCCACTCATTTTCGGGAGACCATTCCTAGCTACAGTAGGAGCAATTATCGATCACGCAAACCAGCATGCTGTTTTCCTCAATGTGGACAGAAAAAGGTACTATCTTACTATCTTAGATTGAATTTCCAAGCAAAGGAAATAGGCCAAAAGAGAAAGAAAAGGAGAAGCCGAAAGCTTTTGCAAAGATCAAGATCATCATTCCACCGAACGCAACAGAAACTAGTGAGGACCAGATCCAGGATCTGATCGAAAACACAAAAAGGGTTCTGAACAACATTAAAGTCCGCAAGAAGATTAAAGGTAAGAAAACTTCTCTTCAAGGAGAAGAAGTAAAACCTCCACTAACCGGAAGTGATAAAGGCAAATCAAGTGGAGTGCCATTCAAATCAGCCTGATTCCTCATGCTTACGTCGAGCTAAACGACTTAAAACAAAAGCGCTTAATAGGAGGCAACCCATTTAGGTACTCTTAATTTTAATTTTTTTTTCTCTTTTTAGTTTATACTTTCTTTTTCTTTTTAAGTATTACGTATTTTATAAAACAAAAAAAAACACAAAAGAATCAGAAAATTAGAAAAACCAATAAGAAAAAGGTAGGTCTTTAGCTGCTCGGCCCGGCAAAGACGAGAAGATTAGACAATAGGCCGCAGGAGGAAGACCCGCGGTCGCAACAGACCTGACCGCGGCCAAGAGTGCATCGACCGCGGCGCCGGAAATGTGACCGCGGCCGAGCCTTCATCCACCGCGGTCGCGCGTCTCCTGACCGCGGCCGTTGGTCGTTGAGATGGTTCCGCGGATTTCTGCCGTTTCCCGGTTCTGCCTGGTGATTCCCGGGATTTCCCGAAATGTTCCCGGTAAAACCCGAAAAGATCCTCCGTAAGTTTTAAACTTTCCTAATGTGCAAACAAGAAAAGGTAAGTTCCCGTAAACTTAAAAATTTCCAGAAATTTTCCGTTTTTGCTTCAAAAACGCTTTTTTAAAGAAAAGAAACAAACTTTTTGGATCAAAACTCTTTCTTCTCTTCTCTTCCAAAAGACTTAGAGATTTAGGAGAAAGAACACATTTTTCAATTCTTAAGCTTTTTAAAAGATTTTTGGCTCAAACCTCACTCTTTTTCAAAGCTGATTTCAATTATGCCATCAATTCTCTCTTTCCAGCAAGGTATGAACCTCAAACTCACCATTCTTACTCGATTTTGAACTTAGGGTTTTCTTTAAAAACCCATAATCTTGGTCTATTGATGGTGGAAATAGCTTAAGAATGATAGATTATCCATTTAGGTTATCTAAAAATCGATTTTAGCACCTAGCTTAAGAGGAATTGAGATTTTTGAAATTTGGATTCTACATGCTTCATAAAAATCGAATTTGGTACAGCAAAATTGATGAATTTGATTTAGTCTTGTGTGATTTGTGATTAGTATTGGGTAATCTTTAGAATTCACATGGAAATTACTCTTAAAAACCGATTTTTAGAAGATTTCTATGTTGAGAACATCAAAAATCCGAATTTAGTCATGAACTACTTGATTTCTCTGATTTAATATCAATTCTGTTTGCTAATAATTTTAATTAATCTCTTTATACTAGTATTAGTATAACAGATCTTAATGTGTTAAAATTAGTACCCAAATTCACTCTTTTTCCAAGAATCATTTCATTTTGCAGAAAATGGATGAAACCAGATCCCGAAGGAGCCGTCGAACTGGTGGCAGCTCCGATGACATTCCCGACGATGCTACTCTAGGAGAGTACATGCTGAACCAAGCCAGACCGAGAAGAAGAAGCTATGTGATGAGATTGCTCCAGCACTCAAGAGAAACACGAGCACCTCCTGAGCCTCAACAGATTCGATACATTGGGAGGGAGACGAACCCGAGAGTGGACTATGCAAGGCGTTTCAAGAAGCTGAACCTAAAACCCACGCCTTGCATTGATTATCATACACTCGAGATGCTTGGAATCAGAGAGGATGTGATCTGGTACATCGATGCACTTAAGCTGAGACCCTACTGTGAGCTGAACCTTCCGACTTATCTTGAGCTAGTCCGTGAACTTTTAGCGACCGTCACACTTCACCACACGAAGAGGAGGAATCCCAGAGCATCAGATGGCATCTTGTCATTCTCCATCCGCGGACAGCCTTATTCTCTCACAATTTCCGAGGTTTGTGAAGCTCTTAAGCTTCCGTACACTGATGGCATCTACCTTGAAGATGAACCTGATCTTAACCTATGAAGAGAGATGGGTAATGGAGCTTACGATAGTGGGAGATCTAAGTCAGCCCTTCTTAGCCACCCAGCAGTGAGAGTTGTGCACAAACTTTTAGCACACACAATCTTCTCTAGAGCCAACATGGGAGGTGTCTTGAAGACTGAGCTCATTACACTTCAGATTCCGTTTATGGATGATCCACGACTTGCGTGCTTTGCCTGGATCTTATCGCAGAATATGGTAAAGGTGAAGCATGATTTACATGGTTGCGATGACGCTACTCCAGCCTTCGGGAGTGCTATTACAGCGATACTACAGGCTGTAGGATTCGATTTCTCATCTGATGATCCACTTCCCGATGTCTGGTATGATCTACTTTATCTCTCTCGCGATCACACTATCTCTCGTGCCACTTTCGATCCAGACAGGTTTGGTTACAAGTATTGCACTGGCACTGAGGAGCACCGAGTCCGCTTACCTTCATCATCTATCCCGAGATTGTGCAACGGAGGACGCCCTCGATGGACTCTGGAATCCGATGATTTTCTGCCATCTGTACCTCGATTACCATTCACCATTGGCCAGTACATAGTGGCCAAGGCGAGGCGTGATGCAGCTGCAGCCCGTACTCATTTTCAGCCATCCATTCCGACCGGCCACGCCTCATCATCCACATCATCACACACTCATTCCGATCTAGAGCGCAGAGTTGAGAGACAGGGACGACGCTTTGAGCGCGTTGTCACCTTCTTACAGGAGCAGCACCAGTTCGCAGACGACACTTCAGAGGATGAGTGATTGATCAGCACTTCACTACCATCACGGTTCTATCATCATTTTCTTTTCTTTTATCTTATTTTATCTTATTTTGCTTTTATTCACCATCCTTTCACCAACTTTTTCACACTGGGGACAATGTGATTTAAGTCTGGGGGAGGATGTCTATCCGTACTAATTATTTTCCTGCCTTTGCTTTTAAATTTCAAGTACTTTTTAAATTTTAATATGTAACCTATTCGACATTAAGTATTTTTTCAGGAATGTTTGACGCAAAACTATGATGATTTAGACCTGCACACTTCTACACTATGCATGATAGCTCATTTGTGGTTAGCACTAGACTAGGCGGTAGCTAGAGTACTTGCACTACGAACTCCCACCAGAGGACTTCTATTCATGGAGATTCTTTCTAACAGGATATACTAGTAACAGGATATAGGCAGGCATCGACATACACATCTAGGACGTCTTGTACCATCATTTTTACCACTCTTTGTCGTCCTAGATGACCAGTTTATCTTTATCTGGTACCATACCCTAAACCCAAAACCTTTGTTTTCAATCCTCATGCATTCTCTCTTTAGTTTATATCAGCAGATATGTGCAAAAACGTCGGAGAGAAGAGGAGCGACGCAGTTTTCTATCACTCGCAAAAGAGACTGAATGGAATTGGGAAGGAAGAGTATCAGAAACATAATAAAGCTTTAGAAGACAGATATTAATTGGTAAATTCGTGCTCTCTAAGACTCTATATCTAAAGGTGTTCTCTTTCTCTAAAAAAAAAAAAAAAAAAAAACGTGAAAAGAGAAAGGGAAACAAAAAGCCTAATGAGTCTTAGATTGTCAAAATTTATGGAGCAATGAGAAACCACTATTCGTTTAAGGAGCTATTGTTTTGAAAGATTTACAAAAATCTAAGCCTGGGGGAGTTTGGAGAGAACTTGAGGAAGAAAACCACGAATCTATGTCGAGAAAAAGTGACTGAAAACTGTGGATACCAACAGCTTCACTCTCTCTTGCGGTTTTGCATAATGTCCTGCATCCTCCAGATCTTCAGGTAACCCTTAAACACTTTAAGCCATACCCCCAAAATAATCTTTCTTTACACCTAGCCTAGATTGCCTTGCCTAGATTTTCTTTGATGAGAACCACCGAGATTTTTAATGAATGTTAAGAGCTAGTTGACTGGAAGTTAGATCTTAGTGCATAGATTTCTGCATGACGGATTAACAGACTAGTTATGCCTGTATTGCTAGTGAGAATTTTCTAGGCTATTCCCGATTGATGCATACTGATTGATATTGGTCTAGAAATTTGGTCTCTGAAATTTTGTTTAGTTCCTGCGTTTTCAAACCTCTCGCCGAGATTTAGCCTTTGTTTTGTTTGAGGACAAACAAAAGACTAAGTCTAGGGGAGTTGATAACACCGGATTTTGACTATTTTTATGGATCATTTTAATATCTTTTACAGGTGTTTTTACTCTGTTTTCAAAGGTTTTCAAAGGATTTCTATGTTTCCGGATTTTAAAAGACTTTTCAGGTAATTTGGGATAAAGAGGCACAAAATGGAACAAAAAGACTCTTTTGGATAAATGCAGACCGTCAGAACTCTCATGGAGAGACGAAGACCTTCTCACCGTCTGATCACCCTCAAAATTGGACAACTTATAGAAGAATCAACGAGCTTTCAAATGCACTTGGTTTGGAGACATTCAAACGGTTGGATCTCAAGATATTCCATTAGCCCCGAAGCCACGCAGAGTCGGCCAGCAACTCACGCGACCGCGGCCAACAAGCTATTTGCCGCGGTCAGAAGCTTCCCGACCGCGGCCAACAAGCCAATTGCCGCAGTCACAACACTCCCAACCGTGGCATTCAACCTCCGACTTAAAGCCCACTTATCTGAAGCCCAAAGTCATTCCCAGCCTCAATTCCGGAACCCTAGAGACCATGGAGTATTCGAGACTATAAATACATGTCATTTAGGTCGTTTTTAGGGGAGCTTTTACATACTTTACAGAAACCCTTTTCCTTTAGCCGTTTTTATGAGATTTTTGTAGAAGATTGTTCAAGTCCGAGTTCTTCAATAGAGAAGCTTTCTTTATCTCTTTTCTTTACTGTTTTTCATTACTTTTATTAAAACCAATGATGATGTCGAACTCAGCCACGTCTGAGTAGATCCCGAGTTGGGCTTAGGGTTCCCGAAATGGGCTCTCATAATCGATTAAGACATCTAGGTTTATAGATCTGGGATTTCGACCTGTTCTCTGTTTATTCTTGTTCTTATTGCATATATGCTTGATTGATCACCTAGTATCTGATCTAGATAGTTAGTGTTGCGAAAGTTTTCATTAAGTATCAGCCCTAGAATGAAACAGACGATTTTTCCGTAGGAGTGGAAACCTACTTGCGGCGAGATCGTGAGTATTGACGAGTCTTGTGCAGCTCTTGCGTTCTCTCCCTTCCAGGGCCAGAGTGGAAACCTACTGGTCAGGGTTGCGAGAAACAATTGGTTATGATCACGACAGTGACGTAGTCATACCGCCGTACTCTAGCTCTAGAACCCATATATTGTTATCCGTCAATCCCAATCTATCTACTTTAGTGTTAAAACCGATTATGATCCCTTAGAGTTCCCAAAAGTTCAGCGTTTTTAGCCATAGTTTACAATTCCATCGATTTTTACTTGCTTTTCTTAGACCTGCATTTCAATTTCCTTAGTTCGTTATTTACTTGCTTTATTTACCTTTCATTCGATATTTACTTGCCTTATTAGTCTTTCATTCGATATTTTACTTGTTCTATTGCCTTTCATTCGATTTCTTTTGCCTTAGTTTAATTCGAGAAAAACAACCAACCTTTAAAACCAATTTAGTCTAGACATAAAGTTAAAAACCGTAGAAGAATACCAGGCACACAAATCTCTGTGGATTCGATCCCTAAATACTACAACTGATTAGATGTGCACTTGCGGCTTTCATTTGTTTTGTTAAGAGTAAAACTTGTTCCCTCACGTAGTTGACACGAGCACGCATCAATGAGATATAAGTTTTTGAAATTGACCATAAAAACTCAAATACATTGTTACATATTAAAGACCAATTAAAACCCTTTTATAGTATTTAATAATTGGTTTAACTTTTGAGGAGAAACATATGGTAAATGTATAAACCACCTAATCACTTATGGCTAGAGAATAGTGCTTGAACTAGAAATGATCAATGCATGATACTCTCTAAACTAAGCATTGATTGTTGTAGTTGACAAATTCCAAAGCAATTGAGAACTAAACAGGATTTATGAAAATATTATATATGAAAAAATATGGGCATGTTGAAGACTTGATATGACTAATGATGCTAGCATGCTCAATCAATGTTCAATCCAAAGGCATAGATCACATAGAGTAAACAAACCCATTTTCATGCACTAATCCGTTCACTAATCACTAAACTACTCTGTAATTTTAAAATATTTGATTAGATTATAAATTAAAATTCATCTCGTTTAGAACAAATCAGGACACTCACTTTACTTATAGAAAACTCTCAAGCCTCAATGCTCCCCACCCTCGCCAGAGTGAGCGTTTATCTACACACATGCGAGATGGCTCAGTTTTTGTATAGTTCTGTGCTTTCCTAACTACTTTTAAGTTTTAAATATGTGCAGATGGTTCAAGCAAGACCGGCTTCACATTCGGCAAGCAGAAGGACTCGAACCGTGGCTCAGTTAGATCCACTGATTCCTCTTCCTGTCCACTCCTGCTCCCACCTCTTGACCATCCTACTTTGCTTTCCTTCTTCTTCTCATTACTCTGCCAAGACCGTGTTTCCATTGTTTCAAACATTCAAATTATGCGCTTGTGTTTGCTTTTAGCTACAAAAAGTTTGATTAGAAACATTACCTGAAAAAGATGATTAATGGGGAAGCTTCTACGTTTAGATGTGTCTGGTGTGATGGTTGAGAGGATCTGAACAACTTCTCTCATTGTTGGTCTAGCTTCTGGTTCCAAAAGCAAACACTCTTTAGCAAGATACGCCATTATCTGCATCTCTTCTTCAGCAAACTTCCCTTTAAGCCTCGGATCAGGAAGTTCTTCAATCACCCGCTTACTATCTTGTAAACGCGGCATAGCCTAAAACAACAACCAACCATATATCAGAGACTTTAAACTTTGTTGGTTAAAGAGTAAAAGAATCATAAACTTTTCCTTTTAACTAACCCATATAACGAGACTTTCTTCTCCTTTGTTGTTGCTCGGTTTCTGTATCGGTTTTCTTCCTGTTATAAGCTCGAGAAGAACAACACCGAAGCTAAAAACATCTGACATAGGTGAAGCACATCCTGCAATTGCGTATTCAGGTGCAAAGTAGCCAAATGTTCCTTGCAGTCCCATCGTTGGAGAGCTTGAACCGCTTTCTAAACCGTCACTGCTCAAACACTTAGCCATCCCAAGATCTGTTATCTGTATAACAACTTTATGCCTTCAAAATTGGGCTCATTGAAGCTAATATTTGGAGGAAGGTTTGTGTTACTTACTTTTGCATGCCAATTCTCATCAAGGAGAATATTTGTGGATTTAACATCTCGGTGTAAGATTCTTGGTGCAGCAGCTTCGTGAAGATACTCAAGCCCTCTTGCAGCTCCAAGAGCGAGAGAGATTCTGATGTTCCATGTCATTTTCTCTCCCAACTTTCCATCTAAGCAATCTCTCAGACTTCCATAAGACATGTACTCAAAAACAAGAAGCCTCTCTGCGTGTTTGCCATGAAACTCCGAACAATATCCAATTAACGGAACCACATGGTAATGATGCAGTCTTGATAATAACTCAACCTACGAAAACATACACACAATTTCATTATCTGGATCAAATATGAAACCTTCTAAATAAGAAGCAGGAGGAGCAGAGGAGGTTTAATACTTCTGTTGAGAATAGAGTGTCTGTCTCATTTCCTTTAGGTGCATTTAGACGTTTGATCGCAGCGGTTTTACCGTCTTTGAGCTGTCCACGGTAAACACAGCTACTTCCTCCGTGTCCTATGACGCTGTTGCTGGAGAATTTATTGGTTGCTTGCTCTAACTCTGCATATGAGAACTGAAAAATCGCTCCATGGATTGTTTCCGTTTTGCTCAAACAAAACAAAGAAGCATTCTGAAAGAAACATCCTAAAAGAAAAAACAAAAACAAATTAATGTTTTCATCTTCTGTTTAAACTAAGAGAGGGAGGCAAAAATGGTTCACCTGTCACGGAGGAGCTGATGCTAATTTTGGGTTGTGAAACCGAGCTTTTACGGGTTATTAAGTTAGCAGAGCTATGCCAGCTTGATTCTCTATCTGAAGAGACTGAAGTGGTTTGTCCAGAAAATTTGCTTCTTCGACAAATGTAGCAAATCATAGATGCAAGAAATGCTATTGAAGTGAGTACAACGCAGAGGACTAGTAAAGCAAGAACGAGTTTCCTAGATAAAGATTTCTTCTTTGGAGATTTGGTCTCGCCTACAGGTCCTGGAAACAATTAAGCAGTATAAACAAGTGATATAATCGACTAAGCTTTGCCATAGAACGATAGATAAAGTAGAAAAGGACCAGCAGAGCAGTTGCAAGAAGTGAAGCATGAAGAATTTGAACCGCCAATGGCTATCATTGGAAATCCATTTGCCGGACACAAGCATAACCATTGGTCTCTATCTGCTATTGTAAGGAAGAGTCATAAAGTTAGTTTTCTACAGAATCTTGGTAAAGAGAAAACTAATTCAAGAAAGCCAACCTGGTCTGCAATTACATGATGTGGTACAGTTAGATTCCAGGATCTCACTTTGATTTCCCGAAGAGAAGCACGTGCAAGTCCAGTTGCTTGCGCCTGGAAACAGAAACTTCATCTATTTAACTGAAACTCACACCATTTTTACATATGTTTCTTGCTTATCTCTGAATCTCACAAGCATAAAAAATATGGAAGGAGTATAAACTAATATACTAGACCTCCATAGCATTGCTGAACTGATATGAGGCCCAAGAGAATCACAAGCGCGGTTTCCACTCTCATCTTCATTTATATTTGCTGCAGAAGGAGGAAATAACTAAATTGCTTAGTTCTTTGATAGCCAACAAAAAGAGCGAGTGGAGATTCATAAAGACAGAAGATTGTTAGAAAGAAGACCTTCATGTCGGATTTATTGCTTCTACTCAAAGTAAGCTCAACTCCCAAGTACACAACAATCCACAACAAGAATAATAGAGAGGTAATATAGAATCAACCTGAAAAAAATAAACGTTAGATTAGAGAATGTTGATTAAGAACCAGATTGCAAGGAGTGGTGAATTTTTATAGAAATTAAGGTAAATATACAGTGGAATGTGAATGAATGGTTGGTGAACAGACATCCAAAAGATTCTAACTCTGTTGCACCCACTGGGAACTAAGCTCCAAGATAATCCAACAAAAAAACAACATTCTATGACCTGGTCAGACAACAATCAAGAGACTCCACGTCTAAGGTTCCAAAGCTAGAAGAGGATACAAGTAACCCCAATCAATAAAAGTAGTAAAACTCATACCGGTCACATCAATCATTTAAGATCCATTGCCAGTCATCTAAATTCTGCAAATTTCTAGTTCCCTCTATAGTTAGTTGGTTATGTTTTTAGATAAAGACACAAAAACAGAAGAACCGACACTAATTCCCTGAGAAAGCTCCAATGAGAGATTCATCAAAATTTTGCTAATAGAGCAAAGCATAACAAAACAGAACAAGAGGGCCAAAATGGGATACATTACCCTGCAAATTGTGTGAGCTTTGGAGTAAGAGGAAGATTCTTTAGTGAATTGTAGTGTCAAGAAAAAAAAGTTGCAGACAAAAGATATAAGAAGAAAGAAGTGGAGCATCTTGAGGGATAGGGAATTAGTAAAATATTATTCATTTAATGTGATTAAAGAAATGATTGATTAGCATTAGTCAAAAGAGCGAAACACAAATATTAATGAAATGAAAACGGACCAACCACCTTTAGAAAGAAACGGAATTGCAAATCTGAGAGTGACCCTTCAACCATTACAGTATCAAAGATGGAGAATCATTGAAAGTAAAACCAATTTTATATCAAAACAAACTATTTTTCAAGTGTTAACTTTACTAATGGCAAAATCTTCATATCATAAATAAAAAATTTCCCAAAAGTTCATAAATGTTGTTAGATTGTATCAAACAAACCATATGCTAATATGAATAAGCTTCAATGAGTTAATCTAAGAAACAGGATGTAATAAAATCAAACCAAAATCCGAGATTTAGGGTTTGGACAAACCAAATTAGATATATCTCTTTCTGAATATATCCAAATTAGAAATATCCAAAAAGAGATGAAGAAAAGGATTTGCTTTTAAGGAAAAGGCAAAACGTTGGTCGAAGCGAATTGTCGTGACCCCACGATTTCCGGTGTCGGTTGTCGGTAACCGGTTTAAGTAAACCGGTTTTCGATATGGGACCAGTTTTCCGCCATTGACCTAATCCAAGCTCTTTTAATGGAAAAGTGAAGCTTTTTAGGGGAATTCAACAGAAACCCATGTCATGATTTTTCGATTCATGAAGAGAAAATAGCGAAAATAATGTTTGTTTTTTTTAACTCAATACGTCAACTTTTGAACATTTAATGCGAAAAATAAAAAACTCAGAACCTTAAAATGGAGAATCGTCTGCAGGAGGAAACTATCTCTCCAGAAGCAACAATGTTGATGTCAAGGATTTTAAGCTTTCTCGTCTACGTAAAGTTCCAGCTTAACAGAGACGAAGATTTCAAGCTAAAACGCAAACGCGGAAAGAAGCAAAATTGCGTTAGCAGTTGAGCTTACAGTAAAGCTCTTCCTCGAAGACGACGAAGAGAGTGTCAGAGTGAAGGGGAAACTGCAAATATCCCTTTGAGAAAGTGAAACGCGACAAAACAGAGAAGCTCATGCGATAACGTTTGCGTTTGCGTTTGTGTTTGAGGTGAGACTGCTCACTAGGCCTACTGCTCACTGAACTGATATATCGAGGGGGTTTTTAAAAACAGTTCAATTATGAGATTCTGGGGATGTCACGTGCCACGTGGGGTTATATTAATATCAACTTTCCATTGAAATTCGTTACATAAATATTAATAGTTAATGTAGCAGAGTATGGTTCCAGATCCTGATCGAAAAAAGAATTTGAAAATTCGCATGTCTTATTTGAAAAACCAGTTTAAGTTAACTGAAAAATGGATACTGTGAGGTGAAATCATAAAATCATACTAACTACTTGTGATTCTTTTCACCTTTCTTGTTTTTTATATATAAATTCCATAACAAAAAGTTTTAAAGGCCATAATAACTTAAGAGAATCTACAAAAAAAAAACATATCATATATAATTATATACTGATTCTCCAGTGATTTGTCAGTCGTCGTCATCTGAAGGATAGACCAAGCCACCTTTTGACTTCCCTTGTTGCTGTCCCTTTTCTTGAACCAACCTACTTGGGTGTGTTGTTAAAGCAGGAGCAGAGTTTGGAGTGTTAGATGGTCGAAATGGCTTTAGATGAGGCGCCGGGGCACGCACTACACCGTGCACAGGTGGAGAAGTTGGAGTAATGTTGGAGATTACAGGCGGTGGTCTTGGCTGAGCCGTGTTAGAGCTCGGTGAATGCAAAGAAAGAGCTTTCGATGTGACTTGGGGTCCAGAACGTGCCGTTGAGTTCAAATGTTTGTTTGATTGTGCTGCTGCTTGCTGAGGTTTCGGTCTTGGTTGAGTCTTGGTGCGGCTTGGGAGATGCGAAAGAGGACCTGACTGATTTGGGTTTGGAGTTTCTGCTTCTGTAGCTGAAGGTGGAGGAGGAGCGGTTGAACTCACATGCGTTTTAGTGTTTGCTTTTGCTGCTTGCTGAGATGTTGGTGTTGGTCGAGTCTTGGTGCGGCCTGGGAGATGCGAAAGAGGACCTGACTGATTTGGGGTTGGAGTTTCTGCTGCTGTGGCTGAAGGTCGAGGAGGAGAAGTTGTAATCTTAGGTGTGTTTGCTTGTACTTCTTGCTGAGATGTTGGTGTTGGTTGAGACGTTGTGCTGCGTGGTGAATGAGAAAGTGGACCTGACAGGTTTGGGATTGGACTCTCTGCAGCTGTGACTGAAGGTTGAGGAGGAGGTTGTACTGCTGCTTGTTGAGATGTCGGTGTTGGTTGAGATGTGGTGCAGCGTGTTGAATGAGAAAGTGGACATGACAGGTTTGGGATCGGAGGTTCTGCTGCTGTGACAGAAGGTAGAGGAGGAGAAGTTGTATTCATATGTTTGTCTGTTTGTACTTCTTGCTGAGATACCGGTGTTGGTTGAGACGTGGTGCAGCTCGGGGAAGGAGAAAGTGGACCTGACAGATTTGGCATTGGAACCTCTGCAGCTGTGACTGAAGGTTGAGGAGGAGAGGTTGGATTCATATGCGTGTTTGCTTGTACTGCTGCTTGCTGAGATATCGGTGTTGGTTGAGTCGTGGAGCAGCTTGGGAAAGGCGAAAGAGGACCTGACGGGTCTGAGATTGGAGTTTCTGCAGCAGTGACTGAAGGTTGAGGAGGAGCAGTTGTATTCATATGTGTGTTTGTTTGTACTCCTTGCTGAGATACCGGTGTTGATTGAGACGTGGAGCAGCTTGGGAAATGAGAAAGAGGACCTGATAGGTTTGGGATTGGAGTTTCTTCTGCTGTGACTGAAGGTTGAGGAGGAGGTTGTACTGCTGCTTGCTGAGATGTTGGTGTTGGTTGAGTTGTGGTGCAGCTTAGTGAATGAGAAAGTGGACCTGACTGGTTTGAGACTGGAGTTTCTGCTGATGAGACTGAAGGTCCAGGAGGAGACGTTGGATTCATAAGTGTCTTAGCTTGTACTGCTCCTTCCTGAGATATCAGTGTTGGTTCAGAAGTGGTGCAGGGCGATAAATGAGAAAGTGGATCTGATGGGTTTGGGATTGGAGTCTCTGCAGCTGTGACTGAAGGCCGAGAAGGAGGAGTGGTTGAATTCACATGTGTGTTAACTTGTACTGCTGCTTGTTGAGATATCAGTGTTAAATGAGGCGTGGTGCAGAGCGGTAAATGAGAAAGTGGACCTGACAGGTTTGAGATTGGATTCTCTGCAGCTGTGACTGAAGGCCTAGGAGGAGTGGTTGGATAAATATGCGCTTGCTGAGCCTGAGACCTCGGTGTTGGTTGAGATGTGGTGCAGGGCGGGAAATGAGAAAGTGGACCTGACGGGTCTGAGATTGGAGTTTCTGCAGCAATGACTGAAGGTTGAGGAGAAGAAGTTGGATTCATATCTGTGTTTGCTTGCACTGCTGCTTCCTGAGATATCCGTGTTGGTTCAGATGTGACTGAAGGTCCAGGAAGAGACGTTGAATTCATATCTGTGTTTGTTTGCACTGCTTGCTGCTCCTGAACTGAATATTGAGAGACTATAGCTGCTAAAAGAGGAAAGAAGAGAGTGTTCGTTTAAGATCATTTTGCTTTATTCCAAATTCGTTTTTTGCTTTCACTTTTAACCTTTACCTCTTAAAGCTCCAAGATCAATGGATTCACTCCTTTCTGTACATTTAGACATGAAAGCATTCCCCAATAGACTGCTCATTTCAACTAAACTCTTATTGGCTTCTGCCTCCATCACTTTGGCGTTATAAGCAGCATCTAACTCTTGAGATTCCTTCTCGTACTTGCTCCTTAGTTCAGCCATCTCTTTCTCGAGCTCAGCCATCAGAGCTGACGTCTGCTTACAAAAGAAAAAACGAGACAATGAGCATAGAGAAAAGAAAACTGAATATAGATAGAATTGCAGAGAAGTTGGAGGAACTAACCGTTTCTTCAAAGTTCTTATTTAAGCTCTCTTCTTCTCTGCGCAGCCTCTCCAGCTCGTAATCATATGGGTTGCTGAACATATGCATCTGAAGAGACTGTCCCATTTGATCATTGACTGTTGATCCGCCAGATGAGATGTTAGGAGGAACAACCTCTGATTGGTTAACTACACAACCGTCAAAACGCAACAAAGTCTTAAAATTCGAGTAAAAAACCAATTCTAGTCTCTAACTAAAGCATGGCGATCACTATACCTGAAGAAGCTGCTTGCGTAGAACGTGTACCTTGAGCACCCTGTAAAAGGAAAAAAAAAAAAATCAAATGCATAAGCAAAACATGAGATCAACGAAACTGAAACTTTAAGCCAACAAAGAAAAATAAACAGTCTTTTAAAAGAGGCAGCAGCAAGTAACCTGATCTGATCTAGCAGAACCTTGAATGTCTAATCCAGAGACAGGGTGAAAAGTAGCATCATCATCATGACTTGTTCTACTACTTTCTTCTCTAACCAAAACTTCCTCTACATTCAAAGGTAACTCGGTGAAGGCAGCTTCATCAGGAGCCTGAGGCATCTCCATGTCATAAACCTGATCTCCCAAGGCTGCAAGATTCTCTTGGAAGTCAGAAGAAGTCAGAATCTCAGGTAAGGTCACAGAAGTATGTCCAATGGACTCGTTCTCATCAGGGACATTCGTTGAAGCCATCGTTACAGGGTCATCTAGATAGTGCCTGCTTTGCTTTGTGTTTTTGGCAAACAACCTGTTGCTTCTTCAGTTCCCTGTGGATCAAAACATATCTCTCAGACTATTAATGAAAAAAAACAATCAAGCTACTCAAAATTTTCATTCTTTGGGAGCGAACACTAGAAGAACCAACACTGATCTCTAAGGTTAATCAAATTTTTTTTTCCTAAAAGAGAAAGAGCAAAACAAAAACAAGCAAAGAGACCTGCAAAGTGATGAACTTTAAGTAAGAACAAGATTCATAAGTTTATTGCAGTGTCAAGAAACACACTTTGGCTACGATTTCATCATATAAATGATTTCGGAGATTTTTTTTTTTAAGGAAAATCAAAAACCCAATTTCAAGCGAGTGTAGATTCGGAAATTAAAAGCGAAATCAGAAAATCCCAGAACAGTGTAAAGCAAAAATAAACCTTAAAATGGAGGATCCGATCGCAGGAGAAAATAATCTGAAGCAAGAAATGTCGATTCAGAGGATTTTTAAGGTTTTTTTTTTCCTTTTCCGTCGAAGCAGAAGAAGAGTGATAGGTAGGATCCAGAAAAAATGAGTACAGTGGAGTATTTTCAACCGAACCAAATAACCGAATTAATTCTTCCTCTAAACCAAAATCAAACAGATCGAATTTCGAATGAACTAAACCAAATCTTTGTTCGGTTTATTTCGGCGAGATTTTGCGCAGACTGGGAACCAAATAAACCGGATAAACCGATTCAAACTCATTCTCTAAAATATTAAAATATATTATTTTATTTTAAATAATAATTAATCTATTTTATTAAAAAATCTATTTAAACTTTTGCAATATTTTTTATTTGTATTTTCATAATTAATTAGTATCATTTTCAAAAATTAATTCAATTAATTTTATCAAAAAAACTGAAATTTGTTTTCAAAATTTAAATTTTATTTTTTAAAGTTGGCCGAAAAATATAATTAAATTGCAAAATAGATTAAGTAAACATATTTTTACACTTTGAAAATCCTATATATATATATCATTATTAACACATATTATATAATTAATTAACTAAAAATGATAGTTTGATCTCTAATAAAATATTTATATTTAAATTCTTATTTGATGGATATATATATATATATATATATATATTCTAATCCATGTTAGTATGTATATAAGTATATATTAACATTATATCACTTTCATATTTAAAAACTACTAATAAATAAATCACATAACAAAACTAGCTCAAAGTCCTATTTGCTGATATATATACAAGTAAATATCGGTTGTGTGATATTTATATATCTATTATATTAAAACAGAAACACTTTTAGTGTTTGCATCCAAACATTTCTTAATTAAAAAAAAACAATAATTTAAAAACTGTTTTAAGATTATCCTATTTTATTGTGATATTATTTAAAAAATTATTTTTGTATATATAAAAAAATAATTCCAAAAATTAGATATTAATTTAGATAATTAAAGATTTTCTTAAAATAAATTATATTTAATTAAAAATTTAAAATATTTAAAAAATTTGCAATTAAGTTTAAATCTAAAAAGTTAGATATTAAGTTAAATTACTTTAGACTTATTAAATATAATTTAGATTTAATTTAATATTTGGAATTTAAATAATATTTTTATAATAAACATATGATTAACGTATATGTTATTGTTTTTTTTAATCATAATCAATCAGTCAAAAATTTACATATTAAAAATTAATAAATATTTATATTACATGGTAATTTGATGGGACATGTTAGGTTTTTTTTTTATAATTATGGTTTTATGTGGGTTAAATTATCAAACATGCAAGATATTAAACTAAAAATATTTTAAAATTAGTAAATATGTTATTATATAGTAATATGAACAGATGGGTTATAATTATGTTTTTATAACCACAATTTTTTTGGATTAATAAAATGAATGAATTAGAATTATGTTTTTATAATAACTGTCTTTTTCGATTATTAGAATGATCAGGTTACAATTATGTTTTTATGTTCGCGGTCATAATAATACTAACAGAAAAATTTAAATATAAATTATATATATAAACAAAATTGAATCTTTATCACTTATTAAAAAATTATATCTACAAAAAAATCATAAATTACATTACAAAATTTGATAAAATTTCTGTGCGAATACACGGGATAAAATCTTGTTATTTTATTAATACAGAGATTTTAGTTACCGAATGGCTAATGTTTAGCCAGAAATATTTCCAATATTGACTTTTGCAATCAAATCTTGACATATGTTGGAATGGTACATATTATAAGATTTTTTCTAATTCTAAAAATATTGGAAATTTCTCTTTGACACATAGAGCATTAGGGCTGGAATTATTATCCAGTATCCGGTTTCCGATTCGGTATCCGGTCCTATCCGATCCGTAAAAACTGAATATCCGTGTAGTTCGGATTCGAATGCGGATAGTGAAAATAAGTATTCGGTTATTTCGGATACAGATCCGGATAATAGAAAATTTTGAAATCGGATATCCGTTATCCATTATCCGTTTATTAAGTATTTATTTATTTTAATAATATTTATTCATTTTAAAAAATTAACTTTAAAAGTCTGTTTTCAAATTAACATTTTTTTTTGTTTTAATTATGTTCAAAAATTACTTTTGGTTTTACTCCTTTACATATGATTGAAATTCATATTGCATGATAATTTTCTATTTCAGATTGTGAGAGAAGAACATGAAAATAGATAACACATTGATATGAAGATAAATTAACTTCTCTATCACTATTTTCTTTTTTGCTATGTAAATTTTTAAACTTTGTGTTATTTGAATGCTACTTGAATGTTTTTTAATTTTTGGTACGATGATACATTTTAATTATATATGTTATCTCATTATAATTTTAAAAATTGAAGATTTTTTTTTAAAAATCAACAAACCATATATCCGATCGGATATCCGTAAATATTCGTTTAAACCGGATATCCAGTCTCCGGATAACCGGATTTTTTGGATTCAGATCCGAAGGTAAAATTGATTATTCGGCGAATCCGGATCCAAATACCTTGAAAAGTTCTGATATCCGGCTCTATTCCAGCCCTATAGAACATACGTGATTTTTCTTTTGGCAACTTTGAGCATACATGATTTTTCTTTTGGCAACTTTGAGTTATTTCAAAACGTATAAATGATATAAAAAAAATCTAAAACAAATCTATACTATTAAAAGAGAAGGGTATTTTATGTTTAAACAGGTTTTAATTAGTTTTCTACTATTTTGTTTTTTGGATAACTCCTATTTATGTTACCAAACAAGTCAATTTAATGTAATATTAATAAAATAATATATTTTAATTTATATTTTAAAATAAATTCGAAAATTTAAATTTGAATTTAGATTTGTTATCGATTTTCTTAAATTTAGGTTATATTATTTATCAAAATTATGAAATAAGTTATTATTAAATTTTTACAGAAATAATAAATCTGATATCAATTTACATTTAATTTACATAATCAAATTTAAGTAATATTTCAATGACAAAGATAAAAACAATATATTACTGTATATTTTTATTAAATAAGTCTAAGATTTTTAATATTCAAACTTAAAAAATATATAAAATATACAAATAAAATGTTTTAATAACTGTGATCCTTTTCGAATTAATATAAATGAACATGTTATAATAACATTTTTATAATCATTGTACGTATTAGATTAATATAAACGGACGGATTAGAATAATGTTTCTCTAATCACAGTCATATATATACTAGAAATAATAAATTAATAGAAAAATATATATAAACAGAAAAAATATTTATCACTTATTAGAAAATTATATATAAAAAACAAAAAAAAAATTATATTAAAATTTTTGATAAATTAAAAATAGATTCCGTGCGGATGCACATGATAGAATCTAGTATCTTATTACATTGAGACCGAGATTTTTATTTTATGGAGTAAGTTGGTAACAAAACAAAATCTTTGACTGTATCATGCTATACATGTAGATAAAATTAATAAAAATATATGTTGGTATTTTTTTCTTAAAAAATATTTATTATCAGCAAATATGGAAGTTTCTTTTACGGTCAACAAAAAAGTAAAAGATTGGATAAGATTACCCCAGTAAGAAGTCATATAAATAGAGTTTTTTTATGTAGAGCTAAAACATTATTGAACATATTTTCTTCTCAATAGAACTAAACTAAAGAACATATAATGGATACTACAAATACTTTTGTGGCTTTTTTTCTTGCAGTAGTATTAGCGATTTTGGTGTCCAACAACAATGTTTTGGCCGTATCAGGTAAGGTTTTTTAATTTTTAGATTATTAATCATCATATTAAGAATTTAAATATTTTCTTTTTTAAAAAAGTGATATCGTAATACGCAATAACCATGGGTATGTATACATGTTTTTAAGAACTTCGTTTTCGTCGGAAATAAAAAAACTTCGTTTTCAAATAAATATATTTAGATATATATACATATATATATATATAATTAGATTACACCTATACACAAGTAATAATATAATATTTACTTTAAAATTGAAAATCTGTATAATTTTGATATATATAATTAGTTTGTAAAATAAAAACCTTGTTTAGTTAATCATAAATTATGTTTTATGATTCATAATTAAGAAAATTTGAAATTGATGCATATTATCTGTAAACCTTATAAACTCCTTTTTAATTGATGAGATAATTATAAAAAAAAAATTCAAATCCTATATAATTTTAGATTGCATCTAATTGTTAAAATCAATCTTAAAAATAATTTTTAAGCTTAATTTTTCTATCAATATAGTCAATTTAGACAATTTGGGTTTTCATTCACGTTTATACCTTTGAATTTTTGTTGTTGGATTTTTTTTTTATAACAAATGATAAAATACATGATAGCAAATATAATTCTTCTAATTTTTTAAATAAAATATATTTTTTATAGTAAATTTATTGATTTTGTATTTTGATTTTATCTTTTTTAGTTTTTTATTTTAAAAACTTTATCTTTATTTTTCTTTAAGAAATAAATAATTAACATTATAAAGTTTTATATTATTACAATGATATTATATCAAAATCTATATACTTATTTGTCTTTTTTTTTTTGCCGTCTAAAAGATTATTATGGAAGAATATTACAATCGTTTGTTACAAGGTATTGCAAAAAGGAAGGACAAACATGAAAAATGGACCAAGGAGTTTCAGATGTTATCGCTTTTCGAGCTAAATGATCGGCACAAGCGTTTGATGATCGATTACGATATGAGAATTTGGCCACCGTGAACATCGCTTTCCAACTATTGATTGCAGTTAAATAATGTTGGAGCTTGAGATTGGCTGTCTTGTTGTTGATGATACGATTTATGTTAAGATTATCTCCTTCAAAAATTATCCGACGATATCCAAGTGCCCATGAACTTTGCATAGCCCACAGTAATGCTGAACATTCTGCTTCCTCAGATTTACATCTGCCTTGAAATTTTCCCATTCCTGCGTCTAAGAAGGAACCTGAACTAGTTCTAAGAATCCATCCTAACCCGGAATTGTGTGCTCCTGGATGATGCGATGCATCATAGTTGCATTTGACGAGATCGTGAGCGGGAGGGGTCCAGTGGACTTGAGCTGAGGTTGAAAGATGGGGCTGAGAGTTTGAAGTCTTGTTTGGCAAGACAGCAGAAATCCATTCTTTGACATCCTCCTTGGCCCGTTTAAGAGTTTCATTCTTGTCTAGTACTCTTTTGTTGAAAACTAGATCATTTCGACTTTTCCAAAGTCTCCATAGAATCTAGAAAGGGAGGAATCAAACTGTTTTTAAAATAAGATTAAACCAAAATTTAGGCAAAAAAATTTAAAACATTTTTATTTATAAAAAAAAGACGAAATTTACCATTTCTAATGTCTTCAAAAAATGTTTTTCTAAAATAAATAAAATTACCATTTCTAATATTTTCAAAACAATAAAAAATCTAACTAAAATATTAACTAAAATTTAGTATAAATATAAGCCACTTTACACTACTTCTCTTACAACTTTCACAATTGTTAAACTTCTTCCTTCTTTTCATCTAAACCGTTTTTAAATTTATACTAAACCAACATTTAGAAAAAACTAGACAAAAACATTTTTTAAAAAAAAAAACACAAAAACTAGAAATTTACCATTTCTTATATTTCCAAAATTTAGAAAAAATCTAACTAAAATGATAAAAGAAACAAAAATTAGAATAAAAATTTAGAATGTCGTTTCAAAAAAAAAAACAAAATCTATGCTAAAATATCGCTAAATATTATAGTGTTTACGATTTCTTATGTTTATAGGGTTTTCAATTGTGATAATTTTTCTAAAGCTAAAACTTAGTAAAATCTAAGAAAAAGTAAAAATAAATAAATAAATAAAATCTATATGTATAATGAAATGTCGTTAATTATGATTTCTAGAGTATAATTTTTGATTTCTTATCTATATATTTCAGAAATATTTTTTAACCATTATGTTAAAATCAAAAGCTTATTTGTAATTTTTGGATTCATCTAACTTAGAACAGAGATAAAAAAATTATTGTTCTTAAAATTATTTATTTATAAAATTACACTTAGTAGACATATATAGTCCACGCTTCGCGTGGACAAGTTAACTAGTTTAAATTAATAATATATACCACAATTTAATTAGTTAGAATTTTTATACAGTTATATTTATATATTGAATGCGATCAGTTTATTTATATATATAATTTAATTGTATATTATACTGGGGTTGTACATGTGCAGACAGTGCAGTTACCAAGCAAACGGAATCTGGTCGTGTCCATTGTCGTTGGGCATGGAGTGCAACGTATCATTATCATGAATGCAATCATGACTGTTTGATTGATGGGTACAGTGGTGGTGGAAACTGTGATCCAAAAACTAATCAATGTTGTTGCACTTTTGATAAAATTCAATCATCCTCTTAATAATTGATTATTTGAGCGTTGAGTATCGGATCCAAAAATATGATTATTGTTGCTCTTTAAAGTTTTTTTGAGTGATGAATTCAGCAAAATATAACCTATTTTATTATACTAAATTGTGGCTGCTTCTATAATTTAACTATATGAGTATTTTTGGATATATTGTCACAAAACCGTGCGGTCTTAAACTCTTTTATTTTGTGTAAAATGGCTAAGTAAACATCAATACTCTTTTTTATTAGAACTGGCGAATGATTACAAATTAAAAATTCCATTCAATTTATATAAAGCAATTTCAAAATCGATGGTGAGGATTAAAATTTAGATTGAAAGAGAAAAAAAAGAAAATGAAATAGGTGTATAGTGATTTTCTATTGAATACAGCTTGATCTAATTCGACTTAGGATTGTTTTTGGAAATATTAATCATTAAGAAATATGAGAGATCCTCCAAAATCATCTAGAACTTTTTGTTATTCTCTATCTATTCAAACCCACAAAAGACAAATAGCCAAATAGGAATAAGAATAATAGTATAACTAAATAAATGGTATTCAGGTTCAGCCCGATTATTTGGTTGGCAAAAAAAAAACTGCGATAATACACAAGTTTTTTTGTGCAAACGTTTTACCTAATTATTTGAAGTGGAAATTCCTCAGACTAGCTTTTAATATTGATAAAATGACAAACCTAACTTAACATATTGAAGAGCTTACTAGACTAACCTTATAAAGTTGGTCTTATACCATTTTGTCCAGATGTTGAATATTATTACGAAAATGTCATTTTCATTAATGAAAGAAAATTCCCAATATAATTAAAATCAAACAATATACATATATCTTTAAAGAAAAAAAACATAATTTGCAGACTAAAAAAAATCCTAATTTTTTTTGCTAGAGAGGCGATTTTGCGCTGCAACTTCTCTTTCTCCCTTTTTCTCTCTTTGCAGCTTCTCTCTTTTCATAGAACCACCCAGATTTTGGCTCTTTCTCCGTTTCGAATCACTCGTTTTTTTCTCTGTACCGGAATCATCAGATCTCATCGATTCGCATCGATTTTTTTCGTTTTTTCATTGGTTTTCATCGATTCACATCGATTTTCTCATTTTCATCGGTTTTCATTGATTCCAGGTCAAATCCAGGTTTTGTTAGCAGATTGTTAAAATTTTTGTTAACAAACCCTTTTGTTAATTAGTGTGATAGGTTTAGAATGAAATTCATTAAACTAGCCTGATGTATGTAGGATAGTCGAGAACATATCTGAAAATGGTAGCATAAGGCTATTACAGCGGAATTGGAATGGGTGAAGACAAACTTGAGGTGCACAACAAGAACTTACAAAGGGAGACTTGTTTCAAGACATTGGAGAGGTCGATGGAAACCAATGGCTCGCTCGGAGACATTACAGAAATGAAAAAAAGATAAGGCAGCTTCAAAGAGAAGTTGGTTGGCTCAAGTAGCAAAATGCCAACCGAGGTGATGGGTATTTGATGCTGGCATTTTTGTTCGTGTTTGCTGTCATATCGTATATGATAAGTAGAAGTCATTCTCCCTATGTTTAAGTGGAAGTAATGTTCCCAATGTTTAAGTAGAACTAATGTTCTTTTAAGTACTAAGAAATGTTGGCATCTCCCTTTTCAAAGTCGTTATCTCCCTTTTTAATGTTCTTTAAGTACTAAAAAATGTTGTTATGTACCTTTTTTATAGAAGTTTATGTTCCTTAAGATGATTCCGCTATTTTTATGTTCACTCAAAGTAGAATTAGTATTCCTTTAGTCAGTTATCCCCTTCTCATGCAAAACTGTGATATATGTACCATTTTCAGTGTGATCTATGTCCCATAAACAACTCTGATCGTATCAGAATTTACCAGCATAATCTCATCAAACTCATGAAAAGAAAACGTCAATGATAATAAACCCAACTCAAAAATAACCATGGAACAAGTCTACCATACGTACAAAACTAGTCTAACATACGACACCCTAAAAAAAGTCTACCACACCTCTGGTTTTTTCGTAGATTGCAGAATACATTTAGGACAAATAAGTAATTTCAATCAAAAAGTCAAATGTCTACCAAAAAAAATCTAAGTAAGTCTACCGCAAACATTGTAAATAACTCTACCACAGAAACAAGTCTACCATCAAGCACCACATAAGTCTACTAGATCGAGGTTATCTGAGTAAATACCAAAATTATTTAATCTACCACATGATGCTCAATAGAAGTCTACCATACGTGCAATAACTCTACCAATTGATTTAAAATCTACCAACGAACAAATCTACCAACATTTTATAAGTCTACCACATGTAACAATTAATCTACCACTTAACGGAAGGAAATCACCAAATTTTTACTTGAATGTAAATCTACCACAAAACAAACAAATCTACCACAAAAGTGAAAAATCTACCAACTAGATATAACTCTACCAATTTCAAACATATCTACCATTAAAGGGGTAAGTCTACCGTTACGTTATGAAAATTTTTGTTACATAAATCTACCACCAAAGGAAATAAGTCTACCAACTTAGGAATTAAATCTACCACATTGTCAACAAATCTACCGACAAAGTCAACTATGCGAGTAAGTCAATGATTTCCATAACAAGTCTACCAACACATTTGACAAGTGTGCCATACATTACAACAAATCTACTGAAACTTAATAAATCTACCACTCATTGTCAAAAGTCTACCAAGAAAAGTTTACCAATTTTTAACAAATCTATCATGGCCTTTATCCAATCAACCCAAAGCGACCCATTTCCCGCAAATAAGAGCCAAATGACCTTTAAACCAAAAACTTGGTTCAAGCCACCTAAGCGCTTCAGCCCTAGTCCTCCAACTTCCTTTGGAGATCAAACTGAATCCCAAGATATTTTGGCTCCTCTTGCGGAATCCGACACACCATTCCACAAAAACGCGTTGCAAATCTGTTCCAGAGATTCCAGACAACCTTTCGGCAGAGGGAATATGGAGGACCAGAAATTAATTATGCTGTACAGCACCGATTGAATCAATTGCATTCTGCCAGCGAAAGATAGCCTCTTAACGGTCCAAGAAGAGATCCGAGCCTTCACTTTATCAATTAGGGGCTGATAGTTCTGAGCTCTTAGCTTGTGAGGCAAGAAAGGTAGGCCTAGGTAACGCACAGGCAGAGAACCCAGCTGAATACCAAACCGTCCAGCCAACTCACGGGAATAAGTCAGGTTATTACCATCAATAAAAAGGGAAGACTTCCGCAAACTAAGAGAAAGGCCCGAGACCTTTTCAAAAAAGGAAAGAACCGAGAGAATTCCATCCAAGGAGCCAGACGAACCATTAAAGAAGATCAAGACGTCATCGGCAAAACTCAGATGAGAAATAAGAGGACTCACGCAGCAGGGATGAGGGGCGAAGACATGATCACGAACTGCATTGTCCAGGAGTTTGGATAAAATGTCCATTACAATCACAAAAAGAGAGGAGGAAATGGGATCACCTTGGCGCAGCCCCTTTTTCCCTTGAATGAATCCCACCAGCTCGCCATTAAGAGCAATTGAGTAATACGGTGAGGTGATACAAGCTCGGACCCAACCAATGAAGACATCTGGTAAACCGAAAGCCATCAAAATAGAACAAAGGACCAGTTAACGTTGTCATATGCCTTGGTGATGTCGATTTGAAGACAACCACGAGTTATAAAACCAGGTAGATGGAAGTCGGTTACAAGTTCTGCTGCAAGAAGAACATTTTCACAAAGTAACCTGCCTTTCACAAATCCAACTTGGTTCCTCTGGACAGCTTCAGCTGTAAAGCTCTTAATCCTGGAGGACAAGATTTTAGATATAATTTTGTACACAGAGTTGCACAGTGAAATTGGCCTGAACTCGGATAACTTGTCATCTCCCACAGTTTTTGGAATCAGAGAGATAACAGTGGTATTGACCTGCCTCAAAAGAGATGATGTGGAGAAGAAATCCTGAACCGCCGCAATAAGATCGGACCCAACCAGATCCCAGGAGTGAGTAAAGAACTCTGCACTAAACCCGTCGAGACCCGGAGCTTTATTCCGCGGGAGGGAAAAGGCGATTGCCTTGATCTCCTCAGCAGTGGGAATAGCTGAGACCTGACACGTAAGAGAAGAATCACATCTAAATGGGTGCAAACTTTGAATCTGGGCAACCGACAGGGGAACAACATCTTCATTAACCGATCCCAGGAGATTGGTAAAGTACTTGATTGCTAGGTTCTTCATGCCCACAGGATCAGAAATCTTAAGTCCATTACCATCCCTGAGATGATGGATAATATTCCTAGATAAATTAGCTTTCACAGACTTGTGGAAAACCGCTGTATTAGAATCTCCAACTGATAACCACCGGATGCGAGCTTTCTGATGAAAGAAAGACTCCTCAGCAGAGGCAAGTAATGACCATGAATTCCTTAAGGTTTCACTAGCTAACTCTCCAAATTGGATAATAGCTGAATTACGGATCATCATTTGGAGACTTCAAAGTGTTCGGATAATAAGACGCTCGGATATCATCATTGCCTCGGATCTAGATGTTGTTGTGGAGATAATCCATAAACCATCAGCATGCCCAATATACCGAGTATTCAGTAAATACATAACCGACTTTGGATGAGTTTCGATTGCTGTGATTTTGATCTGGAGAAGCCAAATTCTAACTTGATTGTCCGAGAAATCTTGAACGAGTGTTACAAGAGATGGGTATCAGTCATATTTGGCTATAGGCGGTCCATGTTTACATGATCGGTTGCGTCAAGAAGTGGGCTCGAACACTATACATTTTAGGATGTTGATGTTTTGCTCTTTTTTTGAGCATTTGCTCTGTTTTTTAAACAATTTTTTTTTTCCAAATATTAATGTATTTCATGACGACAAAAAAGATAATTATGATATTTTTTTTTTGAATGAAAGTTTTTCATTATATAAAAGCGAAAAAGAAAAAACATATAAGCCCAGCCCAGGCTAGTATTTTATGGTGCAAAGCCCAAAATATTACAATCTGCCATAACACTATTTAAAATAACTCATAAACAGCCCAAAGCCCAAAACAAGTTAGGTGGAAGTTACGAAGTAGATGAAGGAGTCAATGATCATCATCAATGAAGATAGTCATATTGTTGTCGAAAGCCAGAGTTGCAAGAGAGAGGAGGCACGAGTAGGGTTCCTTGATCGGAAGCTAGAGGCCCGATTTCGGATGTAAGCATCATTAAGTCGGACAAGTGAATCGAAGGGTCTAAAAGTTTGGCGATGCAGGCGATGGTTTCGTTCCATCCAAAGGAGGTAGATCGAGATTTGCCATGCAAGAATCGCCAGGCATCTTTGAATCTTAGAACCTGTAAGCCCTTGAAGCTCAGCAAGCGATCTAGCCCAGGCCTGATGAGGGACAATCCCGCATCTTGGCGCTATAGATGACCAGAGACACCAACTATAGCAACACTCGAAGAAGATGTGATCGCGACTCTCTTGGGCTTGATTGCAGAAGACACAGATGGTGGGCGTACCCAGATCCCAAGATGCCATTCGATCCCTTATGGGGCATCGATTCAACACAAACATCCAGGTAAGAAAATTATGCTTTGGAGTTCCTCCTTTATTCCATACAATTGCTTTCCAACTGACTTGAGGAGAAGGGTCCTGCAGTAAATGGTAAACTTGGCCTGTAGAATATTTTCCCTGCGTTTTACCTAGTAGTTCCCATTCATAGTAATCGGAAGCCTCAGTAAGATTCAGAGTTGTCATGTAGATTTGCAGGGTTAGGAGATTGTCTGAGCGAGCATGAGGCAGCCTCCAGCAACCATTCACATATAACGCTGAAAGTGTAGCATCTTGAGGAACTCCAAGCCAACCGTGAGAAGACCCTAGTTGGAGAAAGTGATCCACATAACCAAACAGGGACCAGTTATCCGACCAAAACAAGGATGTTCTGCCATTTTCCACCCTCAGTTTAATCCAGTCAAACACAATATCTCTGAGCTTGAGGATTTTGTTCACTAACCATGAGTTTGATCTTTTCGGTTTAATAGTCCAGAAGTTATTTAAGCAGCCTTGAAGAATCACACATTTAAACCAGGCAACCCAAACAGATTCAGACTGGAAAAAGAGAAGCCAAATGAACTTTATGATGCAAGCCTTATTCCAAACTTGTAAGTCTCTAATCCCTAAACCACCTTGATCCTTTGGCTTGCAGACAACATCCCAGGATACTCGGGCAGAGTGGTGGCCTTCTGTTGAACCTTTCCACAGGAACGCACTGCATAGGAAGTTGATTTTTTTGGTGCAGAGTTTCGGGAGGACAAATGTGGAGCACCAGAAGTTGGTGATGCCCGCAATAACCGTGTTGATAAGAAGGAGCCGACCAGCAAAGGAAAGCGATTTGACAGACCAAGAACTCAATTTATTGTTTATCTGCTGAAACAAAGGTTCACAGTTGGTAATAGAAAGTTTCTTTGTGCAGAGAGGAACTCCAAAGTAGCGCATTGGAAGGCAGCCAGAAGCTAAACCCGTAGAGGATGATATAAGGTCTACTTCAGAGGGAGTCATCCCTGCAGCGAAGAAGCAAGATTTCTAAATGCTGACTGTAAGATCAGATCGATCCTCAAACTCCTTAAGTACCTGAAGAACATTTTGAACAGATTGAAGAAAACCATTAACAAAGATGAGGAGGTCATCCGCAAAGCAAAGGTGCGTAAGCTTAAAACCTTCACATAAGTAGTGGTAGCTATAAAGACCAGTTTCTGCAGCATTGTTAAGCATGAAGGATAAACAGTTCATTGCAATTACAAAGAGGTAGGGAGAAAGAGGATCTCCCTGCCGAAGACCCCTCTTTCCTTTGAAATGGCCTTGAACTGTTCCATTGTAGCCAATAGTAAAGTTTGTAGAGCAGACACATGCTTTTAGGCAACGGATATAATGATCAGGAAGCTGTAATCCTTCCAGGCAGTCAAACAGGAACTTCCAGGATAGAGTATCAAATGCTTTAGCAATGTCCTGATGGTGATTCTTTTAGGACCTGTGGGCTTGTGATATCCGCTTACAATCTCAACAGCTAGTACAGTATTCTCAACTAACAATCTACCTTTCACAAATGCAGTTTGATTACAAGCAATGAGGGATGGCAGGATAGGTTTCAGTTTGGCAACCATAAGCCGGGAGATGAATTTATACAGGGTGTTGCAACACGAGATAGGACGGTAGTCCACGATCTTAGAAGCTGAAGGAGACTTTGGGACGAGAGACAGGATGGTGGCGTTCGCGGTGGCAGGCAGGAAAGCTGACGTAAAGAAGTAAGAAATAGCTGCGGTAACCTCTGAGCCAACAATATCCCAAGCACTTTTGTAGAAGCCAGAAGTAAGACCATCAGGCCCATGAGCCTTATTCGGATTCAGCTTGAACATGATTTTTGTAATTTCTTCCGAAGTGTGAGGAGCTAACATTTCTTGCACATGTGCCACGGAGCATCTGAAGGGGATCAAAGATTGAAACCAATCTGAATCAGAGGACAATGTGGACGGAAGCAGAACATCGGGAGCCAAAATCTTCTTAAAGTGCGTGATGGCATGGAGACCCATTTCCACTGGATCCATAACAAAGTCGCCAGTGTCAAGAAGGAAAGATCTGATTGAGTTGCCATTCATTCTGACCTGATGAATTCGGTGAAAGTAGGCTGTGTTTTGATCTCCCTCACTACGCCAATTGATTCTTGCTTTTTGTCTAAAGTAGCTTTCCTCTATATCCCGTAAGAAATTCTATTTTGTGTGAAGGTCTCTCTCCTGCTGGAAAAGAGTAGTCGAAGGATTTTGAAGAGCTTGTACCTACACATCTTGCAACAAACGGTAAGTATCACTCACTCTCTCTTGAATCATAGAAAAATTCTCCCTGTTTAAATTTTTAAGTTCCCTTTTAATGGTCTTTTGCTTATAGCATAGCGCAGCAAGTGTATAAGCAAAGCTTCCAGCCTGAATCCATGCATCAACAACAGTTTGGTGGAAGCTTGGGTGTTTGGTTAGGTAATTGAGGAATTTGAAGGGTTTTGTAGGGATTGCTGTAAGATCAGGAGACATTGAGGACTGGTTCGAGCCCCATGGAACAATATGAAACATAGAGTCTCCAACATGCCAGATGCATTTTTCCAGTACTTTCTGATGAATGATATCATTTGGGATGAGCACAATCATACTTCCAGCCATGGCATTGAGGTGAATCTCTAATTTCTTTTCTTTTCCCAGAGATGATTGAGGACATTTTGGATCTGACTGAATGGAGGGGGTAAAATAGCAGATAATGAAATCTTTGTGCAGGTTAGCACCATGTTGAAACACTTCATCAGGGATAAGAATTCGAGGTCTTCCAGAGTCAGTAGAGGTGATGGCGGACATACATTTGAGAGATCTATCCTCAGATTTTCTGATTCGGTCAACCAGCGATTCGGAGGAAGGAGCCGAGAGGTTAACAGGTTGAGTAGGCGGGACAGGGCTAGAGGCCAAGGGTGGAGGTACTTCATCTGATTCCTTTTCAGAAGAATTACCCACATGATTCAGGGTAGAGGAGGAGGGTGGTTGCAGGAGAGTTGGTGGAATGGTGGAATGGGGGGCAGAGGCACGGTTAGTGTTGAGAGGTGAGGAATCTTTTGGTTTGAGAATGGTAAAGGAAGTTGGGGCAGTAGTTTCAGATCTAGGGTTAGCTACAGTAACACCTGTAACTTTCCTAGAAATGATAGTTTTTGGAAGCTGAATGCCATCAGTGGTTAAGGGAGCAGTTGTTTGCAGATTAGTCTTTGGAACAACAGATGCAGCAGGAGCAGATACATGCTCCACAAGAGGAGCAGTTAGAAGCTGAGCCTTGGCAGGTTGAATAGTAGGCGTGAGGGGAGGGAACATGGAAGAATTGAAATGGCTGTTTGGGTCAGGAGGGATATGAGGGATGGGAGGAGGCGAGGGAGATCCACCAGTAGTGGAAAGCGACGGATTCAGGGCGGAAGCACGACCAGAGGGAAACCACCGGTTACTCATTGAGAACCGGGCCAGAGAGAAAAAGGCTTTCTCTATCAGTCGATTTTAGATAATTATGATATTTATTACTATATTTGATTAACATTAGGTAATTTACTAATATAAGTATAAAAATGGGAGTAAATCGTTTTAACCAGAAAAATGTACATTTGAACTCGTATAATTATTATATACACTGTCAGCAAAATCGTTTGAAACTTAGAAAAATATCATATCAGATAGAAAAGATGATGATATGTTCCTTTATTCGTAGATGAGACCCTACATTTTACGTGGAATCCGCTTCAAATAAAGTATTAATCATCTAAGAAAAATTATTTCAAACAACCTACAAATATTTCAAACATGCAAGATATTTAACTAAAAATATTTCAAAATTAGTAAATATGTTATTATATAGTAATATGAACAGATGAGTTAAAATTATGTTTTTATAACACAGTTTTTTTGGATTAATAAAATGAATGAATTAGAATTATATTTTTATAATAACTTTTTTTTTCGATTATTAGAATGATCGGGTTATAATTATGTTTTTATGTTCGCGGTCATAATAATACTAACAGAACAATTTAAATATAAATTATATGTAAAAACAAAAATGAATCTTTATCACTTATTAAAATTATATCTACAAAAAAATCATAAATTATATTATAAAATTTGATCAAATTCCCGTGCGAATGCACGAGGTAGAATCTAGTGTATTATAATCTAACTGTCACCAAATTTATCATATATATTATAAGCGAAGTCAAAATTTCGTTTAAAACTCTCTCATTGAATTTCAGAGTGGCTAATTACTCTTTAACCCTCTTTAAAATTGTTTTTAATTAAAAAAAAACAAAAATTATTTACAACTAAAATCATGATTTTTTAAAACAAAAATAAAAACAAAAAAATTATTTACAACTAAAATCATGATTATAATATAGGTTGTAATAATATTAAATCAAATCAAAATACATGATTTTATCTCAATCTGATCAAATTCTACGATTTTATCAAATCAAAAATTACGATTTTACAACTAAAATCACGATTTTTTAAAACAAAAATAAATAAATGAAATTAATTTTATTTAAATTAATTTTTATAAAAAAATATTAAAAATCGAAAATCATCATATATATATTTATGTTACTCCATAAATGTTTAAGTAAATCTTACTTAATAGATACTTAGATATTGTTTTCTTTTTTAAAAAAAAATATTTATATGAATTATAAAAAATGTTAAAAAATGAAAAATCATCATATATAGTTATGTTATTCCCTTAATCTTTAAGTAAGTCTTGATAAATACTTAGATATTGTTTTTTAATAAAAATATATATGAATTATCCGATTTGCATAAATTTTAAAGATTTTTCAACCAATTTTTTTTTTCTTCACTTACACGGTTGTAATGTTTGGCATCATGTAAGCTATATATTTCGTGTGTTTCACATTAGTGATCTTGTGACTTCTTAAAAAAAATTGTTTTGTGCTGTTTAATTTTTTTTATATTCGTTTCTGTTAGCTCATGTAGATCTACTTTTTTTTATATATATTAGGTGATACCTTGTGTCTTCCCTTTTATAGCTTTCAGGAATATATTTTGTTCTGATGTATATTAGAAGTTGGATTCTATTTATATTTTATAAATTCTTCTTATTAATAATAGCGTTTGATGTTTTTTTCTGTTTAGGAGATGGTGTTTTAGCCGGACTTTCTTGATCATTGATGGTTAGTTTTACTGCTATACCGAAGGGTAACATTTTTTTTTTTGTACTTTAGGTTTAGATTTGTGATTTTTTATTATCTATCATATTTATGTTTTATATATTAGCCAGTTTTGGTGCACTTTTCTTTCTCTTTTATTAGTTGGGGCTGAGTCGAGCCTTTTTTGTTTATCGATTCTTATCTATTTTAATTTTTGATTGTTTTTGTTTTTCTTTCTTAGGTGCTCGCGTTTTATTGTTTCATCTTGCGATGCAACAGATTTCATTTGCTGGTGATGAAGATCTAGATTATGGTCATGAACCGAACCAGTTCTCGGAGTCAGATAGGAGCGTTTTATATGTTTTAAAAAATTATTACAAAAAGATCATGTACTCTGTTTTGTGGTGTAGGCTCTTGGTGACGATTCAGAATGGTCTATAGGACATACGGTGTCAAAATCCCTCATGGCAATAAAATGTGAGTTCACCTGGTTCTTGTGAAGGTTGCCAAGCTGATTAAACTTTTGGAAGGTACATGAAACTTTAAAAGAACACGTACAAAAATACAGGTTTAATCATCTGATTATGGATTATTTCATGATCTGATGAATCCTAAATTTATAACAGTTCAAAAGAATCTTCGGTGAACGAGGTGCAGAACATGGGGGTGTGTGTTTTATCCAAGAGCCCACCTGTCACTGCCGAGAACAAAAGAAAACAAGCTAACAAGGAATTTAGTTCCAGCAAAAATGTTAGTCCACTTGGCATAGTCTTACTCTCAAAATTAGTTCTAGTAATAATATGATTATACATGGACAAAATTACTATTTTTTATTTGAATATCACTTTATTTGAATGGGTTTTGTGTGTGTTTTGTTTCTTATGTCCAGTGCTAGGATATTTTTTAATATTGGTTTCTGGTTCCTTTATTTTACTTATGGGCAAAGACAGGAGAAAAAGGTAAATATTTGTACTTTGATCTTTTGCACGTTTCTCCGACTGAAATTTTTTTCGTGTGGAATGCTTTCATCTCATGTGTTTTCAGTTGAGTTTGAACTGTTTATTATAAAATGTTGTTTTTGGATCAGAGTAAAGCTTCTCTTGCTTAAGTTTCACAAAAGATGTAGAATTTATGTTTAAGTAGCTAAAACTCTAAGTTTTCTTAATTTTGTATGTTGGAAGGATTCAATTCCATCTTATTTTGTATTTTCTTTATTTTTTAAAATTATTTAATAGGGTAACAAATAAATATTCTAGCACAACAATATGAAGAAATCAATGATAAATTATATACAAAAATCTGAAAATCTTGGGACCGTGAAAATGTCACAACCCTTTTGTGGAGACTCCATTTTACTTAGAATTTTATTTAGATATTTGTTTTAATTTTTGATATTTTTGTTATTAGCATAATTAAGAAATTTTGAGAATTTCTTTTTTTGGTATATATGTTTAAGCTCTTTTTTAAAGTTGATTACCCAGAAACAGTTTTAATTGTTCGAAAGGAGCAATATACAAAAGTTAATGCAGCTTTCTTATCTAACAATAAATATAACACACTTTTAAGGAGAGTTTTAAGTTTGAAATGTGTATTTATCTTTTTCTCAGTCTCAAAAGATATAGAGTCATGAAAAGTATGAAGAATACGTAATATGAAAAAAAAATCAGAAGGAGAAGAAGAATAAACCGTAAAAAAAAAGATGAAGAAGACGAATGTGTTAAATAATTAAAAAAAAGATGTGAATGATAAATTTGAATAAGAAATATGGGAGGACGAAAAAAAATGAAGAATAAGACATGAAAAAAAAACAAGACAAAATATGGACAAAAGAAAAATAAAAAAAACGATGAAGAAGAAAGAAAAAAAATAATAAAGAGGAAAAAACAGGAAACGAAAAAACTAGAATTTATCTTAATTAATTTAGTTTGTGGATTATTCAGTTATAAAGTATTTTTTAAGTAATTAATTTTGGATTGTGTTTAATTTTTTAGTTAACTTTATTTTGATTTTTTTATGTCTTAAATAGTTGTTTTAATTATTTTCAATTTATAGCATAAATTTTTATTTTTGTTTTTAAAACCTTTTGGTCTGCGCAAGTCGCGGGCTAAACACCTAGTTTATTTATATTTTTGTTAAAAGATTTTTTTGCAATCGGTTTAATTTAATCAAAAAATTAAAATTAAATTTAAAAAAAATTAAAAAAAATATCTCGTAAAATGTGTGGGTTAATTTCTAGTATTATATTATATACAAAACAAATAAAACAGAAGTAAAAAAGAAAGAGATGTTATGTAAGAAATTTTATTATTATGTAGTTTATCTCAGTTTATGGTTCGTGGCATCATGGATTGAACATTGTGGGTATGAGTTGGTTTAATGGCTGAAAAGCTATGAATGAGAAAAAAAAAATCTACCCAGCCACATTTGAGTCTGTGTGCCATAAGGGACGTGATATTTTGAAAATACCCTTAATGAAAAGGGGAGATGACATTCTTGATTTTTGTTTTTTTTTTGTTTTTTGAAAATCGAGAAAATTTGAGAAATTAGAATTCTAAAATTCTAATACCAACTCATACCAAAACCGATCTGGTTTTTCTCAATTTCTGAGTTAAACACCTGAACCAAAACCCGAAATCGAAAATCTCCCCAGAAATCACCCGATTGATATGCTCGAATCTCGAATCCGTCTTCGTTTATTATTGCTCGGCGCGGTTCGCCGGCCTTCTCTGAACCCGTGGTGTTCGCCAATTCTCGTTTCTATGCCGTCATTTCGTAATTAGGTATACTTCTTCTACAGTTTGGGGATTATGGTTTAGTAATCGATTTGTCAATTCCGGTCGTTTTAGGTTGCACATTGGCTAGTAGAGTGGCGTATATATGTCGATTTAGTCTTCTGAATGTTAAAATTTAACTTATTGCCGTTGAATCGAGCTGAATTGTAGGTCTGTATAGTGAATCAGTGAGATATGGGACAACTGGTACAATTAGGTTAACTGAATGGAAATGGACAACTGATACAATTGGGTTAAGTGAATGGAAAGGGACAACTGGTACAATTGGGGTAACTGAATGTAATAGGAAAACCGGTACATTTCAGGTAACTGAATGGAATGGAACAACTAGTACACTTGGGTTAACTGAATGGAATGGGACAACTGGTACAATTGGGATAACTGAGTTGAATTGGGTTAACTGAAAGGAATGGGACAATTGGGACAATTGGGACCCGGAATGTATTGGGACAACTGGTACAATTGGGATAACTGATTGAGATATGTGGGACAACTGGTAAAATTGGTACAACTGTGAGAAAATAGGAAATATTGTTATTCGTTAATGACTTATTTTTATTTTTTTTGTGAACAGAAGAGGATGAGCGGCCACACAAACATACATTTTGAGTATGGAGGATGTTATTATAAGGAATGAGAGGAGTTTAAATGGATATCAAGAAGCTCCATTTATGCTATATCATTTAAAACCTCTTTGGATGAGGTTACATATTCGATGGTTGTAGATGGTATATGCAAGAAGATTGGGGTAAACGATAGTAAGAAGAAGCTCAAGTTAAGCTACATTTTGTTGGTAGCTAAGCCACTAAATGAGTCATGTATTGTTGATGATGGTGATGTGTATGTCTATCTAACAACTGTGGATAAAGAGGGACTTAGATCTGTGTTGCATGTGGAGATAATGGAAGATTTGGAAAGAGATAAGATTCAGGAGCTAGAAACAGGCGATATTATGCTTGAAATCGAGGAAGCAGGGAAAGAACAGGACGAACTTGCTATTGTGGCTGTACCTGAGACTGAGAAACAGATAATGATTGATGATGTTGTTTCACAACCGGATGATCATGAAGATGTAGAGCCTGCAGAATATGGTATGGATGAGCATGATCACGTAGAGCCTCCTGGGGCTTTAGAACCGACTCAGTTTGTTCTTGAATGGGAAGATGGTGCTGGTTTTGAGAAGAATCAAGAATTTCGATCGAAAGAGGCGTTGCGAGTATTGGTTGACAGAGCTTCGCATAAGAGATGTTTTGAGGTCAAAACAGTGAAGTCTGATCCTGGGCGACTCATTCTTAAATGCCGTCAAGCTGAACATGGTTGTTCATGGTATGTACATGCTGTAAGAATGAAGGATTCAACTTACTTCAGCCTTAGAGTATACAGGAAAATGCATAGTTGCTCTCGGGTCCTTACCAGCACAATTGAGAATAAAAGAAAAGGCACTCCACAAGTTGTAGTAGATGTTTTGCGTGCTTCGTATCCAGGTGTAGTGGACACACCGGCTCCTAGAAGTATTGTGAAGGTTGTTCAAAATGAAGCTCATGTGAATGTGTCCTACTCTACTGCCTTGAGAGGAAAAAAACTCGCGATTAGTCAAGTGAGGGGTAGTCCGGAAGAAAGCTTTCAAAGATTGCATTCTTATCGGTATGTGTTGAAGCTGGTGAATCCTGGTACAGTGACGAACGTGAAAGTGTATGGTAATAATAAGTTCAAGTATCTTTTTGTTGCTTTGGGTGCCAGCATTGAAGGCTTTAGTTCAATGAGGAAAGTCATAGTCGTGGATGCGACTTTTCTTAAGAATGTTTATGGTGGTATGCTAGTATTTGCCACGGCTCAGGATCCTAATCATCACCATTACCCCATTGCAATGTGTGTAATCGATAGTGAGAAAGACTCTAGTTGGAGGTGGTTTTTAGAAATGCTCAAAACTGTTATACCAGATAATCCTGAGATTGTTTTTATGAGTGACAGACACACAAGCATAGCGAAGGCAGTGCAGGAGGTGTACCCTCAGTCTCAGCATGGATTTTGTGTGTGGCATTTGTCTGTGAGGGTTAAAGCAGCCAATGGTTGGAAGGATTTGTGTTCTAAAAAATTCATTGAGTGCGCTCATAAGTACAGCGAAAGTGAGTTCCTAATTGCATACACCGAATTTGGTAGAATGTTTCCCAAAGCTGCGGAGTACTAAGAGAATGGTCTTCCTCTTGAAAAATGGGCACGGTGGAATTTTAAAGGAGACAAGTACAACTTGGACACAAGCAATGCCTGTGAATCAAAGAACAGCGTCTTCAAGAAGGCGAGAAAGTATGCACTTTTGCCTTTGATTGATGCATATGTTGAGAAAGTGTCTGAATGGTTCAACAGGTATAGGAATAACATAGCTGGTGCATCATATTCGAAGAAACTGGTGCCGTTTGTGGAAAACGAATTGCATAAACAATGTGCAATTGCGACCAAATTAGATGTGACTGAGCTAAATCTACATGAGCTTGAATACAGTGTAGTTGGAGTTGATGGGAAGAGCTATCTGGTTAATTTGGATACAAAAAGCTGTGGGTGTCGCATGTTTGATATTGATAAGATTCCATGTGTTCATGCAATAGCCGCAACCATTGCAATGATGCGGACGTCCTCAAGAAGAAGAGACTTACACATTTTCGATTTATGCTCGAGATACTACTTGATTGATACTTGGGCGATGACTTACCACAGAACCATCTATATGGTGCCGCATCATTCTACTTGGATTATTCCTGAGGAGGTTGCTAATTTAGTTGTTTACCCACCAGACTACACCAAAAAAGCAGAAAGAAAGAAGGAGAAGCGGTTTCCTTCCACCGGAGAAGCTCGCAGGAGTCAGAAGGCCAACCCAAACATAAACATTGGTCGTTGGTTTAAACCACTAAACCCAAGGGAAGAAGAGGATGAAGAGGGTCAGAGCGGTCAGAGCTAGGTCTAAGGAATATTTTGGAGTTCATTTGTATTTTCATTATCTTGGATTTCTTGCAATACTATGTATTTTGGAGTAATTTGGATTTTGAATTTTTTGGATTTGGAGAATGTCAACAGGGCAACTAGGTGCAATTAGGTGTAACTAGATGCAACTACGTCCTAAACCCAGGCAAACTACGTACAACTAGGACAACTAGAGTAACTAAGAGAAGTAGGTACAAAGTGACAATACAATATGTACATTGGGACACTATGAAACTAGACACTAGGAAACTATTGGTACCATTGGGACAAC
>NW_006256908.1:3534333-3588949 GCF_000478725.1 Eutrema salsugineum | reverse complement strand
TTTCCATTTTTTTCCCCCCAATAGGTTTTTTAGGGTTTCCGCGCATCCATGGATAAATATCAGAAAGCCCTCGCGAACGAATGCTGAAAAGAAGAATGGTTCTTCTTCTGTCTGCCTAAGATGGATTACGGGATGACCACTAGATGGGGACCCGAAGTCAATGGAGTCAGGACCATTCTGCCATGCCCTGTACAAAAGGGAATTCTAAAGGTTTGTTATTGCGGCTTAGCTCCAATTGGGTGTTTAATATTGCATAGTTGTACCAGTTGTCCTAATACCACTACCAACAAGTCAAACATAGTTGTACCCTATTGTCCAATAACCAAACCCATCAAATACTAATCTTTGCACTTGTTCCAATTGCTGAGTTTATATCATCCAATGGAATGCCTTTCATGCATACATCGGTGAACTTGTGCTTGCACATCCTCGGATAGTCTTTCTCTGCATGTACGGCTTCTGGAAATTTGTGGCCATGGCTAGGAATACACTCAAAAGCAAGTATCTACACAAAAAGTCAAAAAATTAAACCCTAAATTATGTAAATAAATTAACTTCTATAAACTATTGAATGAGAATTACCTGTAGAGGAAGAATGAAACCAGACAAGGGACATTCTGCTTTTTTGTCTTTCATGCTGCCACTAAACTTTGCCATCACACGCCGAATCTCCTTCATCATGTCATCGAATGTGTAACGCCCCTAAGAGAATGATTTACACACATTCAAATCACTGACAACTCTGAGCAAGAATGGATCAATGTTACCATCAGTCTTGTATTTCGCCTTCACTACCTTGCATAAAAACCAGAGGAGGGCCATTTTCTTCCTGTCCACAGAGGGCTCCTTCATTTCATTTAATTTTTCTTCCACCTCCCCAATCTTGATTTTATCCGCCCTACCAAAGTGCTTCTTAACAAACTTTGTGTTCCCCAAATTGATGTAGTCAGCCGGGTAATCACGACAGTCAAGTCCACTCAAAAGCGCATGCTCTCCCAGAGAATATCTTATCGGAACTCCGTTAACAACAAACCAGCACTCACTAAGCCTATCAGTATGAGCAGTGTGAAGGAGAAGCATCCACAACCCTTGATTCATGTGGTTGGGCTCCTTGAACATGTGAAAAAAGTGCTTAAATTGAGGATGCGCTCTGAACCATGCTTTCTCCTCATCAAGCTTATCAATCTTGTCCACAACAGCTCTAACTGAGCACCTTGTCAATATCCTACAATCCTGGCTGTACTCGGTTGGACCGAAGTAAAGCTTCTTAGGCACCATCGGTTGACTACCATCATCGACATCCTGAGATAAAAACAAGAAACACAATCATATGAGATTTAGTTGTCCCAGTTATCCCAGTTGTCCAAATGCCAAACATAATTCGTGCAAATAGTTATCCTAATTGTCCAACGACCAAACATAATTTCATCAGACACAGTTATCACAGTTGTCCCAATTGTCCAAATGCCAAACATAATTTCGTGAAAATAGTTATCCTAGTTATCCTAGTTGTCCAACGACCAAACATAATTTCATCAGACACAGTTATCCTAGTTGTCCCAGTTGTCCAAATGCCAAACGTAATTTCATCAGGCGCAATTATCCTAGTTGTCCCAGTTGTCCAAATGCCAAACATAATTTCGTTCAAATAGTTATCCTAGTTGTCCTAGTTGTCCAACGACCAAACTTAATTTCGTTTATAGTATACTTACCTCTAAATCTTCATCTGCCTCTTCGCCATCCTCTTTTTCTGCTGCATTTTCTTCCTCTTCATTTTCTTCCTCTTCATTTTCTTCCTCTTCATTTCCTTCCTCTTCATTTCCTTCCTCTCCTTCTCCCTCGTCGTCTTTCTCGGGTGTCCCCCCTCCCTCTTTGTCTGCTTCTTTCTCGGATTCCTCTTCTCCACTATCTTTCTTGGATTGCTCATCCTCGACTTCCTCTTCTCCTGTTTCCTTCTCGGATTCCTCTTCCTCGGCTTGTTTCTCTGATTTCTCTTCCTCGCCTTCTCTTCCTGAAGCCTCATCCTCAGATACATCTCCCTCGCCTTCTTTCTGGGATTCTACCACACCCTCTTCCTCGGCTACTGTATCCGCTAAACCCTCTTTCTCAGGTTCTTCACGAGATTTCAACTGCTCCTCTGGTTGATCCGTCGCGCCCTCGTCCATGGGTGTTGGTGCGGTTTCAGGGGCTTCTTTGGTGGTTTCCGTACCGGCTGGGTCTGCTTCCATCAATGATTCTTCTTCACCCCGAGTTTCTTCATGGGTTGTTTCTTCATCATTCGCCGGAGGGTTTGGTGTTATTTCGGGGTCTTTATCTTCCATATCTGCTTCTTCGCTGCGCTTGGGTACAGATTCGTTTGAATCATATACCACGCCCTTTAGTCAAATTTTAGCCATGGAGTTAGGGTGGATTTAGGGTTTGTCTTGATGAAGTTCGAAGGCTAAATTATGTAATAAATAGTACAGGCAGTTGAAAAAGGGGAAGTTGAAGAAGGAGCAGTTACAAAATCAAGTGTCGTTTTAAGGGGGAAGTTGCAGAATTTTCGGAAGAGAGAAGGAAGTGGAGATAGCCGTTCGGGGAAGATGAAGAGAGAAAGGATGAGGAGAAATTTTGATTTTCGGTTTTAAGTTTATCAAATTGTTTGGTTTTCAAAATTAAATCCACTCGGTTCGGTTTCGTTTACCCAATTTTTGGTTTAACAATTTCAATTTTCTATTTTCTGATTTCAAATTGAATAAGTTTTTTTTTATAAAAGAAATTCCATTTTTTCGGGTATTCGGGTTGGGCATAAAACGGGTGGGTTTTACCCTGGTATTTTCGTGATTATAGAGATATATAAGGATAAGGGTATACTTTCCATGGTTTCTGTTAATAAAATTAATTAAAAAAGAAATTAGTTTTTAGACACATGACTTTTCAGCCAACTTTTTCGCGTCTTATGGCTTTTCAGCCGCGTACTCGTATGAGTTGTGGATGTGGAGAGGTCAAAAAGTAATTATAAAATTGATTTTTTACCTTTTTTTGTATTTTTAACTTCATAGATATTGCTTTCCATAAAGCTCTCTCATTTTTTTCTCTCAATACTCTACTTTATATTTTCTGGTAATCTTTCTTCTACTCTCATTTTTGGTCGAATCTGTTCCTTTTAACTGAAGAACTTATCCAAATATCTCTCTTTCAATAGAAAATTGACATTAAGTTTAAAGATTTTGAGGAGGTTTCACTTTCCCCTGATCACAAAATAATCAAATTCTTATGCCATTTATGGTTGCTTTCAGTGACCAAAAAAATAGAGGCGAGTTAGTTCTTCATCACTTTGTCTAGATCTGTAATCATTTTTGTATTTCCCACAGGCAAAAATTGTTAGATGAAAACAACGATGAGGAAGTGATCTGGGTTTTGAAGATATGGAAACTGAAGTGAAAGGAGAAGGAGAGAGAGAAGAATCAATCTTTCACCGCATGCGATACAACCACCAACCTGATTCAGAGAAGTTTTGTGGCTCACTGCTCCGTTAATTTTTTTTTTTTGGCTTTGTTCTTCTGGGTTTTCCATATCTTTGGCGATTCTGTAATTATTACAAAAGAAAACCTGCAAAAGAAAGACAGTAGATAAGACAATAAGAATTTTTTTTCATTCAACTAAACGGAACTTAGAAACATGAATAAAAGCAGTTTTCATGAATTTTGGTTCTGGTTGTGTAATCTTTAGTGCTTGCGCAATTACTACTTTTCTTTTTTATTGTTGTTATATTCTAATTGGAATAATTGTTCAAACATGAGTGCTTGTTTTATATGTTTATGAATTTACATACTGGAGAATAGAACTAGATTGGACCTTTTAAGAGAAAGTAGGCGTGTGTTTGTAGACACCTGTAGATAAGATCAGGGTGAAATGGGTGATCGATTAGCTGATGAAATTTGAAATGGAGTTCATGTTAAGTTCTCAGTGAGGTTTCAAATCATGAAGTCTGTTACCTGATATCTTTCTTTTGTCTTGATGAACTACAGATGAGGAGCCTCACGACCCTATCAATAAGTCTTTCCATGAAGGTGGATCTGCTGCAGGAGAAAAAGAAAGAAAGAGAGGAAGAGCTCACTTTTACTTCAGAATATCGCATAGGTACTTCTTCAGGTGGAAATAGAACAATGCGGATATTTGGTAACATCTCCAAGGGAAAAAGAAATACCAGGACTAGTTCAAAGCGCCAAACATTTAAAGCGGATCCTAAGAGAAGTCTTTGTCTTCCACAGAATCTAGAAACTACACTAATTCTACATCAAAAGACATATCAACAACAAATTTGCAGCGGTGCAATACAAGAGTGATGGGTCCATCATTCCTTATCCTAATGAGAAAAACTATCAAACCAAAGTAGCTTTGGATGAAAATATTGAGAGTGTAGAAACTCCTGATGTTGAGTAATGAAAGTGAAGGTATTGATGGGTTAGAAGAGGATAAATAAAAATGGTGGGAAGAGGAGAGAAAACTGTTCCACAAACGTTCAAACTTTTTTATTGTTCGGATGTCTCTGGTACAAGGTATTATTGCTATGACATTGTTTTATGGGTTGAGTTTTGAACCTCAGTTGATAATTTTACACAAAGCTAAATAATCTAAAAGCAATCTTGTTATTGCAGGTGATAGAAGCTTCTCACCTTGGAAAGGATCCATTATTGATTCAGTTGTTGGATTTTTCCTCACCCTGAATGTAGCAGACCACTCATCAAGGTAAAAACATTCTAGAGAATTTTGATAAACCTAAAATATATTCAATGGTGTTTTAAAATATCAACTTTTTCATTTTTGTAGTTCTGCATTTATGGATATAGCTGCAGAGTTTCTAGTAATCTCCAAATCCAACAAGGAATTGTATCATGAAGGCTGGGAAAGTTCAGTTACAGATGAATGGTTATGAATTTGGATCCAGGAACAGCTCCAACTCAAGGAATTTCCAATCCAACCATCATCGTAGATGAGATTGATGATGATGATGTTTGTTGCCAGAAATCATCTACAAGCAGTGACAAATCCATCAATTCTAGAAACCATTCAAAAACAGTGCTGCTGGATCTTCTTACAAACAGCTCCGAGGCAAATTTTGATGAAGGAACTCGAGTTGCACATATAGGCGACAGTCGACAACAAAACCGAACACAAAAATAAAAAAAAATTAATGGAGCAGTGAGCCACAAAACCTCTCTAAATCAGGCTGGTGGTTGTATCTCATGCTGTGAAAGATCGATTCTTCTCTCTCTTTTTCTCCTTTCACTTCACTTTCCATATCTTCAAAACCCAAGTCACTTCTTCGTCGCTGTTTTCAATCTAACAATTTTTGCCTGTGGGAGATACAAAAATGATTACAAGACAAAGTGATGAAGAAACTGTCTTGCCTCTATTTTTTTCGTCACTGAAAGCAACCAACCATAAATGGCATAAAGAATTTGATTATTTTGTGATCAGGGAAACTATAGACTATGGAAATGGTTATTGGTTGTTAATCGAATGGGTATTTAGTGGATTAGAGGTGTAGATGTTAAACCGTAGTGAATCGGAGTTAAATTAGAGTTTTTTTCCCAAGTTGACTAATTATGCGAGAAAGAGTATAACTTAGAACAATTGGTATCATTGTTAATTGCGTTCAATGGGAAACAATAAGTATTACTAAGTGACAATTTTTACGCAGTTGAGTATTTTTTTTCTATTAATTTTTTAGGTGATAATGATAACAAACATATTTTTTGATTATGGGGATATTATTCAACTTTGGAGGATAAATGAAATTTATCACCAGATTCCATGTATGATATAATGTTTAAGACATCAAGTTTAGAGGAGATAACTTTCTGCTTTAGTGGATAAGATATGCACAAAGGTTGGGATGGGTGAATCTTCGAGTAAGTTGAGACTGAGTTACATTCCAGTAATATTGCAAACTCAGAAACAATTGTATATTTCCAATGATGATGATCTAACTGTGTTCCTGACCTCATTGGATAAAGAGAGACGCATAAGTAATCAAAGGTGTTGAAATTTGAGAGAAATTTTCTAGAGTTGAGAAGGTAACTTCAGTTTTTATCAATTACGGCGAGTTGTGTTTAGATAATGGTGGATTAAATAATGGTGTACTTGCTATTTGCACATGCAACTGTTCATTAGAACAACATCAACATAATGCCCCATTGATAGAGAAAGCTTATGGTGATGATGTATCACGTGACGAAGGAAAAGATGGTGATGATGTATCACATGACGATGAAGAAGATGGTGATGATGTATCACGTGAAAATGTTGATGGAGTAGATGGTGCTAAAGCCAAGGTTGATGACGAGGATGATGAATACAGACATGTTGATATTGATGAAGGTCTGCATGCTGAAGTAGAACAATACCATTTTGAATGGAAAGATGGTGTGAATCTAGGAGTAGGGCAACGATTTGCAAGTAAAAAAGATTTGATAGATTTAGTGTATAGAGCTTCACATGAGCATTGTTTTGGTCTGACTATAAAGAATTAAGATAAGCAGCGATACATGGTAAAATACGGTGAAACAGGTTGTAATTGGCATGTACAAGCTCGGAAGGATGCGAATACACCTTGTTTTTCTGTTATAGTATACCGGAAGATGCAATATATGTTCTCAGACCAGTGCGAGTACAAGCAGCAAACAAAGGAAAGGAACACCAAGATTAGTTGCATTTGTTGTTAAGCAATCGTATCCAGGTCAATTAGATACCACAGATCCTCAAAGGGTCATGCTTTTGGTTAAAAATATTGCTTCTGTGAGTGTGTCATACTCTGGAGAGAAATACAACAAGCTAAATGTCTTGTTTGTGGTAGTCCTGAAGACAGCTATAAAGATATGTACTCGTATTTGTACATGCTAGATCAGTTGAATCCAGGTACAATTTGCATTGGGAGCTTGCATTTGGAGTTTTTGCTTCCTGTCAGGATGGTAATTGTCACCATTATCCGATTGCTTTTGGAGTAATTGATGCAGAAAAAATGACAGCTGGGAGTGGTTTTCATGGCGTTGAAAACTGTTATACCCGATAGCCTTTTGTTTCTGATAGAAATACAAGCCTCATCAAGGCAGTAGCTGAGGTCTACCCGGAAGGTAAACATGGATTTTGCATCTGGCATTTGGGTCAGAATGTGAAATTGAAAGTTCAAAAGGATATATATATATATATATATATATATATAGATAGATAGTTGCAGACACATTCATGGAATGCGCAAGACAATATATAGAGACCTAGTTTTATGATCATTATAAGAGGATGGCATTAAAGTATCCTGCTGTTCCCGAGTATCTAGAAAATCGTGTAAAAGTATCGAAATGGGCCAGGTGCTATTTTCCAGCAGAGAAGTACAACCTAAAGACTAGTAATGTTGTGGAGTCCTTGAATAGTGAGTTTAAGGATGCAAGGAAGCAATCGTTATTACCTATGGTGGATGCGATTGTTGCGAAGTTAGGTGATTGGTAAAAGAAGCATAGGAACGAGGCTGTTTCTACGCCAGCAGGACATAAATTGGTTCCCTTAGGGGAGAATATATTTCATAGTAGACGTGCTGAAGCGAAGAAGCTAGCTGTTGCCGAGTTAAACATCATTCAGGTTGAATACAATGTCATTGGATGCAGTGGAATGAATTACACGGTGAACTTGAAAAGTAAAAATTACTCGTGCAAGCGTTTTGATATAGACAAGTATCCTTGTATCCATGCCTTAGCCGCACTAGAGGCTTACATGAAGTGGCCAGAATGATAAGAGGTTATTAACGTAGAGGACTTGTGCTCGATGTATTATTTAACAGAGCAGTGGGCATTGGCGTATAACAGAACGATATATCTTGTTCAACATAAATCACATTGGGTTGTCCCCGGTAATATAAAGCAATTGAGTGCTTTGCCCCTGGAGCACGAAAAAAGGGCGGGGGGGGGGGGGGAGGTAAAACATAGAATATGCATCCATCCATTGGAGAGCATCGACCGAAGTCAAAGAAGACAAAAATGAGTAATAAGCGTCACCCTGAATCTTACAGAGTCTATTCTTATTTTACTACATGTCAAAATGTTGGAAGTGAAAATACTGCAGGTGAAAATGTTGGAGGTGAAAATGATGTACGTAAAAATTCTGCAGGTGTCTCTGAAAATACTGCAGGTAATAACAGAGTTTAGTTACTCTCGACTATTGTATTTTATATTGAGGAAACGACTATCGTATTTGGAAATATTTTGTTTTACTCGGAATTGCTTAGTACAACTACAGTCGACTATTGTATTTGAAAATGTTTTGTTTTACTTGGAATAATGTTGTACAACTATAGTCAACTATTGTATTTGGAATTGTTTTGTTTTACTCAGAATTACTTGGTATAATTACACTCATCTATTGTATTTTGTAAGTGTTTTGTTTTACTCGAAATTATTTGCTATAACAACACTTGACTATTGTATTTGTAAATGTTTAATGTGGAGAAAGTTGATAAAGTATCAAGAGTTAATGCGGTCAACGAAAAAGAGACAATTTTTATTAAACGACGGTGTTCTAGGGATTTCTGACGTGTAGACGACGTGTGTTAGCTAACGACATGTCCTTTCATTTTTGAAATGTTTAGGCTAAGTCTTCCTCATATAAAGTGGTTACATGTGGCTACGCCAAATAATACTAAGTTATATATATGGTTACACCAAATAATACTACGTTATACCGATATACATGTGGTTACACCAAATAATACTACGTCATACAAATGATTGTAATTTTATTCTAAACTATAAAATAAATCATAATTAGATAAAGTAGACAATAATATGTTTCCATATATTGAGGAATAAATTATACAATTAAGGCAAATATCCAAAAAAATAAAAAAATATTTATCAGTCCATTTGTTACAATTAATTGTATTGGTCAATAAGTCAAACTGGTAGGTGTAATTAGTTTTCCCCAAAAAAAACCAAAATTTGTGAACATTGAATATTTTTATCAACCTTATAAATATTAACTTGAGATGATAAAGAAGTTCTACAAAAATGGAGAATACAGATCAAAGAAAATATGATGAAAATGGACTTCTGATCATTAGGCCAGCACCATTGATCATGCGATTTGGTGTGGTAGACGCAAAGTCACCACTTCAGTTTCTGATTCGAAGATTGAGGAAAGTAATATGTGGGAAGAGATGAAATTATACAGAAAATCAAATGGCAAAGCCATCGAGGTTTCTTTAGAGGTAATTTATTCTTTTATTAAAAGAATTTTTAAAATCTACTTTAGATTTGTGAACTGTAAATTGAATTTCACGATCTCCATCTAGATGGGGAGATAGGTTTGAAATGTATACAATGCATCTTCGTTGAGAGAGAGATCTGAAGCATAGATGCATCCGAGTGGATAAGCAGTTAATATTTCCTTAAGTCATAGAACATATTTACTAACATGTTTGATATAAAAAAATATTTTCATTGGTTTTTTCTTGTAGAGAGAGAAGAAAAAAAGCGCAAGGAGAAAGTTTGGAGTTTAGTAAAAATTGTCTCTTTTTCCTCTAGATTATCTCCGAATGTTTACATTCAAGTTAGGGTTTTTTAATTTACATGTGGTTTCACCAATAATACTTAATAATATTTTTTTGTTTATGATGTTTGTCTAAAATAAATATAAACTAGTAAAATGTTTCCATCCAAAAACAATAACACGAAATAGAGGTAAGTACACACACCAAAATTTGAGAGTTAAATACAAATACGAATACCAAATTTCAACGTTAATAGATGTGGAGAGGAGAAAGTCACGAAAAAACACAAGTTAACGTCTCTGCTTTGTGCTTGGCCCTGGCTTCGATTGCTTTTGGCTCCGTTTACATTCATCCACTTCTCCATTCACACCATCAACAACATCTCGTTGTACGTATACATACCAAGTAATATAACATAGTGTTACGACAAAATATTAAGTACTACCAAAATAATGGATATTACTCTTCAAACTACAATACATCGTTAATACTTTACGCATGTACGGCTCCTTCTACTTCGGCTCCATTTAAACTACATTACTCTTCAAAAGCAGGTCCGCCTCCTTCTGCTCTGCATCCTTCTGCTCCGTCTCTTTCTACTCCGCCTCCTTCTACTCCACCTCCTTCTTCTTCGGCTCCTTCTTCTTTGGCTCCTTCTACTCCGGCTCCTTCTGCTTCTTTGCTTTCTCATCCGATTCCTTTTGATTCGGCTGCTTCTTCTTCTTCGCTTTCTCAGTTGTCACCACACTTTCAAGTTTCTCTCCACCTTCGGGAGGATCTTCATGTTTTTCTTCGTCTCCTTCTTTCTCCTTTCTTTCTTCTTTATTTCGTAAAGCTTCTCCTTCCTCATCTCTTGGTCCTTCTCTTCTTGTCTCTTTCACATATTGTTCTACAGAGCAGAGTCTTGTATCAATGTCTTTCATGCGGACACTGATTCAGAGAAACTGAGCGTCTATACTCTTCTGCAAGCTCTGCAGCTTTTCCACCAATCCAAGAGGCACCACCAGGGGCGGAGGTAGCTTACGTCGGACGGGGTCATGTGCCCCCTACTATTTTTTAAATTTTCTTAAATAATTTAGATAAATTTAGTTAAAATATTTTTAATTTAGTGTTAAAATATAAAAAGTGCCCCCAACTATAAAGTTATGCCCCTCACTGAATTTTTTTCTAGCTCCGCCACTGGGCACCACATTCGCCGTAGCCACATTTTTCTTAGCCACTGCAGCATGGTTTACCCAATCCTCATTATCTCGGGCTTTAACATCCATCTTGCATATCTCTTTCCAGAATATCAGCTTCTTTTCTCGGGAACTATATCACCGACATCATCCTCTCTATTCCTCTCCATGACTCCATCAAGCATAATTTCCTCATCCTCGGATGGTTGCAATATACTCTCGATGACCCTAGTGTTACCCAGTGTTTCATAGAGTTTCGACAAAGGGACTTTTGCCTGTACATCCACCGGAGACAATCCCTTTCTGCTCCTCTAACATCTCTTTGTATTTGTTCTTTAGACATGGAATGGCCTCAAAAGCTAGTAACTACACATAACCCAACAAATTACACTTAAGCTCATAGTATTAAAAAAAATTTTATAATGTGACATACCTCCAAGGGAGTAACAGAGCTTGGAAATATCCATGCATCTGTTTCAATGACCCCTTTGAAATGCTTCATTGTGTGTTCAATATCCTTCAAATTTACATCGAAGGAATACCTACCCAAGACCTTCTACAAGCCTTAAGATCATCCACAATCCTCAGGAATAAGGGGTCAACAGATAGTTCTCCCTCTTTGGTTTTCGTCTTCCCACTATTTATGGATGATAAGAAGTAGGCGACACACATCTTCAACCGATCAGGATGATCTAGCCCTCACATTGACTCTAGATTGTTTTCAACAACAGCATGGATATGCATCATTTACTCGAAATATCTATTCTTAAACGAATTACTTCTTATCCTCTCATAGTCCTCTGGGTACAGTGACAGTTTAATCCAGAAAAATAGGCATGCTCTCTTAGGGAATAACGAATAGGTACACCATTTACTACAAAACCAAGATTCCCTTTTTTTATTAATGTTTGCTGTCTGAAGAAGAAGCGACTACATTTTCATTATCTTGTGTGTTGTGTCCTCATGCATGGCCATATGCATGTGCCAAAAGTGCTTGAACTGGGTGTTCTTTATACCATCTCAGATCATGGGGTTCAAGATCTAGGGACTCCAATTTCGCAACAGCTTTGTGGATGTAACATCTTGTTCCCAACTTTGTTGCATTATGATACCGATTGGGCTCAAAGAACATTCTCACGGGTGGCAATGGCTGGTTCTCCTCCTCCTCAGCTTCAGTTTACGTAGTGTTCTGCCACAACACTATCTGATAATTATCCGTCTTTGAATCGGCTACTCTTTCTACCACTTTTTCCTGCGGAAAATCGGAATATGAATACAGTTCTTGTCTAGCATAACTAAACTCTCTTTCGATACCATCCATGACTCCCATTTTGTAATAACCAACCAAATAGAAAACATATAAATCGATTTTGATTCTATAAAAAATCGAATTCAATTTTACAAAATTATCTAACGGATAAGTCGTTGAACTCACACAAAGTAGAAATCAGAGGACGAAGATGAACGAACCTGATTTGGAGTTGATTCAAAACAGGCAGCAGCAAATCACTCGTAGTTGTCCCAGAGAATACTACACAAACTAGATGATGATAACGATGATTTCGAATTCGAAATTACTCAATTTTTTTTTCTGGTTTTCTCAAGTATATTTGCTATTTAAGGTTTGACCAATTCTCCCAAATTTGACCGAATACCCGATTTATTCGGATTCAATCTGATATGACTGATTGAGTGTGGATCTTGGTGGTTGGGTTTGTAAATAACAAACTTCACTAAGGACCCCCACGTATTTGACCGCTTTTCTTCGTTTAAAATAAAACAAAAACAAAATAATTTTAATAACAAAGACATATGAGAATTTTTATTACACTGAAGAAGTATGTGAGACTATTCATCTCTTCTTGGTTAAATGAATAATATATTTTTTTTTGTTAAAAAAGATACTGTTTTAGGCAAACTTTTAAATCTATTCATTGTCTTTTCTAGTTTACATAGAAAACAAAAGAGAAAGATTACTGAATAATATTTGATTCCTAATGTTTTGGGAAAACGATATATTTTCCCCTGAAAACTTTCATATAATAATAGATCTTCTTATTAGATCTTCTTAAAGTTTGACTCTCGTTCTAATTCTCCCTCTTATAAAAGTTTTAATTTTATTTCTCCACACAATCAAAATTCTAAACTTATTTACCCATAAATATCAATTTTATTGGTTTATGACCTAAATCGATCTAACCAAATTAATCATCTAAACCAAATCTAATTAAAACCCAATCCAGAAAAAAAAAACAAATGATAAGTGGGTCCCACTCACTATTAAAAACCAAATCTAATTAAATATTGGGTCTGTTTGGTAAAGGCGGTTACTTTTAGTTTTTTACTGTAGGCTTTTACTTTAAAAACTTTTACTGTTAAAATTTAACTTTTACTTTTAAAAATATGATAAATAAATAGAAAAAAAAATGAGAAATAAAAATAAAGAAATGGATCTCAAATAAAAGAAGAAAAAAAAAAGATTTAATTAATTAAAATTAGTTAGTAATTATTTATATATATCTCTATAAATTCTTTTGAATGATTTTGGGGACGAAAAAAAAATAGAATATATTTATTTTTATAGGTTTTTGGATAAAAGCCCCTCTTACGTAGCTTTTAGAAATCATGAACAAAAACAAAAATTCTTACTTTCAAGATTTTAAAATTAATAAAATAGAAAAAATGTATTTAGCTAAAAAAAGATTTTAAAAACTGTAAAAGCCTTAAAAATCTTTACAGTCTAACGCCGCCAAGCAATCCCATTGCTTGTTGTGTCGGATCATTACACATAATCGCCAGACAATACACACCTCCATTACCCATAAACATGTTGTACTTGTCCAGCTTAAGATCAGCACCGCCGGAGAATTGCATCGTCATCACCAGAAACACCTCAATGTCGTTGGTCTTGTAGCTAAGCATCCTGCAGCAGGAAGGTGCTCGTTCCACGTTCACCGGTTCACGACGGCTTTATCAACAGCATCATTCACTAAGTTCATTCACTAAGTTGCAGTAGGTATCTGGCAAGTACGTGTAAGTGGTTCCAGAGTCAATGACTATGTTCCCTTCCAAAGAGTGAAAACTTATCCCCAACGTCTCAACTCTGTTCTCCCCAACGCTGATTGCGTCTAGGTTTAGGAAATAGAATTGTGGTTGCTCCTTGCTCCTAAAAATATTGGTTGCTACAGTTCCATCTCCTGCCACAATAGCATTACCAGAGAAACAGTAAGAGAAAAGACCTAGAATGCCCAACAATGCCCGAAGCGGTTGTGTGAAACCGTGAGCTGTTGTGAACACATCCAGTGGTGGTTTCAGGCATCACAAAGGGTTGGCCTGAAGTGGACAACAACGTGACCGTCTCGGTCGCCTAGTTTCCTTCGGAGTAGCCTCTGCCTCTGTAGTTGAACTCGTAAGGACAAGTGTGTCCGTGTTTCCTGCATATTTTCTCTTTGTAAGGGTCATATATGGGACCTTTTTGGTTGTAGCAGTTAAGACAAGGCATATATTGTGTCCATATGAGTTCACTTCCCGTGTCTAAGACTGTAAGACAGCTTCGATTACGACAGGAGCAGTACCGATTTGTAGTAATTTGATGAGATACGCGTTGGTGTCAAAGACGGTAAGGAGATCCTCCATCGAGCTCATTGGTGTTGAAGTGTCGAGAAGAGGAAGAGTTAGAGCGACGTTGGATCAAGTCGATGGTGAAGTCGCTGGGAGGTGATGATGAGGCAGTGGTGAAGATTAAGAGAAGAGATGTAATGATTTGAAAGAAGAGAGCCATTATCATTGTGGCTGCAAGAGACATGGTGATCGAATAAGAACTTTTGGTTTTGAGACACAATGGTATATTTCTTCATTCATGCACGTATATATACATTTTGGACGTTTTGTAGAAATTAATTGTCCGGATTTGTCAACTTCGTCCACTACATTAACATTACGGTCTAGTTGCTTACTTAGTTGGGAAATTTTACATTGTGTTACTAATTTTTGTCTTCATCCAATACTGTTATATTTCCATTACGGTCTTATTACTTGGGAAATTTTACATTGTGTTACTAGTTTTTACTTTTTTCTTCCTCCAAACGACCCAGAAAGTTTTTTTTTAATCTGTGTCAGTTTATTAATCTGGTTTGAAAGAAAAACTTGAACTTGGGTTTAAGGGGTTCAATAGGCCATAATGAGCACCAGTACTACTGATTTTTTCATTGTATTCATACACAAAAATTGTTCATATCTGAAATTATAGGGTGTCATATGACCCTTTTAAATCATGTTGAACGCAGACTCTTAACTAGGGTTCTTAACCTTTTTTTGGGATAAATATAAATCAAAATTATATAATAGACTAAAAACTGATCTTTAATTAAGACTCTTAAGAATCGATTTTTAAGTGTTACATATCTATTTCTGATTGGATAAGTGATACATGTGTCCTATGTGAAAAAACTTATAGATAATGTTTCACATAATTGTTAGATAGATAATGTTTAGATTTTATTGTAATAACTTAAATTCCTCATAATTTAAAATGTTAAATCAATTATGTACAGATATGTTATCATTTTTTTTAATTATAAAGTAACATTATCTATCTAACAAGATCCATTATGTATAAATTTGAATCAAATATAATATTATATTAATCTTATACCGTAAAATGTAATTATAAAATTGAGTAAATTATGAGGTTTGAACAATTTTTTTTTGAATCTATATACAATATGTTATATTTCAAAAATGTATTATTTGGTCAAACACTAATAAGTTAATATACCCAAATCTACTAATTTTTTTACAAATTAATCAAATGTTACTTTTAAAACATAGTATTGACATGATAATAAAACATTATACATTCATTTCTTTAAATCAAGTAGCTAATTTTGATTCACATAATCTCATGTAATATGTTTTATTTTTGTGTGATCAACTATATGTCTCTAAAAATCACATAAAAATGAACATGATGAAAACATTTATCATTCAAAGAAATGAGGTATACAAATTGGAAAATTATTTAAAATTTAACACAACTCATTGACAAAATATATTTAATTCACATATTTTGTGTGACTTTATGTGTTTTGGTTTCAATTTTAAAGTTGTTATTAATCTCAAACCAAGTGTTGTGTTTATTAGTTTGTTTTTCAAATTAATAGATCAAAATAAAAATTTGTATTGGTTAAACAAGAAAAGAAAATGATTAATTTTTTAATTTTATTATTTTTATTGTATTTAAAGAGGAACACATATATAATTGGAATGAAAGTGAAAATGATGAAAAAAAATTATCTTCTTGATTTAAAGAAGTGATATATAATATTTTATCATCATATCAATACTGTTGGGGATAAATTCAATCTTTCATACGTGGACGAATCACATGCTTGCACGCGTCCATGGCTTTTTTTGCAGGTACGACCCCTTGAGTCAAATTAGGACACGTATTGGACCTAAGCTTATAGCACCAGGCCTCAAATTCATTCAGATTCGGGAGATCCGACACGATATGCCACCTGTTCCTAGACTTCTCGTTTCTGATAGTGCAAGACACACTGTCCGAGACAAGAAAGTCGGAAACTGAGTGGTTAGGAGGAGAAGATGCCACATTCTCTATGTCCTAGACCTAAGCTTGGTGATCCGGAAGGATCAGGATATAAAGAAGTGTGGTTCGCATAGGTATCCGGAGAGCGAACTCATCCATTCTCGACAGCCCGGTCCCAGTATCGAGGGAACCGAGCCAGGTACGGGTAGACCTTTTATGAAAATACTGTTCAAATTTCCCTCTATTCAGAAAAAAGAATATATCTTAGTCTGATTTAGTTACCCATACCCTTACAAACCCACGAGATTGGCATTTATGCATCTAGCTTACGTGTGTCAGGTGACAGTGACCTTTTGCAGGAGCGAGGAGGAAAAGCAGAGGTTCAGCATAGTCCCATACCGCGTCTGAACCGCCGATCTAACTCGTACACTAGAGACGAATGGACGCACCAAGAATCGGTCTCGCAGCAGGCAGAACACGCCAAGAAAAGTTGGTAAGACTGATGTGATCATGGAAAGCTTACTTGAACCAGAGCTTGGAGACAAGGAGCTTGTAGCTTAACCAGAGGACGCATTGCAAGTAGCAAACAGCCTAATGACCAGAGCCAAGTCTTGAAGACTTAAAGAAGTCGTTAGCAACATCATCAACCAACCAAGTTCAAAGGGAAAAGAGTATAATTCAAACACTCTTGTTGTGATCCAAGTCCCAGATACTTAGTGGACTTTTGATCCAACTTTGTACTCTTTTTTTCCATTACAAAACAACAAAAAGAAAAACAGATACATGAATCATTTATGGAAAATCTTGGAGCAAATTGTGGACCTACAAAACATTTGCTTGCAAATTTACTCACCAAACAAACAAAAGAACACAAAAAGGAAGAATACACATGACGGACAAAACAAATTAACAAACAAAAGAATTAGAAACATACCATGTTGATCGAAGATGTCCAATAACAAAACCAAAAGATAACAACAATACGCAAAACACATCATTATCAACAAAACAAGAAAATTTTAAAGAAATCAATCAAGAACATTAATAGATATAGTTCACACAGAAAAAAAAAAAGAACAATATTATAATAATTAAACCTAAAGCAAAGGTACGAAACAAAAACTTAAAAAAAAAAACAAACGGCATATATAAAACAAAATAATTTGATATCATGAAACAAGCCATAGATCAAAAACGTTAAAAAGCACCTAACTAATATGAGCAGTGACTCAAAGTAATTATATAGAAAACTATATACGATTTAGGCGTTTATTTATTTATTTTTGAATATAAAACTTCTAGATATTACCGAATGTTTCTTGTTTTTTATTAGGAATTACAATCCTTTGTTTCTTTGCAACCTAAAAAACGACATAACTACAAAGTTAGATTTTAAACTACAGCAACAATCAAACAATCATACACTCAACATTTCAAACTAAAAGAATATAATCAAATAACAAAAAAAATAGAACTTTGGGTAGGACGAAGACTCGATCAACTGATTAGATATGTCAAAACAATTAGAAAAAAAACACACATTACAAATAGAGAAAACTCAACTAATTGACCGATAACACTTTCTGCTGCCTGCCAACAATTTTACTCTCATGTTGGATTCAAAATATCATACCTAGAAAAATACACCGTTAGATTAGTGCAAATAAGTCCATATATTAAAAATTGTACAAAACTCTAAAAGAAAGAATAGGTAAAGAAAATAAATTGGCTTGAGTCAAGAAAAAAATAAAAAAAAAGAGAAAAAAAGTAACCAATATGAGAGAAAGGAGACACAACATATTTATACTAAAAAAATTAGGGTTAAGGTTTTTCTTGTGATGATGCTTAGTGATTACCAATACAATCAATATTTTCCTTTTTGATTATATAAAAATTGGTTTTATTTATTTTACAACTTGAAGAACACATCGAACCATCAAATAAGCATTGCTAAAGTTAATGAATTAGACAATCGTCAGATTAAAAATAATAATAAAAACACACCGATTAAGTAGTCAAATAACAGCATAAGAGAAATTACCTAACGATATGCTATGAAGCTTTCATAGATTCAAAGTACCACATCTAGAAGAACAGGTAGTAAGATTAGTATGCAAGTAAAGTAACATATCAAATATCACAAAAATAATTTAGAAAATAAAAGAACAAAGTAACCAATCGCCTAAACCTAAAAAAAGTATAAAAAAATAAACTAATGAATATGAGCACCCACACAAAGTATTTATATGAAAAGTATGGTAGGATACAAGCGTTTATTTCTTTATTTTTGCATAGGATAATTTGTTTGTGTTATTTTTCTATAATCAAATAGTCATATAATCATAGATACGATTTATCATTCCACTACTAAAAGATTGACGTAAACAAAAAGGAAAATATTTTTTCCTAATTTTTGAAAAAAAATCATTTTTGATATAAAAATTCTTTTTTAATAAATAAACAAGTAAAAATTTGCTAAAACGAATAGCATAAAAATCTGGAAAAAAACTAAAATACGATAAAATTAAAATAAGTTACAGGATTCAAACCTGTTACTCATGGGATAAGAATATAAGACACTAACTAACAGAGCTTGTGTTTTTTTGTGTTAATGAATCGGTCGCTAATTATTTATTATATTGTTTGACTAAAAACTGTGTTTAAGCTGTTTTTCATGCAAATTAGAATAATTAAATAAAATTGTCAAATCAGAATAGAAAAAAAATTAATTAAGAGTATTTATGTAATTATATAATTGGGACCAAACACATGGTTTGGGCTATTTATCCAATTTTTGATCAATTTAAAATATTAAAATAATTAAATAAAATAGACCAATTAAAATAGAATATTTTCATTAATGGTATAAGTCTAATTTAACACCTTCCACCAAAACAATATAAATAATAATAATAATTAATTATTATCAGCCAATCAATATATAGTATTAGCTGACCAATCAAAACATAAAGATTTCATTAATCAAAACGACATCAAAAATTGTGCGTTAAACCACAGTTCAATTCACTTCACAAATAATTTAATAGATTATTAAATAAAGGCGGCTAGCCTACTCAACACTGAGCTTAGTGTTACGGTGTCAGATAACAGCTTCTTAGCCACTTTGCTTCATAAAGATCCTTCACCTGTAAGTTAATGAAACGACAAGTAAGTTTTGGAGGCTAACTACAATATCTGAATTAATCATCAAAAGTCCATACCCATGACCATAAGCATATAATATACCTGTAAGAAACCATCTCATGCATGTATCATCAAATGGTAACAGTTCCACAAAGGTCAATATAAGCCGAAGACTCTGGAACTGTTAACACAACCGCTACTGATTCGACCTTCCCCGAAATCTCACCTCCATGCCGTCTTTCCAAAGCGATCTCTACGCACCAAATCTCTCTTTTTCCTTTATTCGAAAAATTCCAGTACTCATCGGTTCCTAGAATCACCAACTTCCCACCAAAATTCGCCATTTTAGAGCTGTGGAGAAGGATATTAGCCGGAAAACCTTGTAAACCAGTCAAGGGTCTCAAAGTCTTCTGCTTTGGATCAAAAATGATTATTGGAGATACACCAAGCCCACATTGAGGATTAGTGGAAAACAACAAGCCATCAATCACACAAGAAGACTCTTGCCACAAAAAGCTCATAAATTCTCCTGGCATCAAGTAGTCCAATGAACCTCCTTGTCCTCCGGGAGTGTAAGTATAACACATTCTTTCCCCCAATATGTATATTTTTTTCTCCATAACCACACATGTCACAAACGTGCTACTCACGTTAGGTGGTATGCCATTTGTCCACCTGCTTCCCATCCAAAATTTACCCTTTAGATCGTATGTTTCCATCCAATCAATAGCTCGCATGTCACAGCCTCCGGCCACGTATATCTTCCCGTCAAACACTCCAGCTGCTGCGCGGTAACGAGCCACTCGCATACCCAGGAGGATGCGATACGTGTGGAATCTGCAGTCTATGACAAACACAATATTTGTGCATTTTAGGCCAACGCATCCACCAATCACATACATCTCGTGCCCGATTGTGACCACAGCAGATCCCCAAGGCATGGGAGGGAGTGAGGGGATTTCTCGCAACCGCAAAGAAACCGTGTTCGGCAAGTTTTCGTAGGGTTTCCTAATTAGGATACACCACTTAGGGCCTCTGAGCAAAGGAGTGGATCCCACGCAAGCGTAAAGAACGGGTTCGATACTACCAAGGCGCAAGCGCAAGTCGTAGAGTCTCGGAGTAATGATGCGATCAAAGGTTTTGGAGACGAGAGATAGAACAGGGTAACCACGTCTCCTAACAAGTGTGAAGATTTTTTCAGCAATTCCGTCTGGAATGTGGAAAGAAGTATTTTCCTCGACTTTTTTCCGTTTATTCTGGAGTTGTCGCGAGTTCTTGTTTGGACCTGGATCACCGCCATTAAAGTCGTCGGAAGTTTCAGTGATTACAACCATCGTCGTTTGAAGTCAGTCAGCAGCGAATCAACGGGAAGCGAGCCTAATTCAAGAATTTGAAAAGAAGTAATTTTGTTAGTATATTTTATAAGTAAAATGTTTCATTTCACTTCATAACACTAAAATTTCATTTCACTAAGTAAAGTATTCTCTCATTTCAAGATTTCATAAACTTCTTAAATCTCGTTCTAGTTATACATTATCAATTTGTTTCTCTTCACATATTTGTTTTTTTCAGAAAAGTTCTGAAAACCTTTTAATAATGGTTCCTAAGCTTTTCGAAACCAATCTTGTAAAACATTTTCCATAATATTTTTATAATGTTTTTCAACAGTTGTGGTATTTAAAAAAAGATCGTGTTGAGAAAAAATAATTTATGTTGGCCAAAAAAGACAAAACAATCTCTTAAATAAAATTTCAGTTAAAAATAACTATCCAAATCGATTTGCTAATACCACTACATTTTCAAATATTATATGGATCTACGTATATCCAATCTAAAGCCGCCTAAAATAACTAAAATTTAAAAGAACAATATCAATTACTATAAAAATCATGTATATAATACAAAAATAATTTAAAAATATCATAGAAACCTTTCGAAACTAATTTTATAATATTCGTTATAAACATATTAAAAATACAGAAAATTATATATATAACGGATCTAGATATGCTGATTTTTGAATCAAAATACATAGATCCAGATTTATAACCTTTAAATATCTTATTTTTAGCCTTGATCAGATCGGATCTCAAATCAGATCTCATATATTTTGCCTGTTCTAATTAACGATAAAACAATCAATTGATTTTTAACTAATTTACTTATAAAATAAAAAAGTATAATTTTTCTCTTTACTTTTAGAACAAAATTTTCTTCAACTATATAATCAACCTGAAAAATATTAAAAAAAACTTAATTGCTTACCTCGAAGTTATTATCGCGCGCGTCAGAACAAACAGTACTGATAAAAAAGAGTTGATATATTCTTTATGTTGTTCAGTTGTAATCGGAATCAGATTTCTGGAAATTCATCTCTGAAAATTACAAGTTTGAGTTTTAAAAATGAAGTGTCGAAAAGTTTTATCGACGTTAGTTTTCCTTTACGATATTTTTTAGTCAACACAAATATTTATATCTTTTGGTAATTATTTAATTTTGCTTAAATTTAGTTCCATGTTTTATTAGATTTTAATTTTCAAACATTTGTTTCCATATTAAGAAAAAAACAGGAAAATTATGGGTTTTTATTTTTTAAAACACTTTTATTTCATTAATATAACTGGATCAAAAGTGCTGACTCAAGGTTACAACAAACCAACGATAGTTACAAACTCATAATCTAAAAACCAAATTGAACCATGGAGAACCAAACCCGTTGCAAATTATGCCAACTGGGAGATAACTGGCGAAGGCCGAGAAGAGATCCTGGATGAGAGATGATTTTGGATGAATGAGTCCAGCCCAAATTCAAGAGGCCCAGAGCAGCAATAGAAGCAGGACCTAGAAATCCCTAACATAAGGGGAAGATCAATCGATATCTCCAACGACGGAACACAAAGAACAACACTACTGCAATGAGAACCAATATTGCATGCAATCACTCGCCAAAACAAGGTTCACAGTCCTGAAGGATGAGATTTTGTTCTTGATGATGATAGAGAGCTGCAGAATCACAACCAAGTGATAGTAGTAGGGTGGTTTCCTTCCTTGCTGAGAGTTGTCCTGTTGGTTTAGGCTAGAGATCAACTCTCCATGGAAGCAAAATTGCAACATTTAATCCATTTGGCTACCGGGGCATTCACATGGTCTCTTCGGGCTCCAGGATTAGTCGGTGTTGGGAATGATACGCTGGTCTACAGTCAGGATTTGCAATCCGTAGCTGTGCCGCCAGCAGTCCCCTAGTTCAGCCGGATTACCTGAGTTATAAAAAAAAAAAGAGTTACAGAATCACCGAGTCAGGGGGTGTGGAAGTTTCGATGGAGCCTACAATTATGCTTTCTCCGTATTTCATAAATCGCTGCCTGCCACGCAAGCTTTGAGAGGTAAGTGTTATTACTTATGATTATTTCCTGCAATTGTAGAGATGCTGTTAACCACATTAGACATTAACTGATATTAGAGATTCTACATAAAATATTATTCTAATAACTAGATTTGCGTCCACGCTACGCGTGGATATTTTGTCGATAAAAATTATATTCAATCAATTATATTTATTAAGATATAAATTATATATATTAGTGTTTTAATAATATATTAAAAATATTATAGTGTTAATCTAATACTTTTTATATCAATTGTGAGGTTTTAACGGTTTTGTTTTGAATCTATAAATGTCATATCCAAAAACGTATTATTTGGTCAAAACTAAAAAGTTAACAAATTAATTAACTCAAAACTAAGAACTTCTACATTAATCTATTGCAATTCCAAGTCGAATACACAAAATATTATTTTTTCGATCATTTCACATAATATATTACATGAGATTATGTGGAGATATTTTTTGATTTGAGATTCAACTTGGTTGGTAGCTAATAGGTAAACAACTTTTCGAAAAGTGTTGTTGGAGTTTTGATATTCAGTAATTATATACCATTAGTGATTCTTGGTTGGTCTCATCAATTGCAATTATATACCAATAGTTTTGATCTACATTAATCTATTGCAATTCCAAGTCGAATATACAAAATGTAATTTTTTCGATCATTTCACATAATATATTACATGAAATTATGTGGAAATATTTTTTGCTTTGAGATTCGACTTGGTTGGTAGCTAATAGGTAAACAACTTTTCTAAAAGTGTTGTTGGAGTTTTGATCTTCAGTAATTATATACCATTAGTGATTATTGGTTGGTCTCATCAATTTTCAATTCGGCAAGATTATCAGAAGGTAAATGGCTTGAACATTCTGGATACTATGAATTTATACATAAAATTTCAATAGTGTTTTGTGGAGAAATCATAAGCTTTTGGATGCATAGTCACTTAATATTGGAATTTTGTCTCTAAAGATTGGTCAAGGGATTATTAGCAAGCTTGAATCACAAGGGACACCAAGAAGTAACTTTGAGTGTTTCATCATCGACTACTTCCTGTGAACTTAGGTAGGTTGAGGCCTACGTTGAATAGCATAGCAATTAATGATGATAAAAATTATATCCAGATTTCCAAACAACTAAATTGTAATGTATGAATGGTTTTTCAAGATGACGTCTTTCATCATTCTAACTATTTACTTAGGCGTCTGAAAAAACATTCAATTTTTATTCTCTTTCTCTCTCTCTCTTTGATGATTATAGAGGCATCACTACAAAACCATCATATTAGAATAGTGGAAAAAACATAATATTTATAACTCATGCATTGAAGCAGATTCACCATGACATCATAGTTAGGTGATAGCTATAATCGTTGGAAGTGCTAATAAGTTTAAAAAATTTCAGCATAAAGAAGTACTTGATAATAATTTTTGGCACAAAATATCTAAAGTTCTCCAAACATCAATTTATCATTCTCCTCAAGGTTTTAGTTTATAAGTGTTGTTGTTTGATAATTCTGGTTTCTTTTGCGTATCATAGCTGTAGCTAACTATGTTTGTTTAAGGTGTTAAACAAAAAATGCTCCTTTGGGTTTTGTGTTCAGAAACAGTGATACTTTAATGTTTGAGACTCCGCCGGCTTGTATGCAATGTTTCACATACTCTTCATCATCGTTCAGCTTTCGCTCAAGAAAAAGCTGAAGCTAATACACAGTGGCTAAGCCAATAATTTGCACATTATAACTCTCTCTGAGACGGAACACGTTTTGTGTATTAAACATGAAATAAACAGAAAGATAGAGTTATAGAACTCCAAGTCTGATTGATCAAGTCGAAACAAACAGAACCCGACCTATCTGTGTAACAAAGAGACCAAAGATAAAGATAGAAATGAATCCCAAAAACAAAAATATTAAAATTTTCATTATCACTGTTTAAGTTACAAATTTAATTTATTATCTATAAAAAATATATATTCATCTAAATATTTTTCACATATGCAAAACATATTTCCACATCATCTCATGTAATATATTATGCGAAAATGATCGAAAAATTACATTTTGTATATTCGACTTGGATTTGCAATGGATTAATGTAGAAGTTTTTAGTTTGAGTTGTTCAATTTATTATTTTATTTTTAAAAATTTTAGGTATTAAATTGTACCGGTTTTGCATACTTAATTATAATTAAGAGAACTGAGAATGAATATGAGAAAACTGAATATAATTATATAAAATTATTAAATTAAATAAATATAATATATTCATTGAAAAATTATATATAACAAGAACAAAAATGAACATGATGAAAATACCAATTTCATTCTTATTAGAAGAAATGACATATAATCATTGAAAAATTATTTAAAAGTTTACACAACCAATAGATACAAATATATTTAATTCATAAATTTTTAGTGATTTATTCATTTTATATTTAACTATTGTTTTGGTTTCAAATTTAAAGTTGTTATTAATCTCAAAGCAAACATTTTCTTTATTAGTTTTTTTAAAATTTATATATCAAAATAAAAGTTTGTTTTGGTTAAACAAGAGAAGAAAAAATATTAAATATTAAATTTTATTATTTTTAAAGAACATATATAATTGGAATAAAAGTGAAAATGATAAAAGAATTATCTTCTTGATTTAAAGAAGCGAATGAATAATATTTTATCATCATGTCAATACTATGTCTAAAAAAACATTTGATTAATTTGTAAAAATTTTAGTTGGTTTGGGTATATTAACTTATAAGTGTTTGACCAAATAATACGTTTTTGAAATATGACATATTATAAATTCAAAACAAAACCGTTAAAACCTCACAATTTAAATAAAAATTATTAGATTAACACTATAATATTTTTAATATATTATTAAGATTCTAATATATAAAATGTAGATCTTAATAAATATAATTAATTACATTATAATTTTTATCAATAAAATACCCACGTGTAGCGTGGACGCAAAATTTAGTTAGTAATAATAAATGCTTAAATTAAATTATAATTTTTTTAAAAAAAAACCCTAATGAAGTTTTATCATTAGAGCAGAGAAAATAAAATTTTTTTAACAAAGACTTTTAACAGAGGCGGATCTAGGAAAAAAAAAATTAGGGGTATAAGTTTATAAGCAGAAAAAAAATAGTTGGGAGTAATTTTTTTATTTTTATCACTAAATTAAAAATAATTTGATTAAATATACTTAAATATTTTAAAAACAAAAGAACAAGGCACGTGACCCCGTAACTCCTTCACTTTTTTATTTTAACATAAATTTTATAATTAAATTTTTTTTTTGAAAGAATGTAAAATTGTATTCAAATAAAAAAAACATCGTTTGTACATCAAGATGCTACTTTTGTTGATGGAAGTTTAAAAAAGTAGCACAACATAAGATTTAGGTTCCCAGCCTTTCATCTAGTTGCAAACCAGACTTGAAGAGTGCTGTCAAAATTCCGATCACCCACATCCCGAATGGATTGGATTCTGCAGCGAACCAGCTTATCAATGAAGTGATATAAAGTCTGAGAGTTTCGAGGGGGTTCACCATGTCTGCGACAGTTTCGCTCACGCCAGATGCTATGAACAGCAGCCTGAAAAGCATGACGAAGTAAAAACAGAGCATCGAACTCCATATTTGCAGCAACAAGCAGGCGAATGATATCACTCCAAGTAACTGTAAAACGTCTTTCCAGTAGATTTTTGGTTAAGCTGGCCCAAATTTCCGCCGAGAAGGAACACGAGAAGAAGAGGTGGTCCCGACTTTCTATGGCTGAGCTGCAGAGAATACAAACCGAGCTAGCTCCCGTATTCCACAGCTGCATACGATCTCCCGTCGACAAACGATTCTGAATCGCCAACCAATTTAGGAGTAGAATGCTTAAACCATATTCCAGGATGCCAAGATACATGAGCAGATTCACGACGAATGATCATCCAGGTACTTTTCGAGGAGAAGCTATCCCTGAATGAGTCATCCTTCTTCTTCCAAAAAGCGATATCCTGAGAACCCTGCTGTAAATGCAAAAGCCGAGAGTGCAGCACTTGTTCGATCTCATTCAAAATATCATTTCGATGATGACGCCTCCTTCGACGAATCAGTGAGGCAATGGAGGCATGTAAAGGAATTCCCATGTCAATCACACCTCTTGAACCTGTTAAGTCAATTAATCTCCCCATCTTGGACCAGCTATCATACCAAAAGTTCGTATCTTAACCTCCACGAATGTCCATTTTATGCATAGAAGACGCAAGCGATCGGTATTTAAGAATTTTTCTCCACATGCATGAACCTGATTTCGAATCCGAGTCGATTGACCAGAGAGTACCTTGTCTAATAAGAAAAGTTTGAATCCATTTCACCCAGAGAGACGGATGAGATAAAACGATTCTCCAAATCAATTTTAAACAACAAACAGTATTCACTTCTTTCAAATGCCTAAGACCCAAGCCTCCCTCGTCTCTAGGTCGACAAACATCATCCCAGGCCATCTTCGCTTTTCTTGGATTCAGCTCTGGACCAGACCAAAGAAAAGCAGAGCAGCGCCGATCAATTTCACGAATACATTCACTCGGAAGTCTGAATGCAGCAAGCCAGAAATTCACAATACTGTGCAGAACCGAGCGCACCAGTTGCAAACATCCAGCGATCGAAAGAGCTCGCACTGTCCACGAACCAATTCTACCCCGAATCTTTTCTAAAAGTGGCTGATAGTCGGACCTTGTCATTTGCTTTGTGAGCAAAGGCAACCCCAAATATCGAACAGGTAGCTCACCAAGTTGGAATTGGTATTTGTTACTAATCTCTGAGCAAACAGCCTCAGTCACTCCAGCTAGATAGATTGTCGACTTTTCCATACTAATTCTCAGTCCTGACATCCTTGCGAAATCCTCAAAAACTTTGATAATACCCTCCACCGATCGAACTTTCTCGTCAGTGAGAACCATAATGTCATCCGCGAAACTGAGGTGCGTAAGACCAATGTTCTTACACTTCGGATGATAGCCGGTAAAGTGATTACTAGCTGCCTTATCCAACATTTTAGATAACACATTCATACTGATCACTAAGAGATAAGGAGACAGCGAACACCCTTGCCTTAATCCTCTATTACTGCGAAAAAATCCTGCTAATTCCCCATTAACTTGCACCGAAAAAGAAGGAGTGGTTATACACAGCGAGATCCAGTGTATAAAAAAATCAGGAAAGTGCATTGCTCTAAGAGCGTTGAGGATGAAAGACCATTGAACCGAATCAAAATCCTTCGAAATGTCAATCTTAATAGCGCATCGAAATGAGATCGTATCTTTATGATAATCTTTAAATAGTTCTGTGGATAGAAGAAGATTCTCAATGAGGAGACGATCCTGGATAAAAGCAGACTGGTTCATTGCAATAAACTTTGGGAGAGCTCTCTTTATTCTATTGGCAATGATTTTTGAGATAACCTTGTAGATGACTGATAACACCTGATTTTGACCATTTTTATGGATCACTTTAATGTATTTTACAGGTGTTTTTACTCTATTTTCAAAGGTTTTCAAAGGATTTCTATGTTTTCGGATTTTAAAAGACTTTTCAGGTAATTTGGGATAAAGAGACACAAATTGGAACAAAAAGACTTTTTGGATAAATGCAGACCGTCAAAACTCTCATGGAGAGACGAAGACCTTCTCACCGTCTGATCACCCTCAAAATTGGACAACTTATAGAAGAATCAACCAGCTTTCAAATGCACTTGGTTTGAAGACATTCCAACGGTTGGATATCAAGATATTCCATTAGCCCCAGAGCCACTCGAAGACGACCAACAAGTCACACGACCGCGGCCACCAGCCCATTCCCCGCGGTCACAAGCCTCCCGACCGCGGCCAGCCACCTATTTCCCGCGGTCACGTCATTCCCGACCGCGGCCGACCAACTCCGAATTAAAGCCCACATTTCTGAAGCCCAAAGTCATCTTAACCTCAATTCCGGAACCCTAGAGACCATGGAGTATTGAAGACTATAAATACTTGTCATTTATGTCGTTTTTAGACACCACCCTTCATACTTTACAGAAACCCTTTTCCTTTAGCCGTTTTATGCGATTTTTGTAGAAGATTATTCAAGTCTGAGTTCTTCAATAGAGAAGCTTTCTTTCATCTCTTTTCTTTACTGTTTTTGATTACTTTTATTAAAACCAATGATGATGTCGACCTCAGCTATGTCTGAGTAGATCCCGAGTTGGGCTTAGGGTTCCCGAAAGGGGCTCTCATAATCGATTAAGACATCTAGGTTTATAGATCTGGGATTTTAACCTTGTTCTCTGTTTATTCTCGTTCTTATTGCATGTATGCTTGATTGATCACCTAGTATCTGATCTAGATAGTTAGTGTTGCGAAAGTTTTCATTAAGTATCAGCCCTAGAATGAAACAGGCGATTTTTCTGTAGGAGTGGAAACCTACCTGCGGCGAGATCGTGAGTATTGACGAGTCTCCCTTCCAGGGCCAGAGTGGAAACCTACTGGTCAGGGTTGCGAGAAACTGTTGGTTAAGATCACGACAGTGACGTAGTCATACCGCCGCACTCTAGCTCTAGAACCCTATATATCGATATCTGTCAATCCCAATCTATTAACCCTATTGTCAAAACCGATTATGATCCCTGTAAAGTTCCCGAAAGCTCAGCGTTTTTAGCCATAGTTTACAAACCAATCGATTTTTACTTGCTTATTTAGATCTGCATTTCAATTGCCTTAGTTCGATATTTTGCTTGCTTTATTTGCTTTCCATTCGATTTTTCTACTTGTTCCTTAGGATATATTTATTTGCTTTCTTTCGCTTTAGTTTAATCCGTGACAAACAACCAACCTCTAAAAACAATCTAGTCTAGACATAAAGTTAGAAACCGTAGAAGAATACCAGGCACACAAATTTCTGTGGATTCGATCCCTAAATACTACAACTGATTAGCTGTGCACTTGCAGCTTTCAATTGATTTCATTTAGGGTAAAACTTGACACCCTCACCACGACACGCATCAAGTTTTTGACGCCGTTGCCGGGGATTTGTTTCGCTGCCTTTTGCTATTTTTCTTGTTTTAACTTCTGTTCTAGACACCTGATCTCTAGTTCTTTCTTAAAGTTTTGCTAAATTATCTTTCCATTCTTTGTTTTTCTCTGAATTGCATGAATACCAGATGCAGACCTGTAGAAAACATTCCAATTCTAGACAAGATATACAGACACGAAAGAGAACTTCAAAGACTTAGACGAATGAAAGGAATGGCCAACGACGATCAGCCTGGAGATCCTATTAACCGAGCTTTAAATATGGACCAAGACGGGTCCGAACATGGAGAAAATGAAGAGAATGATCACAGAGGAGGTGATCATGCTCGACAAGATGGAGAAGAGGATGAGGTTCCTCCAAAAAACCACCAGAACCGCGAGAGAGAGGAACGTGAAGACCTTGATGCACCTATCAATGCAGCAGATGGTGACCACCAAGGAATGCAGCCGAATGGGCGCGTTAACCGCCCTGTGCAGCCAACAAATCAGCACCATAGACAAGCCAAGAACCATCGCATAGCTGATTTCGATGCACCTACTCAAAACTTTCAGAACCGATCTGCAATTCAAGTTCCATTTCCGAACCGGAACGAGTTTGAAGTCAAGCCTCAAATCATCTCATTGGTGAAACAAAACCAATTCCATGGAGTTCCTTCTGAACACCCAATGGACCATATCGAGCTCTTTGAAGAAATCTGCAGAATGATGAGAACGAACCAAGTTCCAGCAGACTATTTAAAGTGTAAGTTGTTCCCTTTTTCACTAGCAGATAAAGCTCACCGTTGGTTGAAATCTTTGCCTGCAGGATTGATTACTAATTGGGAAGAGTGTAAAACTGCTTTCCTGAATCACTTCTACACTAAGTCAAGGTCGAACTTGTTGAGAACAAAGATCTCAAGCTTTCAGCAAGGACCGACTGAATCTTTTTATGAAGCCTGGGAACGTTTTAAGGAGTATGAACGTGATTTCCCCCACCATGGATTTTCTGGATCAAGCCTGCTGAGCACCTTTTACCGAGGTTTGCAACCAAAATACAAACTTTCGCTTGATACAGCTAGCAATGGAGATTTTGGACAAAAGACGATAGCACAAGGAAGAGCCCTCATCGAGAATTTGGCTCAAGCCAATAGCAATGATTGTCCTGAATACGATCGCTCGACGAAGCAAACCGGAACAGACAACAAGGAGATAACCGAGTTGAAGAACATGATGAGCCAGCTTTTGAAGAGCAACAATCGCCCAATCCATGCTTGTGAGACCAACAATGGCGCAGAAGATGAAGGGCCTAGTGATATCAATCACATTAATCAAGCCTTTCAAGAAGAAGAGGTGAACTATGTAGGAGCACAAGCACCATATCCAGATCGCTTCAACAATGGCTTCAACAACAACTTCCGGAATGCAAATTACAACAATCTCTCTTACCGCAATACAAATGTGGAGAACCCTCAAGATCAGTACTACCCACCATAGCAAAAATCCTTCCAAAACAACTTTCAAGGCAAAAATTTCGGAGGGACAGGAGCTTATCAACCGCGACAGCCATATAACTATCAAAGTACGGGTTTTAACAATCAATTTGTACAACAGCAGGGAGTCACGACGAATCAGCTAGCTTCACAAATCGGTAGACTTGAACAGTCCATCCAACAGCTCGTTATGACGAACGAAAAAGCATCTAAAGACATGAACGTGAAGGTTGACTGCATGTACAATGACCTGAACAGGAAGTTTGAAGCTTTATCTTCGCACGTCAAAAAGCTAGACGTACAAGTTGCCCAAACAGCCGACTCTATGAAGAGGCAAAGTGGAGTTCTTCCAGGAAGAGTTGAGGATAACCCTAAGAGGTTTTGCAATGCCATAACCACATTGCCCGAAGAAGAGGCCAGAACCGATGGAAAGAAAGAAGAAACCCCAATCTTTGTACCACTTTACAAGGATGTCGATGCCAAGCAGCCACCATTCAAGGTACCTCAACGATCACCGTTTCAAAGGCTTACAAAAGCCGACGATCCGGGACGTTTTTTTTTCAATGTTTCATTTCAGGAATCAAGTTCACAGACTGCCTGTGCGATTCCGGAGCCAATGTCAACATCATGTCAAAGACATTTGCCGAAAAATTGGGCATAAAATCCTTAAGGACATCGACGATTAAGGTTAGCTTTGGAGAATCATCTCAAAAAGATACTGAAGGGGCGATTCATGATCTACAAGTTCTAGTGGGAGACAAAATTGTTCCAGCAGATTTCCAAGTCCTGGAGATGGATAAAGACAAGGAGAGACCACTCATTTTCGGAAGACCATTCCTAGCTACCGTAGGAGCAGTAATCGATCACGCAAACCGGCATGCTGTTTTCCTCAATGTAGATCGCAGAAGGTTTTATCCGACTATCCTATATGATTTTCCAAGCAAAGGAAACCGGCCAAAAGATAAATAAAAGGACAAGGCGAAAGCTTTTGCGAAGATCAAGATCATCATTCCACCAGACGCAACAGAAACTAGTGAGGACCAAATCCAGGAGCTGATCGAAAACACAAAAAGGGTTTTAAACAATGTTAAAGTTCGAAAGAAGAGTAAAGGAAAGAAGACGGCTCCTCAAGGAGCAGAAGTAAAACCTCCAGCGACCGGAAGTGATAAGGGCACATCAAGTGGAGTGCCATTCAAATCAGCCTGATTCTTCATGCCTACGTCGAGCTAAACGACTTAAAACAAAAGCGCTTAATGGGAGGCAACCCATTTAGGTACTCTTTCTTTTAGTTTTCTTTTCCTTTTTACAATTTATGTTTTCTTTTTCTTTTAAGTTTCAGATATTTTATAAAACAAAAACACAAAAAATCAGAAAATTAGAAAAACCAAGAAAAAAAATAGGTTTTTAGCTGCTCGGCCCGGCAAAGACCTGAAAGTTGGACGAAGGCCGCAGGAAAAAGGGTCGCGGTCACGACCAACCGACCCGTGGCCAAGGCATCATCGACTGCGGCACCTTGAATGTGACTGCGGCCGAGCCCCTAACCGCGGTCGCGCGTCTCCTGACCGCATCCGTTGTTCGTTGAGATGAGAACGCGGATTTTCGCCGCTTTTTAAAAGTTCCCGGTGATTTCCGGAGCATTCCCGGTAAAGCCCGTTAAGATTTTCCGTAAGTTTTAAACCTCTGTTGCGTGCAAGACAAGAAAGGTAAGTTCCCGTAAACTTATGAATTCCCGGAAATTTCTCGTTTTTGCTACAAAAACGCTTTTTATTGAAAGGAAATGCACTTTTTGGATCGAAACTCCTTTTTTCTCTTCTCTTCCAAAAGACTTGGAGATTTAGGAGATAGAACACCTTTTTCAGTTCTTAAGCTTTTTGAGAGATTCTTGGCCCAAACCTCACTCTTTTTCAAATCTGATTTCAATTCTGTCATCAATTCTCTTTTTCCAGCAAGGTATGAAGCTCAAACTCGCCATTTTTAATTAATTTTAGAATTTAGGGTTTTCTTAAAAAGCCCAAATCTTGGTTTATTAATGGTGGAAATAGCTTAAGAACAATAGATTATCCTTTTAGGTTATCTAAAAATCGATTTTAACACCTAGCTTAAGAGAAATTGAGATTTTTGAAATTTGGATTCTACATGCTTCATAAAAATCGAATTTGGAACAGCAAAATTGATGAATTTGATTAAGTCTTGTGTGATTAGTGATTAGTATTAGGTAACCTATAAATTTGACATGGAAATTGCTCATTAAAACCGATTTTTAGAAGGTTTCTATGTTGAGAACATCAAAAATCCGAATATAGTCATGAACTACTCGATTTCTTTAATTCAATGTCAATTATGCTTGCTTGTGGTTTTGACTAATCTCTTTGTACTAAGACTGGTATAACTGATCGTTAATATGTTAAAATCAGCATCCATATTCACTTTTTTTCCAAGAATCATCTCGTCTTGCAGAAAAATGGAACAAACCAGATCCCGAAGAAGCCGTCGTACTGGTGACAGCTCTGAGGACATTCCCGATGATGTTACTCTTGGAGAGTACATGCTGAACCAAGCCAGACCGAGAAGAATAAACTATGTGATGAGACTGCTCCAGCACTCAAGAGAAACACGAGCAACTCTCGAGCCACCACAGATCCGATACATTGGCAAAGAGATAAACCCGAGAGTGGACTATGCAAGACGTTTCAAGAGACTGAACATCAAATCGACGCTTTGCATTGATTATCATACACTTGAGATGCTTGGAATCAGAGAAGATGTAATCTGGTACATCGATGCACTTAAGCTAAGACCCTACATGGAGCTGAACCTTCCAACTTATCCTGAGCTAGTCCGCAAGTTCTTAGCAACTATTACACTCCACCACACTATCTCTCGTGCCGCTTTCGATCCAGACAGGTTTGGTTACAAGTATTGCACTGGCACTGGGGAGCACCGAGTCTGCTTGCCTTCAGCATCAGTCCCGAGACTGTGTAACGGAGGACGTCCGCGATGGACTCCGGAACCCGATAAGTTTCTGCCATCTGTACCTCGTCTACCATTCACCATTGGCCAATACATAGTGGCCAAGGCAAAGCGTGATGCAGCTGCGGCCCGTGCTCATTTTCAGCCATCTGTTTCGACCGGCCATACCTCATCATCGACATCATCGCACACACATTCTGATCTGGAGCGCAGAGTTGAGAGACAGGGACGACGCTTTGAGCGCGTTGTCACTTTCCTACAGGAGCAGCACCAGTTCGAACCAGACACATCGGAGGATGAGTGATTGATCAGCACTTCACTGCCATCACGGTTCTATCATCATTTTTTTTTCTTTTATCTTATTTTATTTCGCTTTTATTCACCATCTTCTCACCAACTTTTTCACACTGGGGACAGTGTGATTTAAGTCTGGGGGAGGATGTCTATCCGTACTAATCATTTTCTTGCTTTTGCTTTCAAATTTCAAGCACTTTTTAAATTTTAATATGTAACCTATTCGACATTAAGTATTTTTCAGGAATGCTTGACACAAAACTATGATGATTTATACCTGCACGCTTCTACATTATGCATGATAGCTCATTTGTGGTTAGCACTAGACTAGGCGGTAGGTAGAGTACTTGCACTACGAACTCCCACCAGAGGACTTCTATTCATGGAGATTCTTTCTGACAGGATGTACTGGCTCATTTTACTTGAGCTTAATATTGATATCTAATTTTCTCATCATTGATTTTAGGCAGGCATTGACATACACTTCTAGGACGTCTTTTATCCTTACTTTTACCACTCTTTGACGTCCTAGATGACCAGTTCATCTTTATCTGGTACCATACCCTAAACCCAAACCCTTTTTTTTCAATCCTCATGCATTCTCTCTTTAGTTTATATCAGCAGATATATGCACGGAGAGAAGAGGAGCGACGCAGTTTTCAGTCACTCACAAGGAAGATTGAATGGAATTGGGAAGGAACCTCATGAAAATTTACAAGACTGATTTTAACTGGTAATTTCGTGCTCTCTATGACTCTATATCTAAAGGTGTTCCCTCTATCTAAAAAAAAAAAAATGAATGAATGAAAAGAGAGAGGGAAACAAAAACCCTAATGAGTCCTAGATTGTCGAAATTTGTGGAGCAAGAAGCAACTACTATGCGTTTATAGATCTATGGTTTTGAAAGATTTACAAAAATCTAAGTCTGGGGGAGTTAGGAGAGAATCTGAGGAAGAAGACCAGGAATCTATGCAAGAAGAAAGTGACTGAAAACTGTGGATACCAACAGTTTCACTCTCTCTTGCGGTTTTGCATAATATCCTGCACCCTCCATATCTTCAGGTAACCCGTAAACACTTTAAGCCTTACCTCTAGAATAACCCTTTTTGATACCTAGCCTAGATTGTCTTGCCTAGACTTTCTTTGATAAGAACCACCGAGATTTTTAATGAATGTTAAGAGCTAGTTGACTGGAAGTTAGATCTTAGTGGATAGATTTCCGCATGACGGATTAACGGACTAGTTATACCTGTATTGCTAGTGAGAATTTTCTAGGCTATTCCCAATTGATGCATACTGATATTGGTCTAGAAGTTTGGTCTCTGAGATTTTGTTTAGTTCCTGCCGAGATTTAGCCTTTGTTTTGTTTGAGGACAAACAAAAGACTAAGTCTGGGGGAGTTAATAACACCGGATTTTGACCATTTTTAAGGATCACTTTAATGTCTTTTACAGGTGTTTTAACTCCATTTTCAAAGGTTTTCAAAGGATTTTTATGTTTTCGGATTTTAAAAGACTTTTCAGGTAATTTGGGATAAAGAGACACAAATTGGAACAAAAAGAATTTTTTGGAGAGACAAAGACCTTCTCACCGTCTGATCACCCTCAAAATTGGACAACTTATAGAAGAATCAACTAGCTTTCAAATGCACTTGGTTTGGAGACATTCCAACAGTTAGATCTCAAGATATTTCATTAGCCCCGGAGCCACTCGAAGACGGCCAGCAAGTCACGCGACCGCGGCCACCAGCCCATTCCCCGCGGTCACAAGCCTCCCGACCGCAGCCAGCCACCTATTTCCCGCGGTCACGCCATTCCCGACCGCGGCCGACCAACTCCGAATTAAAGCCCACATTTCCGAAGCCCAAAGTCATCTTAACCTCAATTCCGGAACCCTAGAGACCATGGAGTATTGAAGACTATAAATACTTGTCATTTATGTCGTTTTTAGACACCACCCTTCATACTTTACAGAAACCCTTTTCCTTTAGCCGTTTTATGCGATTTTTGTAGAAGATTATTCAAGTATAAGTTCTTCAATAGAGAAGCTTTCTTTCATCTCTTTTCTTTACTGTTTTTGATTACTTTTATTAAAACCAATGATGATGTCGACCTCAGCTATGTCTGAGTAGATCCCGAGTTGGGCTTAGGGTTCACGAAAGGGGCTCTCATAATCGATTAAGACATCTAGGTTTATAGATCTGAGATTTTAACATTGTTCTCTGTTTATTCTCGTTCTTATTGCATGTATGCTTGATTGATCACCTAGTATCTGATCTAGATAGTTAGTGTTGCGAAAGTTTTCATTAAGTATCAGCCCTAAAATGAAACAGGCGATTTTTCCCTAGGAGTGGAAACCTTCCTGCGGCGAGATCGTGAGTATTGACGAGTCTTGTGCAGCTCTTGCGTTCTCTCCCTTCCAGGTCCAGAGTGGAAACCTACTGGTCAGGGTTACGAGAAACAGTTGGTTATGATCACGACAGTGACGTAGTCATACCGTCGTACTCTAGCTCTAGAACCCTATATATCGATATCTGTCAATCCCAATCTATTAACCCTAGTGTCAAAACCGATTATGATCCCTGTAGAGTTCCTGAAAGCTCAGCGTTTTTAGCCATAGTTTACAAACCAATCGATTTTTACTTGCTTATTTAGATCTGCATTTCAATTGCCTTAGTTTGATATTTTGCTTGCTTTATTTGCTTTCCATTCGATTTTTCTACTTGTTCCTTAGGATAGATTTTATTTGCTTTCTTTCATTTTAGTTTGATCCGTGACAAACAACCAACCTCTAAAAACAATCTAGTCTAGACATAAAGTTAAAAACCGTAGAAGAATACCTGGCACACAAATCTCTGTGGATTCGATCCCTAAATACTACAACTGATTAGCTGTGCACTTGCGGCTTTCAATTGATTTCATTTAGGGTAAAACTTGACACCCTCACCACGACACGCATCAATAACATTGCAGCAGGAATTTAGGCGATAGTCCTTCATTTCCACAGAAGACGTTTTCTTTGGAATTAAAGCTAGGATTGTGGAGTTGACTCCTATTGGGAGGAAACTTTTCTCAAAAAAAGACTTAACTGCAATGATGAACTCCTTACCTACTATCGGGCACACTGCCTTGTAGAACTCGGCATTGTACCCATCTGGCCCTGGAGACTTATTGGTTGGCATAGCAAACAAAACCTTAGTGATCTCTTCCTCCGTTACTGAACAAACTAATGAGCTTCTCTCTTCCTCTGTGCATCGGTATCTCAAAAGATCCCCCAGAACATCAGCTGTTACACCTTCAAAATCCTCTGGAATGTGCTGCAAGAAATCACGGAAAAAACCCTCTGCCTCTGCTTTGATTTCGTCATTTGTTGTTACAACAACACCATCACGACATTTAATTTCTCTGATTGAGTTCTGAACTGCTCGAGTTACAACTCCTTTATGAAAGGTTTTATTATTGCCATCCCCAAGTTTAAGCTAATGGATTTTTGAACGTTGCTTAAGAAAGCTCTCCTCCAGCCGCGAGATAAAATCCCATCGTTGGTAAGCCAGTTTCTCCTCTTCAACTAACTGTACTGATGGGATCAGTGCATTAGCTTCCTGCTTCTCACATAACGTTTTAAAAACTTCTTTTGTCTTCTTTGTCAAGTTCCCCATTCTATTCTTCGCCATATTTCGGATCAAGGGTTTTAACACCTTGAGCTTTTTAGTGAATCTCGACATCGAGGATGTAGAGGAGAATATAGGTTGCGTGGAGTTCTAGAACCCCTCTACCATAGGCTTAAACTCTGCAAGCTCCGCTACTGCATTGACAAACTTAAAAGGACGTTTTCCTTCAGACTGAACCACATCTAAATGCACTCTACATTGCAGATGATCAGAACAGCCACCCGCTTCAAAAATGCTATAAGATTGAGGATAACTCTGAGTCCAGCAGGTATTCTTAAGAATCCTGTCCAACTTCTTTGATACCATGTTCCAAGTAAAAACCGGTCCATGAACCGCTAAGTCTTCCAAGTGACAATCGCGCACCACACTCTGAAAATCCCTCATACCCACCGAGAGAGAAGGAGAATGATCGACACCGAGTGCTCCTCTATATCAAGAATCTCATTATAGTCACCCAAACAGATGCATGGTGTTGAACGAATGATCGGAGAATTATGATGATCCCTAATATCATTCCATAACTCGCATCTTTTGTCTGGAAAATTAGAAGCATAGATAAACGAGCAGAAGAACTCCTATTCTCTATCATCAAGCTTCACAGAAACAGTGATCATCTGACCACTTTTAAAAAATATTGTGGCTCGAACACTAGGACTCCAAACCACCCATATACGACCCAAACGATTAAATTCGTAGTTTGAGATTAGAGACCGATCTCGCACTATCGAAGCAGCAATCCTCATTGCTCTCCCTTCTTGAACTCTTGTTTCCAAAAAACCCCCAAACTGAAAATCGTTACTCTGAATCCAGCTTCTGATAACGGAATGTTTTGTTGATTTGTTTAAGCCGCGAACATTCCATACGAATCCTAACATATGATTAATTTTGAGACTTTGGACCCCTTCTACTTGAAGTACTAGATTTTGAATCTCTAGCACTAAAAGAAACCGAGTCGCCCAAAGGCTTAGTACTGGCTTTAGAAACACGAGGCAGAGGAGGCCTGATCGGACCCTCTTGCTTATCCTTTTGTTTTTTCGCCAATTGTTTCACGTTCAAACCATCATCACTTCCATCCAAAGTAGTATCTTTCTCTGGTTTGTCGATGCCTATCTCAGATGTCTCTGTTTCAGCATCATCGTCCCCTGTATCAGATGCCGCCAGAATTAGAAATCTCGAAGGTGACACAGAGATATTTACGTCTCTACCACCATCCTTTTCAATAGTTCTGCCAATTTTTTTGGTGAAACCCACTCTCCTTCCTCAATATCATGTTTTTCCTGCTGAACTGTAACTTCCAGAGCAACTGTCGCTTCTGGTACATTATTCTCGGTGAGTTTCTCAGAACTGTCTTCTTGAGGAACTTGAAATGTCTTTGAGTTACCATCCGCCAAGGAAATCCCTAGACCTGCAGCTTTCTCTGTTGGCAAAGACGGTGATGAAACGTTCACGTTTCTTTTAAGAATAACCTTCTGTCCACCATTCTTCATACAATCTACTACTGCATGACCCCACTTCTGACAATGAGAGCACCTCGGAGGTAGCCATGGATATTCAAACTCTACAAACGAATCAATCCCCTTCTCCGATGTGAATCGATACTCTGTAGGCAACTCTTTAGTAAGATCTGCTTCAACAAATACCTTCGCTTCGTCAAAACTTTTGCAAATCAATGTGTCCGGATGAAGCCGAGTTGGTTTACCCACTGCACTAGCCAAAAAACTCAGCCCTCTGTCATGAAACATTTTATGTGGAACATTTTTAAGAGTTATCCACAACGGCATAGTCGTGATAGCTGGTTGAGCTTCCTCCATGACCGGAGACCATTTTGATACGACCATGGGAACGTTTGCTATGTTCCACATACCCCGTCGGATAATCCTGTTACGCACAGCTTCATCCCTGATCTTAAACTTCATCGTTTTGTTATCCACCACAAAAACCTCAACCTTCGTATTATTATTCCCCACTGGCCACATCTTGTTAACAATCACATGGACCTTCACAACATGTGGCGCAGGTGATAAGAATTTCCCGATTAGGATCTCGTCCCACAAAGGGGTCGAACCTTCCAAGATGTCTTCCGGTATTTCCACTGATGGAGAACCTTCAACCATCGAAACTACTAGATCATACTGCATCAAGCCAACCTTATTCTGAACAATAGAGGAGTATAGAGCCTTCGAAGCCGGATTCGAAATCGCGGGAAGCGAATCCTTCAAACCCTCCAAAACCTTTAAACCATCAACCCCCCGAGCCTTCTCCTTCACTACAAAACTGCTGATCGATTAGAGCCGGAGACTCGGAGGAATCACCGGTGGAGGAGGCAAAGAGCCCCTGGAAGCCGCCATACTTGCGGCCGAAGAAAGACACACAGAAATCCTAGTCACCTTTGAGATCACCTTACCACGTTACCAGAAAAAAAAAATCTTACGTTTTATATAATTAAATATTAACTAAAAACCATCAGAGTTTTTTTAAGAACCACTAATTAGTCTTTTACTGGTCCGCGTCTGCGTCCAATATTGTTATATTTCCAATACGGTCTTGTACGTAGTGTTTACGTAAATTAGAAGAAATTACATCACTTTGTTACACGTCTTCATTTGTCCATGCACATACATTATTATACATACTGTACATATAGATTATGGACTTTTTGTCGTAATTGTTAATTTTCTTGATTTATCTACTTCGTCCACTTTTTGTTATTTCCATTAGGTATCTATTACGGTTTTTGTATTACTTCCACTGCGAGCTGGCAACTTTGAAAATTTACATTCTGTTACTAATTTTTATTTTTTGTCTTTGAGTTATCCATTTTTTTTGTTTATTCTGCGAAAATGTAAAAGTAAGTCACTTTGTGTGAGACCATGCTTCCTTCTTTCTTACCAGGAACCAGACAGACCGGCTATCAAATCCATAAGACCTTAAATCCGCCTTTCATCTAGATTGGCTATCAACTCTGAACGTCCCCAACCGCCCCTACCAGTGACCGCTACGCCATATAATCTAGGGCCCAACGTCTTCTCTCTAGGCCCGTTGACCAACCAACCGCTCCTACCAGTGACCACAACGTCCTCTCTCTCTCTAGGCCCATTGGCCCACCACTGTCCGACGGTTTGCCTCTTTCTAGGCCCATGGACTCACCCTTGTTCGACGGTCGGGAATCGTTTGGTCCGGAAGGCTCGTAAGAGTTGTCTACTGTCCCTGCAATCACCACGTGATCTTTTCCCATGCTTTGTCTTCACTCGCACGGTACCGCAGAACTTCCCGGTAGGTCACCCATGCTGAGATTGCTCCAGCATACGCACGCTTAACTCTGGAGTTCTCTCAAGACACTTGACCGGAAAAGATAAGTGCACTTTGATGACATAGATAGTCAAATCAATTCTTATAAGCCTTTTCACATATACTAGAAATCGGGATGTCACAATTCTCCCTGACTTCCAAGGAATTCGTCCTCGAATTCTCAACCACGTCCCAAGATGCCATCCGGGTCAGAGCCGGTTGGCTAACCTGCTCTGATACCAATTGTGAGACCCCGCTCCCTTCTGTCCTACCGGGAACCAGACGAACCGGCTATCAAATCCATGAGACCCCGAATCCGCCTTTCATCTGGATTGGCTATCAACTCTGAACGTCCCCAACCGCCCCTACCAGTGAGCCCAACGCCATATAATCTGGGGCCCAACGTCCTCTCTCTAGGCCCGTTGGCCCACTAACTGCCCCTACCAGTGAGCCCAACGTCCTCTCTCTCTCTAGGCCAGGTGGCCCACCACTGTCCGACGGTTGGCCTCTTTCTAGGCCCATGGGCCCACCCCTATCCGACGGTCGGGAGTTACTTGGTCCGGAAAGCTCGTAAGAGTTGTCTACTGTCCCTGCAATCACTACGTGATCTTTCTCTATATATACTTTGTCTTCACTCGCACGGTACCGCATACTACTTACCGGTAAGTCACCCATCCTGAGTTCTCTCAAGACACTTGACCGAAAAAGATATGTGCACTTTGATGACATAGATAACTAAATCAATTCTTATAATTTTTTTCACATATACCGGAAATCGGGATGTCACAAAAATGATAGCCAACAAGACCGGCCCGTGAGATTTTAGATTTTACTGCGTAAAATCCAAGTTTTTTTAAAAATCACAATTTTGCATCCATTAGAGTCGAACCCACGACCTAAGATATATGATTGCTTTAACAAGTCATTGCACTGTATTACATATTCTAAAATTTGTTGCCCTTAACTTATATATATTTTCTCGCGCCTAACAAGACCTTTAACAGCTTTAGTCCCGGACAGGCTCTGATAGCCAAATGTAATTCTTCCCAGAATTTACAATAGTTTGAACAATAGTAAGTATAATTATAACGATAGCTTTGATGAATTAATCGTTTATTATGCCGTTTTAAAAAACATACAAACCAGACTCATAATTTTTTCTTACAACCATAACATAGCTAGTCATGATTATTTATACATAGCATCCAAAATAAAACATTTCTCACTCAAATAAAAAGGTGATCAAAGCCCAAAATGCACTTAAGTGGGAGGTTCATTGTGTTTGTGGCAAGCGATACAAGGGCCAATGTTCTTTGTTCATTGTGTCTTACGTCTTTCGATTTTGACGATTAGAACAAGCGGTGTTTTAGTGGGTATCAATATCTTATGGATACCTTTGGGCTTTGGCTAAATTTTTGGATTCTTCTTGAGCAGGATATCCAAAAATACCTTTGGGCTTTGGATAAATTTTTGGATTCTTCTTGTGAAACGCTCCATTCTTGAGACGATTTGCATAAGAGGTTGTCATAAGATATTGATACCCACTAAATATCTTATGGATACCTCCATTCTTGAGACGATTTGCATAAGAGGTTGTCACACTCCTGATGGCAATTGCTTTTGTTCTTGGTCTTCAAAGAGCTTTCATCTCTTCTTAGATCTTCATATCGACTTCTCATTTCTTCCAGATTTGTATATTTTAGACCATTACAACGTGGTTAGTACGTTATACATCCGAAATGTGATTATAATCTTGTAAATATATATTCCCTCTATATATAGGTTGCTTCGGCAAAGCCGAGGGCTCTTGTATTCAACAACGACATTGTTTCGTGTTCTGGATCCCTCGCTAGTTCGCCTTTTGCCGGATCGCACTGTTTGAGTTTGTCGGATTCACATATCGGCTTAATTACAAGAACCGGCCTCAGTTTCTTGTTGGTTCGAAGGCGCTGCCTCGGAGTCTTAAGCGAAGATGAAGAATTGACTTCTAAAACAGATATTAGATTAGTGATCGTAATCAAAATTTAGGAAGAAAGCGATTTGACTCATAAGCAAGATCACATCCAAGGAAGAACAAAACATTGACCATATTGGCTTTGATACTTTGAGACTTAGAAAGAAAAAAGGGATTCTAAACTTGAGAATTAGATTAGAGATCGTAATCAAAATTGAGGAAAAAGCGATTTGACTCACGAGCAAGGTGGTGACTACGGCGAGACAACGAATAGAAGTTGCGTGTTTGTGGCCGAGAGAGGAGAAAACATGGAGACATCGTCAAATTAAAAAGACTACAATATCCTGTATATGATTTTATTTCTTAACACTGAATAATATTTTATAAATGATTTTTTCTTGCATAACCCATAAATTGGTTGTGCTGATTAGCAATAGAAAGCAAAACCCTAACTCTTAGAAAAAAAAAATATTCTAATTATAACTTAAAACCCAAGAAATAACTTTAAAAGTTTAAAACCCAATAATTAAAAAAAAAAACTCATAGAAAAAAGAAAAGAGACTCTCTTGGTTGGTTAAGTGTTTCTCTTGGTTAACTCCACAAAGAAGAACAATTGGTGGACTTGAAAGAAACAAGCTGTGAAGAAGTATCATAACCAACCAACCAATTGTTCTGTGCTCTGTTCCCAAATATTGCTTGTTGTGTTGGATCATTACAAATAATCGCCAGACAATACTCTCCTCCATTATTCACAAACATGTTGTACGTAGCCATCTTAAGATCAGCACCGCCAGAGAAATGCATCGTCATCACCGGAAATACCTCAATGTTGTCTGTCTTGTAGCAAAGCCTCTCGCCGGAGAAAGGTGCTCGTTCCACGTTCACGACGGCATTATCAACAGCATCCTTCACTAGGTTGCAGTAGGTATCTGGCAAGTATGTGTAAGTGGTTCCAGAGTCAATGACTATGTTCCCTTCCAAGGAGTGAAAACTTGTCCCCAACGTCTCAACTCTATTCTCTCCAACGCTGATCGCGTCTAGGTTTAGGTAATAGAATTCCGGTTTATCCGTCTTCCTAAACATATTGGTTGCTACAGTTCCATCTCCTGCCACAATAGCATTGCCTCCAAAGTTGATCTTGCTAGTTCCTTCACCGGAAAAGCAGTAAGAGAAAAGACCTAGAAAGTTCTCACCCATCTGAGAGATGAGCGATGAAGATCCCCAGTCTAGACCAACAATGCCTGAAGCGGATGGTGTTGTAACATCTGAGCTGTTGTGAGCACAACCAATGGTGGTTTCATTCATCACAAAAGGTTGTCCTGAAGTGGACAACAACGTGACCGTCTCGGTTGCGTAGGTTCCCTCGGAGTAGCTTCTGTCTACATAGTGTATCGCGTAGGGACAAGGTTGTTCTCGGCATCTTTTCTCTTTGTAGGTTGAAGATTTTGAAGGGTCGAATATGGGACCTAGTTGGTCGAAGCAGTGTACACAAGGCAAACATTGTGTCCATACGAGGTCACTTCCCGTGTCTATGAGGGCTTCGATTTCGACAGGAGGAGTACCGATTTGTAGTTTCATAAGATACTCGGAGGTGGCAAAGACGGTGTTGGCGTAAGGAGATCCTCCATCGAGCTCGTTGGTGTTAAAGTGTCGAGAAGAGGAGGAGTTGGAGCGACGGTGGATCACGTCGAAGGTGACGCCGCCGAGAGGTGGTGATGAGGCAGTGGTGGTGATTAAGAGAAGAGATGTAATGAGTTGAAAAAAGAGAGCCATGGTCATTGTTGCTGCACGAGACATGGTGATCGAATAATAGTTTTTTGGTTTTGAGACAAAGTGCATTCATGCACGTATATATATACATTTAGGACGTTTTGTAGTAATTGTTAAAGTCCTGATTTGTTAATTTCCTTTGCGGTCTTATTACTACTAAGTTACGAGTAAGTTTGTATTTTCGTTGCTAAGTTTTACTTAATTTTTTTTGGGTGTGAATGTTAAGTACTAAGTTTTACTTTTGCGTTCGGTTTTGCCATTTCTGTTTTTGCTTTGCATTAAATGGAAGTTATATCACTTTGTTATACCAAAATGTATATTCACCGCATATAGTTAGATCCAAATGTTTGAAAAGTAAACTTTGAAACTGCAAAAGTTAAAAGTTAAAAAAAAAAATTGAAAAGTTAAGGGATAAATGGGATATAATGGAAAATGGAACTAATGCATTTTAGAGAAGCAAAAATTGGAATGTAGAAACATTTTGCAAAATGGAACTACTTACGTATATATATTTTTAAAATAATTGTCGATAAATAGTTTGATTATATAACATTTTTAAGAAATATATCTATGTATATTTGGTATTTGATACGTGGGCTATATGAGTGAGCTTCTAGCTTGATTTAACCCTGAGAATTATCTTATAAAGTACTGTGAAAAGACTTTAACTTTATTTACTGTTTACCTTGTTATTACTAAAAGGGGACTAGGTTATGAGTTTTAGGACTACAGTAAAACCTCTATAAATTAATAATATCGAGGCTATGATATTTTATTAATTTATATAGATATTAATTTATTTATAAATTAATATTTATTAATTTATAGAGAAAAAATGTTTTTCGTCCATCTTTTTCTTAATTTTTTTTTCAAAATAATGTTAGTTTTAAAAACCTAAACTCATATGCTTAAAAATTGACATACAAAAAATTCAAATTATGACTACTAATCATAGTAATCGCAGTAAAATAGTTAATTGTGAACTGAATTATCTATGTAAAAATATAAATGTTCATTAGTATTAAATTTAGAAAAAATATGGCTACTATCCTTATGTTGGTGCTGAAAATGAAGACAATATCGTAATATAATTTTAAAACAGTTACTCGTAAGAAAATCAATTATTACATCTAATTTTTTTTTCATAAATTTTGAATGGAGTTAAAAAAAACAATATTAAAAGCTATTGATGTAAATAAGTAAAGAGATGATTTTCAATAAAATTTTAACCTTAAATAAAAACAAATAATGCATTAATCATATTTTAGTATATTATATCTTACCTATATATATATATATACATAAATTTTTATAATTATTAATTTATATTTATGTTGGGACCATATATTTACATAGTAGTTTCAAAAAATTTATTATTTTATTATCTTATCGAATTTGATGGATTTTTACATTGGCCCGACTTGGGACCAGAGAAATTTATTAATTTATAGTGATTATTAATTTATCGAGTATTAATTTATAGAACTTTTACTGTATATATATATAATAGGGAGGCCATGCGAGAGTTTATCAAGTGATTTGATCAAAAGAGTGTGTAGGGGAGGTGAGAGACTCCATCATTAATTCTCTCAGGTCCTTGTAACTACCTTGTAAGACCATCTTTATTGCTAGTTTCTTGTTGGTTTCTTTAGGCCTTTTAAGTTTAAAATTAAATAAAAAAAGCCCAATATTGGTGAGATCGCTCCTTATTTGGACATCAGAAGAAACTTGTCTATGTGGCGGCTTCTGATTGGCCAAAAAAAACATTCAGCCATTTCTCATCCTCTCGGCCTAAATTTTTTTGGGGTCGCAAATCATCGACCATTTCTCATCCTGTCGGCCAAAATTTTTCACTGAAGCACCTTTCTCGTTTCATTCGCCATCCGGTACAGCGTCATCTCCGGCGATGCTCGTCTTCTCCAGCGCCGATATGCAGAAGCTTCTATCTGTTTTCCATCGATTTAACAGATAAGTGATTCTCTCCTTAATCATCTTCATCCTCTTTGTCCATTTTGATTCTTCATCCACTTCCTCGTGTTCTCCATCGAGGATTTCGTTTGTAAATCTTAGAAATAGTTAAATGATCTCTCCATTTTGCATGTAGTTTCTATCTATTTCCTGAATTAGTCTCTAAATCGATGCATTGTAAATGGTTTTCTGATCTGTAAACTGTAAACGGTTCATGATCTGTAAATGGTATGTGGTTCATCATATGTGAATTGTTTTTGATCATATGCTCTATCTATTTCTATCTCTTTTAGCTTAAGTTAATGGTTCATGATCTAAATGGTTCATGATTTAAATTGTTCATGATCGGTGATGGTTCATGATGTCAATGGTTCTTGATATATCTGTTTCAAATCTTTTAATCTGATTGGTATATTGTGTCTATCTGTTTTAGCTTAATGAAACAAAGTTTGAGGATGTAAATGTTTCATCGGTATATAGTGAAAGATAATATGGTTAATGATTTTTGCAGATTTAGCTTACTCCAAAGGTCTATCTCCAGCTGTTCCTCTTCTCTTTGCTCGTAACCAAAGTTCCTCTTCTCTTTGCTCGTTACAAAAGTTAAGGTTAGTCTTCTAGTTTCGTTGATGACAATTAATGCCTAGTTAGATATGGAGTGGTTGAGGCTTGATCAATGCTGCTTCAGTTTTCATGGTTTTAAAGGGTTTAATGATTTAGGGAACTGGTTAATGAATGCTGATTCTGTGTTAGATATATGTCAACTCAATATATCTCTTTTTGCTTTAGTGTAGAGTAATGGCTGAGATTAGGTTGATTTATGATAATAAATGGGGTTTGAACCCTGGAAAACGTTTTTGCTTTTCTTCTATCAATGTTCCTTTTATTTCCTTCATCAATGTTGCACCGTTGGTTTATTTCATAGCTGGTGCTTCCTCTATTTATAAACATATTATCTTTCCTTCTTCTTCTCAGTATGTGCTTTGTCCCAAAGTTGTCTTCAGGCACACCTCTCAATATCTTGTTATCTTCGTCCCAAGCCGCCGGTTCTATTTCCCTTTTTAATCACTCGGAACATAAAACAAATATCAAAACACTCATCAATAACCAATGCATATATATATATATATATATATATATATATATATATATATATATATATATATTTATTGATGCACATAACTAAATCCTAAAAAAAAAGGTTGAATAAATGAAACTTGCCATGTATCACGTTGCTCTCTGTTCTGCAGCAACGTCAGTTTGTTGTATCCCCATTTGAATACGACTAGCCCCATTTTCTGAATGAAGAATACTCTTTATGCTATTGGAGAGCAACGTGGATTTCCTGGAATGATAGGAAGCATCGACTGTATGCATTGGGAGTGGAAGAATTGTCCAACCGCTTGGAAAGGCCAGTATACACGTGGTTCAGGAAAACCCACTATCGTTTTAGAGGCAGTAGCTTCATATGATCTGTGGATATGACATGCCTTTTTTAGACCTTCAGGTACATTAAATGATCTCAATGTTCTTGATTGCTCACCCGTTTTTGATGACATAATACAAGGTAAAGCTCCGAGAGTGAATTTCTATGTCAACGGAAGAGAGTATAAGTTAGCATACTATCTCAGAGATGGTATCTATCCAAAATGGGCAACTTTTGTCCAATCTATACCAGCTCCACAAGATCCAAAGTCATGCTTATTTGCTGAACGTCAAGAAGGCTACCGAAAAGATGTCGAACGTGCTTTTGGAGTCTTACAGGCTCGATTCGCCGTTGTTAAAAATCCCGCTCTTTTTTGGGACAAAGCAAAAATATGGAAGATTATGAGAGCTTGTATCATACTCCACAATATGATAGTAGAAGACGAACGAGAAGGATACATACATTTTGATCTTTCAGATTTTGAACATGGAGAAGGAAGCGGAAGTTCAATTGTGGATCTCTCATATTCAACGGATATGCCCTCAAACATGTGATATTCGGGATAAACCACGGCATGATCGATTGCAAGCTGATTTGATGGAGCATATCTGGCAAAAATTTGGGACGTATTGAAACCGACAATTAAGTTTTTATTGCAAAATTTAAGTTAACATTTCAAATGTATATTTGTGTTGTTTTTGGTTTAATAATGTAATAATCTAAGTAATTATCTTTATTTTCATTAAAAAAACTTCTTTTTTTTTTTGTTACAAAAAACCCATGTAAGTTTCTTCCAATGGACTATTAAAAAAACATGGTTTTTTTTAATAGTTTCTTGCTACAAATTAATTCATTAAATAATCACAAAAAACCCATTAGAAGTAATAGCAATAATCATGCTCTAAAGATCTTCTTCTAATTTCCATTGATTCTGAGTTTTTACAAGTTAATCGTAACAGTATTTAAACTTTAAACCGATCGGCGACTTTGCAAATGATTTTCGTTATTGGTTTGGATCGGTTATTTCGAACAGAACACCTTTTCATTCTTCTTACAAAGCAATTAAAAAAAATCTAAGCTGATATCTTTCCAAAATAAACAAGAAAGAATTAAAAATATAGGACAAAAAACACTACTATTGTCCCATTAATACTTATATAAAATATTTGTCCCCCTAAGACTTCTACAAATATTTTAACCTCTTCTATCCTTTTAATTCAAATTTAACAATAAAAATTAAATTCTTAAAAGTAAAAAAAAAATTACTCTTACATTGTAGAAGCCGCCTCCTACCACCCATCTCCTTCATCGTAAAAAAAAAAAGTTCAGAGAACTTCTCCTTCCTCCTTCACCGGAACTTCTTCTCTATCTCCGGTATGTTCCGGCGAACAGCCGTCCTCCTCTAAGTTATGAAGAAAACGTGAAAGTTTGTAGGTTGAAAGAGGAGAAAAAACGCTAAATTGAGGAGGGGAAGAAAAAAAATGGCGACAGAATTCTCTAAATTGAAAAAAAATATTTCAAAAATTAATTAGAAAATAAATATTATGAAAAGGAAAGTAATATATTCTCCTAGATCTGCTCCTAGATTTTCGGAAATTCATTTAACTGAATTGTAGAATAGGTATTCTATAATTGTAGAATAAAGAGTTTCCATAGAAATGAGATTCTACTAAGTTTGTAGAACAAAGAGTTTCCGTAGAAATCCAATTCTACTAAGATGTATAACAATGAGTGAACTATAGAAATATAATTCTACTAAACTGTAGAACAATGATAAATTTATAGAATACGGTTTCACAGCTTTGTAGAACATAGAAGAAATGTAGAAAACTAATTCTATATTTTTAGTAGAAAACTAATGAAATAGTAGAAAATCTATTCTATAATTTATAGATTTATAGAATGCACTTTCTACTAATTTGGAAAATATTTGTAAAACAAATGTTTAAAATTTTTTTAAAAATATATTCTATTTCAAAAAGTATTCGTAATTCCCTTTTTGATTTTTCCAAAATTTTTTAGACTGTAAAACTATTTTTTTTAAAAAATTTTGAAATCCTATAAAAGGGTATTTATGTCCAAAAGTGGCCAAATTTGAAAAAGTCTTTAGGGGACAATATTACAGATTTTTTTGTCCTATAAATATAATTGCCCCAATAAACAAAGAATTGAACTAATTAAAATCCAAAATTTCGAAACAACCAACAAATACCCAATTGAACCGAAATGTACAATTTTTTTTAAAAAAAAATTCGAATCAACGTTATTTTTACCGAACCAAATAACCGATATAATTCTTCTCAAAACCGAACCGGATAAACCGACTTTTGAACCCAACCGAACAGAGATTTCAGTTTATTTCGGTGAGATTTTGCTCAATCCCAACAAACTGAGAACCGAACAAACCGGATAAACCGGACGCCCAGCCGCTAGACTTTTTATTGTTTGGTCGAATAAATTGGTTGCTTCTCCTCAAATATCGTTCTCCCTCTCAAACAACAATGCCCGTCAAATGGTATGTCTTCATGATTTTGCAGAAGAAAAAACGAAGAATCAATCAATTCATTCCTTCACACTTGTTCAATTTCGATCGTTAATCATCAATGGCGGCGTATTTGTAGGGTTTTGTATTGGCAACCTAATCAAGGATCTACAGTAAGCAGCCAAATCCTCAACGAAGCTACACAATGCGTAGAGAGCATCAATGGCGTCAAACAAGGAAGATGGAAATCCACTCTCACCTTTTACAAACCCATGCTACGAGGTTAGTCTCTCTTCCGATCATTAATTTCTCCTTCTTCTTCTTCTTCTCATTTGGGGGGAATTTCGAGCAGACCTGGCGAATCAAGCGGATTTCCCGCGCGAATTTCTGGGGATTTCGCTGGCGGATGAGCCGAGTAAGTACTATTTCATCATCAGGTCGCAGAGGATCGTCATGGAAGCAGATTCGTCGATTCAGTTGATAATGGAGAAGCTTCAGTCTTACAAATCGCTCTCTTTACATTGAAGGGTTTCAGTATCAGCTTGGTGATTTTCGGCTTAGAGTTGGTAAAGTTGTTTCTACTCATTCCGAGAATGTTAGAGGGATAGTTATGGAGGTAATTAAGCTAAATTTGGCCTTTATCTTAGTTAGATGCTATTTTCAGTAATTGAGGATTGATGAGTATCAATGTTGATGAGGATCCTTGATGCTATTTACTACCATGTTTTTAGATAGATTCTGAAGATTGAACAGTGTAGATGATGCCTTTAGAAAATGAAATTCAGATTGTCTTGTTTAGTTGTAATCTCAATTTTAACATTGTAAATTTGTAATGAATCACCAGAAGGGTATGGAGCTATTCACATTTGGTGATGATCCTGGATGCTATTTAGTAATTAACATGTTTTAGAAAGATCATGAGCTTTTGAACAGTGTTGATGATGCATTTTAGGAGATGGAATCCAGATCGTCTTGTTTCTTGTAATCTCAATTTTAACATTGTAAATTTGTAATGAATCACCAAAAGGGTATGGAGCTATTCACATTTGGTGATGATTTTGGATGTTATTTAACAAGTTTTAGATAGATGATGAGCTTCTGAACAGTGTTGATGTTGCATTTAGGAGATGGAATCCAGATTGTCTTGTTTCTTGTAATCTCAATTTGGAGTTTGGTGGGTTGTAACTAATGGCTGTGTGTGTGTGCATTTATTCACATTTGGTGATGATCCTGGATGCTATTTAACATGTTTTAGATAGATTATGAGCTTTTGAACAGTGTTGATGATGCATTTAGGAGATGAAATCCACCAGATTGTCTTGTTTCGTGTAATCTCATATTGGAGTTTATGGAGGTATGGAGCTAATATGGTTGTATGTGTGTCTATTCAGGTGGAGTATCTTCCAATATCATCAATGGAAAAGGCAAGAAAAGTGATGGAGGAGTTTTTGGAGATATGGCATGAAGCTCTGTCTAAAAGGGCGTTGCCTGGTAAGTTTGTGAACATAGAGCTAAACTTTGGGGAGTTTGGTCTTGTAGACAGCTACACTCCACAGCACACAGCTGTTGGATACGCTCTTGTCATGGCTCACATGATTGCAACGGTTCAAGCTGTAAGAGGCTAAAACTACAACACAGCTTTCCTTTTTAGGTAAACTTTCTGAGTTTATTGATTTTAGTGATACCATTGCTCATTTTTGAATATTAAGATTAGAGCATTATTTTGGTTAGAAGAGCTAGAAAGACCAGGCTGAAATAGCTCTAGAAAACTTTAGACTGGAGCAGATTTGTGATTTTTTACCACTTGATTTGAATTTTCCGGTTAAGTTTCCCAGTGTTTTGGTTCAGTTTATGATTGTGAATCTTTGAATCTTTCGACCTTGCCCAATAACTAGTCTTTATAATATTGTTGTGAAACTCATTCGTATAATGCTCATTAAAACAAATCCATGTTCTTATGCTCTTAATGAAAAAACAAATACTGTATAAAGAAACAAACTAAGGGGATGTTATTGGAGAGTTGATTTATAAAGATTTTTAGAGTTTAAGATTCTATAGTTATTGGTTTGTGGATTTTTATATTCTTAATAGATTCATCTGTTATTCATTTAGAGATTATAAAAATCAGTTGTTATTGATGTGATGATTTTTATAATCTAATCAAAATCCATTGTTATTCAAAAAGTCTGCATTTTAATGATTCTATGATTCTGTTATAATCTAGTGTTATTGGCATAATGATTTTTTGTAATTTAATTCATAAATCATGATTCTCAAAATACTACCTATATCTCTTGGATTCTCAAAATCTGTCATATTAAAATTTTTTAATAGATTGTTTAAATCCATAAAAGTCTCTCTAAATTTTACAAATCTAACAAAACTCTTAAAAATTTAACAAATCTCATGATTTTTAAAATCAACTAAAATCTTCATAAATCCAACTCCTAAGTTGAAACTCTAACAAAAAAAAACAATAACGTTGAAAAAGACTCTCTCTTTGGTTTGGTTTGGTTTCCTAACTCCACAGTGAATAACAATCGGTGGGTTTAAAAGAAACCAGCCACGAAGAAAGATCATAGCCAACCAAAAAATTGTACTGTGCTCTGTTACCAAAAAGCTTCGTCAGCTTTAAAAACAGTATTTGGTGCCATCGGAGAACACATAATCGCCAGACAAAAAACTTTTCCTCCCATATCCATAAACACATTGTACTTATCCAAGACAAGATCAGCACCTCCAGAGAAATGTATTGTGATCACCGGAAAGACATCTATGGTCTCTGATTTGTAGCAAAGCATGTCCGGCGAAGAAGCTACTCGCTCTACTGTCACGACGACTTCCACTCTGCCTCCTTAACTTGGTTGCAGTAGCTCTCGGGCAAGTAGGTGAAAGTGGTTCCAGAGTCTATGACCATGTTCCCGTCCAAGGCGTGAAACGGTGTCCTCAACGTCTCAATGCGGTTCTCCCCAACGCTGATCGCGTCTAGGTTTAGGTAATAGAAACCACGTTTCTCCGGCTTCATAAACATATGGGCTGATACAACGCTGTCTCCTGCCACGATAGCATTGTTTGAGCTTCCAAAGTTGATCTTGCTAGTTCCTTTACTGGAAAAGCAGTAAGAGACAAGACCTATGAAGTTTTCTCCCATTTGAGAGACGAGCGATAAAGGTCCCCAACTTAGACCAACAATGCCTGAACCGGTTAAGCTTAACCATGAGCTGTTGTGAGCACATCCAATAGTGGTATTAGGCATCACAAAGGGTTGGCCTGAAGTGGATTGGATCGTGACCGTCTCGGTCGCTAGTGTTCCTTTGGAGTAGCTTCTGTCTGCGTAGTTCATTTCATAAGGACAAGTTTGATCAGGGCCGTATTCACATATTTTCTCTTTGTAGGTTGAAGATTTTGAAGGGTCGAATAGTGGATCGGGTTGGTTGTAGCAGTTTAGACAAGGCAAACATTGTGTCCATATGAGTGCACTCCGGT
>NW_006256908.1:3467097-3533901 GCF_000478725.1 Eutrema salsugineum | reverse complement strand
GATTATGATTTGAAAGAGAGAGCCATTATCATTGTGGCTGCTGCGAGAAATATGAGTGATCGAATACTAAGTTTCCCATTCATGCACGATTATATAGAAACTAGGTGGTAGCCCGCACCATATGCGGGCAGAACTGTGTTAAAAATGAATCTTTTTATTTGTTTCGAAAATGATGATCAAATACTCTAATTTTTTATAAATTTGAATTGTTAATATTGATGCATAAAGAGATCGTATTTAGTAGTTTAACTTAAACAGGCGAAAAAATTAGTACTGTGAGTAATTTACATAATACTTTTTTCGACAAGTAATTTACATAATATTATCCAACGTGAAAATAAAAAACTTGTAACTAATCAAACTAAAAAAAACAACAACAAAGGCAAAGAGAGTAGCGATCCAATATCCCAAAACCCCAAGATAGAATAGTTGATGTGTTTTAATTTCGCTAAAAGATATAATATCAGAAGATTTACCACAAAATATAATTGGGTGATTACATCATTAAATTATTAACTTTGTTACAAATAAAAAATTAAACATAAATATAACAACAATGTTAGACATTCAACCAATAAAAAAAGATCTTACAACCATAGTAAATATATTGTTCTATCTACTAAAATATTGTAATTACAAAAGTTTCTTTCTCTGTAATTCTTTTTATCTCTCATTTGCCAGAGTTCTCTCTTCATTTTCTTGTAAATATTTGTCATTCTAATCGGTTATTTCACATGTTTCCCTTCTTCTTCTTTAACGTATTTGATTTATGTTTCTTTGACTTAATTGTCTTTGACTTTAACTTATTCTTTATCATTTTTTCTTTTCGAACAATTGTTTCTCCATTCTCTTTTGGTTTGTTATTGTCTTTCTCTTCCGATTATTCTTTTTCATTATTTTCGTCTTCTCTGACATATTATTTTTTCTGTTTTCTTCATCTTCTACATTTTCATCTCTATCTTCTTTTTTTTCTTCCTCTTCTTTATTTTCTTATTTTTCTTCTTCATGTTATTTTTCATAATTTCTTAATCATCTTGGGCTTCTTGTTTTCTATAATATTTGTCTTTTTCGATTTCTTCTTCTTCTTTTCTTTTGTTTTTTATCCGTCTAGTTTATATTCTTCTTCCTTCCTATACTTCATCACATTTTTTTCTTGTTCTAAGTTTCTCTTAGCTTTCTTTCCCATCTTCACCTTTTCATACTTTGTCATCTTCAACTTCCGTTTTCCTTCCTTATCTTGAACATATATGTCTTCGTATTTTTCAAGTTTTTCTTAATCAGCTCTCTCTTCTTCTCCTCCTCTTTTTTTCTCTCATCTTCCTCGTTTCATTCTTCATCTTCATCCTCTACAACTTTGACTTCTACTTCTTTATCATATTTTTCTTCTCCAACACCTGCTTCTTCTTTTACTTTTTTTTTCCTCGTTTTATTTCTTTTGATTTTTCTTTAATATATCATTCTTACTTATCTCGTCTTTGTCTTCTTCCTCTTCTGCTTTCTCTTCCTTTTCTTCTGCTTAGTCTTCTTCGTTTCCTTCTTCATCTACATCTTCTGGGACTTTGACTTCTACTTCTTTATCGTCTTTGTCTTCTCCAACCCCTGGTTCTTCTTTTAGTTTTGTTTTTTCTTTATCTTATTTCTTTTGAGTTTTCTTTAATCTAGTATTCTTATTTATCTCGTCTTTGTCGTCTTCCTCTTCTGATTCCTCTTCTGATCTTCCTCATTGTATTTTGCTTCTTCCGTTTTCTTATTTTCCTTGACTTATTTTTCATAATATTCATAGTCTCAACTTTTTTTTTTTCCACTTTCTTACTCCCCCTCTTCTTCCTCTTATTCTTCTACTACTTTGTTTTCTTATTTTTTTCTTTTTCTCTAACCTCTCAAGCGTCTGATTCTTTTTCTTTTTCTTCTTCAACTTCCCCATCTTGTTATCCTTATGCCTCTTCATTAGTTTGGGTTATCCACCTTTTTATTTTTCTTTTCGGGATTAATTGATATGACTTTGTCTTTGTCTTTTTGACTTCTTCGTCGTCTATTCGTCTTCTTTTCTACTTCTTCTTCTTTTATATCCTTTGACTTCTTCTGTAGTTTTATTTTCTCTTATTTTGAATAGGATTTACAATTGATAGTTGTATTGATTTGTACAGAATAAATTTCCTTAAAGATAGTATAATAATTCTTGTGCAATAAAAAAAAAGAACGTAATATTTGTAGGCTAACATGTTTTTTTCATCGTTGTTTACTCTGATTATGCTACTTCTAATGAGGTTTTGTAAGACTTTTTTTCATTCAATCAAAATCAAATTCAGATGAAATACTTTTACAGTACACAACTTTTCAAAAACGATATCTTATTGGAAATTAGACCATAATGTCCGTTTCACATGTATAATAATAATAAAATGATCAAAAATTGCAACAAAGCTGTAGAAGTTCAAGAACAAATTTTCCGTCATGCTTATTTCCTATTTTGTTCTCTTAGTTTACTTTCAACCATCTTGTCCATCTCTTCATTCTCCTTCTTCATATCAGTCGCACATTTTTTTGACATCAAAACAGCTTCATCATTTCAAGTATTATTTTCTTGTAGCTTACGTTCATGAAACCACTTATATATTTAAATTATCTAAATTTAAAAACAATTACAGTTAATATATAAAAATATTATAATATCTATCATACATAAATAAAATGGTATTTATATGTGTTACCTCCGATAAAAAATATTGTACAAAAAAACAAAATCTTAAAATATGTTTCTTCCTTAATTTTTATTTCTTCTTCAATATCTGTGATTTCTTCCTGCTTGTTTTTATCGTCTTCATTTCTTCCGACTTCTTTTCACTATCTCCAATTTCTTCATTTTCTTTCTTATCTTTCTTTATCATATTTGTCGTCTCGACATACTATTATTCAGGTTTTTCTTCATCTTTTACTTTTCTTTTTGTCTAATTTAACTAATTTCTTTTTGCTGTTATCATGTATTATATTAAATTGATGAGAGTGTTGTATCTTTTAAACAAAAAAAACCATTAAGACCGTCTTAGATTGATCAGTTGAATTGACTTTAAAGCTATATTGTTAGTAAGATTAGTGAAAATGAGTAAAAAAGCTATGACTTTTTAGGAAAAAAGATTAATTAAACTGGTTTCACTTAATCGATTTAAGAAGGATCTAATTTTTTGATCCAAAATCTCAAGCCTTGTGTATATATTTATATCAAGACTAATACAGTTAAAAAAAAACATAAAGTAAAGCTCTAAAGATGGGAGTTTTTTTTTTCTTTCTTTTGTATGTTTTTCTTAATATATATGAAAGGGGGAGAGTCGATCAAGTAGTGTCCATGTTCTTGTTATGCTCATCAGATACAATTCCTCAAGTATATATTTTTTTATTTTCAAACATCTGATAAGCAAATTTCAAAACATAAACATATTTCAGAGTCCTCGGTTAAAGGAATAATATCAACAGAAAGACACAAAAAGGATTATACTAATGTTTTGTAAATGTTAAGAACCAGAGAGATTCAGTAGTCAGTCACATTGTTGTCGCTTCTAAGTTTGACAAATTTTAAATCACGGTCGGTGTTTACTTATACACACGCACATAATAGGTGTCACATAAAGCACCAGACACAAAATACAAAGAGACCAATTTTAGCTCATGATTTTAAAGTTAACGTGAGCTCCAATCTAAATTAATGAATGCTACTACTCTAACACTGTTTACATATACACATTTTCCGCTTTTGTATATTTGAACTGGTAAACCATAGTTATGGAACACCCTAATCCTACCGTCGCAAGTTTCTGTCACGATCACAAGCCCCCACAGGTGTGGCGTACAAGGGTTGACGTTCTCGCACACGTTCCTCAAGAGCCTCAGCTTAGACCTGATGCTAGCTTTAGCTGAAATCGCTGATGCACCTGCACCTGTTACTACGCCAAGCTTCTCTTCTGGCCACGTTGTTGCTCCTTTCATTGGAGAGAGACAGTCCATCCACAACAGGAAATGAGCAATTTTTTCTTGCAGATAAGCAATGAAACTGCCCCCCTCTTTCCCCTTGCCTAGTCAAGGTATGACAACAGACATAAGACCTGATCGTTTTTGGTTTCTGAGAAGAAATAGCCTTCTTATTTGGTTGAGAGTAGCCCCATACAACTGAGCCTTCTACTGCTGACACAATGTGTTTCCAACAAAGCAGAGGTTGGTCTCAGTGTTGTCCTAAGACTGGAAGCTGCAAAACATCCACCAAGAAAATAAGAAAAAGATTATATCAAAACAATCCCATAGAAGAATTCACCTCAGCACTGAAATTCCACTGTCTTTAGAACTTTATACAAAATCAAAGCAATTATGCGTGCAAACCCTCAAACGTGATACATAAGGGCTTGTACCTTGGTAAACTAAAATAAAGCAACAAAGACAAATGATCCAATATCTCAAGAGTTAGATCCACCAATAAAGAAACAAACAAAGTTCTTTTATCAAACACAGTTTTGTCCGATAATGCATGGCCTATATCTGCTTGTGTCATAAAGAGGACCCGATGATGTGTGCTGTGGTGAGGGTTGTCAAGTTTTACCCTAAATGAAATCAATAGCCGCAAGTGCACAGCTGATCGATTGTAGTACTTAGGGATCGAATCCACAGGGAAGGAGGATCTTTCTTGCAAAAGCCTTCGAAAGAAATATAAAGTAAGAAAGTCTAGAACCAAATGGTTTTGTGGGGGTTTTGGTGGTGTGTTTAAAATGTAAAAACGAATCTTAAAGAGAAGATACTGGAATTAAAATGACGTAATAACTAAAAATGAGAAAAACGGTTAACCTAATTGCTTAAATGAAAATCGATTAAAAAGGAATGAAAATATTGAACTAAAGCTTGAAATAAAACGGTGTGAATCTATAAGAAAGAAAGCGCTGGGGTTCAGGGAAGTTTTCTCAGGGGTACGAACGATTCAAAACATTGCTAGAGAGTAAATTTGATAAGATCTTAGCTTAAACTTTTCGAACTGGAGTCACGAACGTATGAATACGCCACTGTCGTGATCATAGACAATTATCTCTCTCAACCCTGACCAGTAGGTTTCCACTCTGGCACTGGAAAAGAAGAGATGCATTATGTTTAAGACTCGTCAGCAGTCACAAATCTCCCATAGGTAGGTTTCCACTCCTTTGTTTGTTTTGCTCTCCCAAACTAGATCTGACACCGGATGAACACTTTCGTGTCACCAAGCATCTGGATCAGATTGTAGTTCATGACGCTATTCTCATGCAGTAAAAACGTATTCAGAAGAAAAAGTTCTAAGATTCGGCTCAAAAGCTCAAGGAATCCTCACCGAACATATAAATCCCCATCGAAAATCCCTTAATCCCAACAATAAAACTACTCAGACATAATGAACGAAATCAAAAACATAGTATTAAAAAGTAGAATAGAAACCGAAATTGAAAAAGAAAGAACAAGGGTTCAAGAGACAAATCTCTCTCTCCCTAAAACCTAAAAACAAAGCTTAAAGCAAAATTTCTGTACAGTATTTCGTCTCTCTTCTTCTCTCTCTAAAAACGACCTAAATGACATGTATTTATAGTCTCTAATACTCTATGGTGTCTAGGGTTCCGGAATTGAGGCTGGAAAAATGATATGGGCTTTAGAAATGGGCCTTCGGGTTCGGATTTAGCTGGCCGCGGTCGGGAAGTGCGCGACCGCGGGGAATGGGTGGCTGGCCGCGGTCGGGATGGTTGTGACCGTGGGGATTGGTCTGTTGGCCGCGGGTGGAAACGCTTGCCGGCTGGTTTATGGGACATCTTGCTCTTCGCGTATCTTTTGATTGAACCGTTGGATTGCCAAGCTGTAAAGTGTGCTGGAAAGCTGATACTTCCATCTTTAAGATCTCCAAGTTTGAGCTGGATCAGACGGTGAGAAGGCCTTCAATCAGGGGTGAACTTCTGACGGTTTGATTCTGAGCTGAAATCTGGTTTTCTATCCATTTTGTTAAGCTTTTCCCTAAGTTACCTGAAAAGAGTCTTGGAACTACAAATACTAGAAAAACGTAATAAAGTACTTGAAAGCAATTAAAAACATAGAAAAAGTATTTCAGAATGATCCATAAAAGTGGTCAAAATACGGTGTTATCACCCGAGCCTAAATTTTATAAAGAAAAAAAAAAAGTTCCCTTTCAGTAAAACTGAGGACTGTGAATCTCTAAGGCATATATCAAGTGACATCAAATCAAGTGTACACCGATCCTCCTCATGTATTCTGTTAGGATCTAGAACATAAGTAAATGTAACAATAGAAGAAACTAACGACAGAACCATGTGTAAAAAAAAAAAGAGGAGGGAGGCGCATGTTATACAAAAGTTGTTATGAAATGTCTCAAGAATCTAGTAAACAAAAAACAGAGACAGCAGAACAGAATACACAAAGATTGTGCCATTAAACGTAGAGTGATGAGAATTCTGAATACTGGAGAATTCGAGCTTCGGGAAACAAACGATTATAATCCATCTAACCCATAAATTGTGTGCGCCTCTCAAGGTGTAAACCTTGACATGTCAAAATTGTAATAATCTTTTAGAAGAACATCAAACTATACATGTAAGTGAATAATAACGAAATACAAATGCAAGTAATCACGAAGAAAAGAAAGTCGTGGAGCCAACTTACTTTTAAGGAACAATAACGTTGTAACAAAAAAAAGGAATATGGACTTACGCTTACCCTTCAGGTTCACGATCAGGTTGAGGCAAGTGGAAGCTCAAAACGGGAACATCTGAATTAAAGAGAGAGAAAATTCAGACAAATTACTTGAAGCTTTGTAATTCAAACGATGAATCATTCAACTCGACTTTGCAGTATTAGCGATACATCTTAAAATAATAACCACGAAGTATAGAATTAGAATTTTTTAATACAAAACGATGCATCTCTAAAAAATATAAGCGATGCATCAAAAGTTGTCTAATTGTATAAAAAGTAAACCGAACGAATATAACAACATAGCAAATCGATTAGTCTACCTCTTGACATGTTGTCCATTGTATAAACCACCAACGAAGATAACCTAATCAAATCAGCATGGTGGAAGGTATATATTAATATAAGATTACAAAGTCAAATTAAAAGAAACAAATTCAAACACAAAACAGTGAAAAGAACATAACATAACTAAATATGTGCTCGGTCATGAAGATTGCTTTAAGGAAAACAATAAAAAAGTTTAGGTCAATTTATATTTACGAACAATAACTGATTACTCCAAAAAAATTATGAACACGAATATATAAAAAGATGTTTAGGAACAATAAAGAAGAGGAACACGATACGAGCATATATAGAGTAGAATAGATGCTTTAGTGTTTGGAGTTTTTAACAGATTCGGTGGCTATGATCGAGATTAAAACCGCTGGTCCATTAACAAATTCAATGGCCCATAATCGATGAAAAAAATCATGTCACACATATTGACACGTATGATTAATGATTGGCCTATCATAATTAATTAAAATGACACATATATAAATTTTAATAATGACACATAAGCAAATCGTTCTGGAGACGACACATAAGATTTTTGACTTCGCAAATAATAGTATAGATTTTGGACGGTATGTCGTAAGTGTTATTTTTCTTCATTTGTCAATTTAGTCAACACTTGGGGAAATTTCACATTTTTTTATTACATTTTCTTCGGTCTTCCGTTTTTTTTCCTGATTATTTTGCGAAATTGCATTTAATAACCATCAAGCAAATTCTAATTCACAAACTAACCAAAAAAAATCTGAATATGATATTTTCTATATATTATATATTAATACAATTTTACCCTTTTTTCTTTTTCTCATTTTTCTCTCTCTCTTTCCTTCCTCTTCTCTCTTTCTTTCCTCATCTCTCTTTCCTTCGTTCTCTCACGCAATGCTCCACAATTTTTTCTGCACCTACACCACTATCATTATCATCAACTTCACCAAAAAATCACAAAAAAAAAAAAATTAATTTCCACCAAATTATATGTTTCTCCCCTTTGATTCTCTTTCTCTCCTTCCACTTCATATATTTTTAAGATTCAAAGCATATAATTTTATTTTGAGTTGTGTCGCCAAGTCTCTTATCTGCAAGTGATGGAGTCGCTGCTGGTGGAATTTGAGTCTTTATTCTTCACTTGTTTTGTAAATGTGTATGGAAAGACTATTATTTTATAGAATATCTATATTCAGTGAACTTTTGATTAGATATAAATTATTCTTTCAAAACTGTGAACCTTTTTCTCAGTCAGTTATATTATAATATATGAAGTCTCTATATAGCATATATTATAGTATGACCAAATGAATTAAATAGCTCTCACAATTGTATTCCATTCTCAGCATTGAAACTTCCAAGAAATACATTAACATGATTATAGGTTGGATTCATTGGCTTCTTTGTCGCTTTGTAAAAAATAATAGAACGTCTATTTGTATATAATGTTTATTAGTATAGATCGACTATTTGTATAAACTGTTTTTTTCGGATGCTGATTTATAAAAGAAAAGCTTTTTCCATTTTGGCTTTGATGTTTTGCTTGTGCTGTTAACAGACACGCACAAAATTATGATCTTTAGTTATATCTGCAATGATAGATAAAATTATAAAGATCTCTAATTTTCAATTGTAACATTATTCAACAATTGATATGAAATATCGCAATAAAGCACCAATCTTTATGGAACACTAGATGAATGTCCGCGCTACGCGCGGATAGTTTTTGTAATTTATTGAACATTGTTTTAAATTCTGTATTTAATTATGTATTTTGGTTGAAAGTAATTTTTTATTAGTGAAAGCTGAAATGCAAGATTGTATTTTTAAACAAAATAACAGATTGTTTCTTTGGAACAGAAATAACTAATTGTAATTGTTAACATATTATTTGAGCCAATAGGACTTGTTAAAAATTTAGGCACGATGTTATTAAAGTTTCCTTTGTTTTAATTGAATTATCTCCTTTTTTAATCATTGAAAATAAACATACATTAATGTGTTTTGATGTGTACATGTCTTAAGTCGGTTTTCTTATGTTATTTCATATTTGTGTTCAAGCCTCCTGTCCTTTAATAACATCATTAATTTTGATCCGTTTTTTTTTTCAGTCAATTGGAGTATTTTTTTTGGTTTGTAATATCAACTAAGGTATTTAGCCATATCTTATATATCATTTAGAGTAACCAAAATGACAAGTTTTCAAAAGCGGAACATAGGTGTCAGCAAGCAGTGTATTCTCAAGCTGCACATCATGGCGTAATTGAAGCACAGAATAAAAAGTGAGGAGAAGTTATGGCGTCAGTTCATGTGGTGCAACATACGTAATTTATGAAATAAGGTTGGAAACGATCATTTGCTATCTCCCCACAAATAGCATCAACAGTGGCAGCTAAGGTAAATGATTTACAGTAAGATAAATATGTACAGTATCACACAATCGTAAACCAGGTCAGAACAACCAAACATCTAATTTCCAAATCTAAAACAAAGAATAACCAAGAAAACGTTGATAGTTTCTCCAATCACCACAGATGCCTTGCCAGGCACATAACTTTACTTTTTCAGCTTAATGAATATTGGGAAAGCCATATACATACCAAGGAGTGGCAGTAGTGGACACCGCAAATCGGCTGGTGGAAGAAGCACCTAGCGTGAGAAGATAAAGATTGTAAACAAAAACTTATACATAGGGATCAAAAATCAAAAGATATTAAAAATTGGACGTATAGGGATGGATCCAGCTCTAAGACTTGAGATGGAGAAAATGAAGGCTGTAAGTAGGAAAGAAAATGTGTCATATAGAAATCAACCTCTATAGTCTAGAGCACCACAATGACCAATAAAATGTGTTATTATCTCTTGGTTCTGTTTAACGATATATCTCATTGTTTTTTTAAAATGATTTCAATTTATCCATGATCAATATATTTTTATATATATGTATATATGTATATAGATGATAGATCTCATTGTTTCTTGGAAATGATATCAATATATCCATGATCAACTGGATCACAAAAGGTTACTAACTGTAAATATGAAAATGGAAAAGCTTGTTGAAGAAAATAATATCTTGTTGAATATGACCGTAGAAAAAAAGTTGTCCAAAAGTTGGAATGAAAATAAGAAACAGCTTACCGAGAAAGTCGATACGGTCAACAATCATACAACTCTGATATACGATAACAGCATTAAATCTTTTGATGTATCTTCCCCTCAAAGAATCATTATCTTCTCCGGCTGACTCTACTGGTGGTAGGTCTACTTCTTGGTACCATCATTTCGAACAAAGTGTTTTGCACATGCGATCACATTGTTTCTATCACAAGTAGTGAACTAATCCACGAGAAATGAAATCATAGCTGTTAAAAGACACATATGAAGCCATATACATACCCACCTGCAACAAAATGGTAACCGTTTGGGTGTTCTTCGGGTGGGACGCCTTTTACTCCCGAAACAAGCGAGCTGACCTCACAGACAAGTCCACCATCTTAACCATAACTGTCATAGCTTCGTTCCCATCTGGGATCTCTGTAGACCTTTAGGAAGAACAAAGTAACAAAATGTTCATCAAGTCAATAATTACAAGTCATGATGTTTCAATATCGTTATCGGAATTACGTATATAAAAGTGACTTACAGCCTCGTAGGAAGCAAACGCCCAGAGAACTCCACTCGCCCTTACTCCAAGTTCAGTTGCAGTTACGATTCTTCTGACCAAATCTGCGTCTCTACAGAGTTACGACAAGAACCACCAATGTTATCACATTAAGAGCAATCTACACGCAGCACGGCACCAATAGAAGAACCGATCTTAGACCAAAACAGATTCTAATCACAGCCACTTCAATACTACTACGACCCTGTAATCAGAAGCTAATTGAAGCAAAGTTAGGATTACAAGGTGGATCCAAATCAGGTTAGTAGGTTCGTTTGAATGTCCTATACAAGGCAAGGATCATCAGAAAAACAAAAACAGTAAAATTCAGCATAAACCATTACAATTATAGAGCTTAAACTATAAACAATACTGAATTATCGGATTGTAAAGGTTCTCAGACCTTAATTTCCAGGTTCAGTTCATGCAAATCTCGCTCAGCTGAAAGTAAAAGAGAAAGGTAATCAGGATTTAAAAAAAAACTGGTCGCTCCGAGTCGGATGTTGTGGGGAAAACGGTGGCCCCCAAACGCCTTTGACAATCGCCTTTAAACCTTGGAGCCTAAAAGCGGCATGGTCGTAAGCTCCGATGATCAATCTTGCCAACAATAAGCCTAGGACGAAGCAGAGCGAATGGAAAGCAAAATGAGAGGCGCGAGATCCAGAACGGCTGAGGCAGAGAATTTTAAAATTACCTTGATAGATTTATTGGCAATACTCAATGTGAAATAGACCTGTGTCATACTCAGTCTCTAAGAACAAAAATACCCGAGAATGATCTATATAAGCACCATAATCGTTGCATTTGTGGTGAACCCAGAAACGATGTTACAAGATTTCGTTGAAATGGATTATGAATGCCTAGAACACTTTACCAGCATAATCTCTTTCTTGAGTCTAAAGCCGCTTACCTTGCTTGTGGCTTCCATGGAAGAGAGGCAAAGTTGAGAAGACCCAATCTCCCACTCATTTGTATCAATATTTCTCCTGGTATATTTAAAGTACTAATGGTCAGATGAGAAAAGTAAAACGAATTGATTTTCGTATAAATGAGGGAAGGTTAGAAGAACAAACGCAGGAAAAGATTTAATGTGGAGAGGAAGACAAAAAGGCATGAGTAAAAGCGCGTGAACATCAAACTGTGAAAGAAGACACATGGCACTCTCACAGATGCTGACGTGTCGCAAAATTAGAGAGAATTGAGCACGTTTTATATTATAGATATAGACTGTCCATACTGGTTTACACTAATTCAAGTGAAGTTTTTTCAGGTTAGAGAATTGGAAACCCATATAAAATTGAGTTGGATAAAAAAAGGTCTATATTGGCCACATATAATTTCTCCAATTATAGTGAGAAACAAGTTATCAATCTCTAGGGAATGCAAACTCGAATGTAGCATACCACAACTATGTTTTAATCATTATACATCTTCGTATATATCTTTTCATTCATTATGTACTATTTTTTACATTGAATGAAATGTCTATAACAAAACTTAAATAATATGTCTATATTATGTTAGTGATTAGAGTTTCTATACTGACGTGATAGCAGTAGGCAATGTGTGAAACACGTCTACAAAACTTTCTCACGTCTACAAAAAACTTTCTCTTTTTTATTAACAATTTGTCAATCTTATTTGTAAGGATAATTTCGTCCAAAAAACATCGACAATGTTACTTGCTTAATTATAGGATATCTATGGCTATTTTCTTCATCCATCATTGGATTTTGGTTATTCACTTAATTAACCTTTGCGTAAATGGAAATTAGATCCTTTGTTATATGTTTTGGACTTTTTGTCGTAGTGTCGTATTGTAGTTGTTAATTTTCCTGTTTTGTCAACTTCGTCCACTTTTGTTATTTCTTACAATCTTGCAAATTGATAAATTTTACGTTTTTTTGTTAACTTAGTTTTGTGCTAATTGTTAATATATAATATCACACTAAGAGGTAAAACAGTAATATTCGAATCAAAAGTCTCATTTTATTAGAAAATAGTTCAGAAAAATACAACTTGAGTTAAAGTCGTCGTAGTTTCAACGACCTTGTTAACAAAGAGAGAACTCGAAAATAAAAGGATGATCTCAAAATTCTTCTAAGGTCTCTCTCTGCTTTTGATTTGCGGATGCCTCGAATGAAGTCCTCCCCTATTTATACGAATTTTAAAGCGGTTTGAGAAGAATTTTTCTTTTTCCTTCTCGATGTGGGATTTGACATTCTTCCTTTCCGATATTTTCGGAAATCCTCCGTAAAATTTGGAAAAATTGGCTAATTTCGAGAAATTGGGCTTTAATGGACTTCGTTGGATCCACCCGATTCAACCTTGGTACTAATTCTCGTAAACCGAAGTCTTTTCAAACCGGTTTCGATTGATACCGAGTTAAATTGGGGGTGCGAAGTATACTACCAACACTAAGTAAGTGTCTTAATCCTCTAAGAAAAACTAAGTTTTACTTTTCTTTTAGCAATTGATGGACATCAATAATGCTAAAATTAGTTTTGTCTTTCTTTTTCCTAATACCTTAATTTAAATTTATCCATAGCTAGATATTTAATTAATTGGTTAACCAAGGCTATCTACCTAACTCACTCTTTAGATAATTGTTATAGGGAAATGTATATTTTCTTCGACTTTGTAGTTTTAAGGAATTGTTGATATAAAAACAAAAGCATTAATCAAGAAACACATCATGTACTCTGTTTTTTGGTACAAATAATAAAATATAATGTATTTAATTCAACAATATTTTGGTCTAGTATAAGATTACCACACGCTTATTTGTAGATTGAACCGGCCTCACATTTGAATCTGAATCCTGCAAATTTATTTTGAAAACATATTATATTTTACATCTCAGATAATAATAAAAAGCTGTAAAATTCCAACAAGTATACATCGTCATTTAAAAAAAAAACTCACATCGTGAACGGCCACTCGGAGTAGTCTCATTTGGATTTTCGACACAGTTCTTACCTAAAAAAAACGAAAATAAAATATAAACAAAAAAAGATGATATAAATTTTCATAAAAGAGAGAGAAACACACAATATATATATATATGAATATATCACTTGGGAAATAAGAGTGAAGGAGTGGTTAAGTGATCCAACATATCTATAATATTTTCTGCTCCAATCTTAATCTTCTTTGGATCAATCAGTCCTATATTTTTCTTTGTTTTCATTTTGATCTGTAATCGCTAATAATTTATTTTCCAACTAACCAAAAATAAAATCAACGAAGACAATTAGTAAGAAAATAGAAGTTCCGCATAGGCAATGTCAAAATAGCACTTTCAAATTATCATGTGTGATAAGCTAATGAGTGATGAAATGATACTTGAATTATCTTATCATAGCTAGTGCCCAAAAAAACCATTCCATAAAAATACATAAGTTGGTCCAGTATCATCGAACACATGAGGTAAATAGACTAACTTTGTATGACTTCAAAATGTAATAAATAAGTTTATGACTTTTTTTTTTGAAAATATGTTAAATTATATTAAAAAAAAATCTGTTTTCTTTTACATACACTTTCTTAGAAAAAGATGAAAGAAATTTGGTTGCAGAAGCAGAAACAGAGTAACTGCAAAAAACAGAGCACAAGAATTTCCTATTAGTTGTCGAATCTTGACGCGTTTAGCCTCGAAAGCCAAACCAAATTTCCAAACCATCAATGTATCGGTTATCACCTCCTATGCGCAGTGAGCTCAAGCAATTCTGCACCGTTTTGTCTAAGACACCGATCAGCCTCCCCGCTGGATTTGGGGTGTCACCATGACGCCGTCCATTTCGTTCCCTCCATAAAACAGAAAGAGTACTTTGAAACACGTATCTTGCCAGATAGAGTGTTGTTTTCCCCAGACTGTTCCCTGTAAGAAGAGTTAACAGATCGTTCCAATTGTTGGTATATTGATTTTTCAGCAACCCCCTCGTAAGATTTCCCCATATCTGAGCTGAAAATGGGCATTCAAAAAACAGATGAGTTCTTGTCTCCAATGCTGCAGAGCAGAAGACGCATGTTGTAGATATCCCCAGACCCCATTGCGCCATGCGCTCTCCTGTGGATAGGAGATCCACCATTGCCAGCCAAGTTATAAAAGCAAACTTGGAGTAAAGTTCTGAAACCATACCAAATTACTCCAGGCTTTCCTCGGCGAATGGTGTCTAATGTTTTTCCAAGTTAACTTCGAGGAGAAACTAGAACCAAACAGACCATTTTTTGTCCTCTATAGCGCCTGATCATCTCCACCATTACTGCTCTCTTTAATTCGGATAATTTTGTCTTCAATGGTGTTAAGAACATCTCGGCGATGTCGTCGACGCCGCCTTCTCCGATTCCGCCATATCGAAACTAGAGAAGCTTGGATCGGGATTCCCAGCTCAATTATCCCACGAGCTCCAGTTATGTCAATGAGACGACCTAGAGAGCACCATTCATCAAACCAGAAAGAAGTCATTTCCCCATTGTTTACTTTCACTGAAAATAGTGTTCTCGCAACATCTCGAAGCTTTAGCAATTTACGCCATATCCAAGACCCCTGTCTCTGAATATCTGGAATCGACCAAAACGACTGACCTCGGAGGAGATAGCTTTGCTTTCTTAGACTTCAGACCAGGATAGCTTTGCTTTCTTAGAGCTAAGCGATGGTCCAGACCACAAGAATGAGCTGCAGAGTGCATCGATTTCACTGATACATCGCTTTGGAAGTTGGTAAGCCGACATCCAGAAGTTGGTGAGACCTGATATGATAGAACGCAAAAGTTGTAGCCGACCCGCATACAAAATATGACAGACCGTCCAAGAACCAATACGTTTTCGAATACCTTCCACTAAAGGAGCATAATCATCTCTCGTCATACTTTTAGTCAACAAGGGAGCCCCAAATAGCGAACAGGTAAGTTCCCAACAGTAATCGGGAATTGCTCGACGATGGGCTGTCGATTAGCGTCAGAAATACCAGCCATGAAAATGGTGGATTTCTCAAGACTAATCTTGAGTCCCGAGATAGCTGTGAATCGATCGAAAACCTCAAGAATGCCCCTTAGCGATTCCACTGTACCATCCGAGAAGACAATGATATCGTCAGACGAAACATAAATGTGTTAGCTGCAATTTTGAACAGTGTTTATGATACCCAAACCGTTTTTCTATCGCAGCACGGTCCAGTAATTGCGAGAGGACGTTCATACACAGAACAAACAGATACGGGGACAAAGCACAACCTTGTCTCAGTCCACGAGTACTCTGAAAATAGCCGTCAAGTTCACTGTTTACTTGCACCGAGAAAGACGCCGAGGTAACACACAACCGTATCCAGTGTATAAAGTGATCCGGCATTCCCAAAGCAGCGAGTACATTTAACAAAAAGCTCCATTGAACTGTGTCAAATGCCTTCGAAATGTCAATCATAATCGCACATCTAGATGGCCCTGAATCCTTGTGATAATCTTGCACAATCTCAGAAGCTAGCAATACATTTTCCACCAGCAAGCGGTCTTGGACAAAAGCAGACTGGTTCAAAGCTTTTAGACCCGGCAGAGTGGTCTTCAATCGATTTGCAAGATTTTCGAAATTATCTTGTAGAGGACGTTACAGCATGATATTGGCCGATAGTCTTTCATTGTTTTTGCATCATTCTTCTTAGGGATTAAAGCTAGAATGGTGGAATTGACACCTTTTGGAAAAAAACCCAGACGGAAAAAAGATTGTATCGCTGTGGTCACATCCCTTCCGATAATACTCCACGTGCCCTTGAAAAAATCGACTGTAAACCATCAGGTCCATGCGATTTGTCATTTGGCATAGATTGAACTACCTTGCTTATCTCCTCCTCCGTTACGTCTCGAATAAGAGCATCCTACTCTGTTAAAGAGCATCGTACATTCAACAGGTCTGCTAATTCCTCAACCCCAATTCCCTGAAAATCTGCAGGTGTGTTGGTTAAGAACTCTCTGAAATGGCGTTCTGCTTCAGCTTTGATTTCTTTGGGATCTTTTAACATTCGTCCTTCTGCATCAGTAATCTCTTTGATCCCATTTTTTACTTCCCGAATGCGAACTGCTCTGAAAAAAATCTTATTGCTCTTGTCCCCAGTCTCCATCCAATGCAGCTTCGATTCTTGTTTCAGGTATGCTTCTTCAAGATCATAGAGATGCGACCACTTCGAGAAAGCTAGAGTCTCGGCTTCCTGACCCATTGAAGATTGAGCTTGTGCATTTTCCTCCTGCTGCGTACAAAGCTCATCATATGCCTCTTTTGTACGATTTGACAAGTTCCCAAATCTTGCCTTAGACAGCTCTCTTATCCGAGGTTTCAGGCTTTTCAACTTTTTAGACAGCCTATGCAGTGCAGATGTCGAGTGGAAAAGAGGATCTGATGTGCCCCATAGCTCTTCCATCGCAGGTAAAAACTCAGGCATCTTAGTCAAAAAATTAATAAATTTGAAAGGCTTCTTTACCGGTTGTGCTTTTTCATTCAGATATATGCGACCTCTCAAATGATCGGAACATCCTCCCGCTTCTAATACACAATATGATTGACGTAGATGAGCAGCCACTCTTCATTTATAAGCATTCTGTCCAGATTTTTATGAACCAATCCTTCACTCCTCTTATTACTCCAAGTAAACCACGGCCCATTAAATCCCATATCAACTAACGAGCAATGTCGTGTAACCTCTTGGAAATCCTGCGAACTCTGCATATCAATATTTGAAACCCCTGCACTTGAGTGATCCTCTGTACTCAAAATTTCATTAAAATCACCACACAACATCCATCTCTTATCCTTGCAAATATTAGAATCATGCAATTGCTTTATCTCATCCCATAAACTCCTGCGCTCTGCCGCAAAATTCGATGCGTAGACAAACGAGCATACAATGTCTTCGTCCTGACCATCTACTGAGATCAAACAAGAAATCATTTGCCCGCTTTTTCTTAGCACCGTTATACTCACATCTTTATGCCAAACCACCCAAATTCATCCCAATCTATTGTATTCATAATTTGAAACAATAGACCAATCCGGAAAACCCGACGAAGCTATCTGTAAACACCGACTTTCTTTCACCCGTGTTTCCAAAAGACACCCAAATAAAAATGAATTCCCTCGTACCCAGTCACGAACTACACCATGCTTGCAATGCTTGTTAAAACCACGGATATTCCAAAAAAAACCTGTCATTGGGGATTATTTTTTTTGTTATTCTTCTTTCTATGCCCTGGTGACTTCTGACCAGTAGCAGTAGATCTTGTTTGCGGTCCAGGGACAGATTTGTGAGCAGATTTTGCCGCACGGTGTAGAGGAGCTCTGTTTCCATCACTAGATTCAACAGTTACCTCTTCAAGTGTACTGGGTTCCTCGTTTTCTTGAGTAGCTTCGCCTTCTTCCACTAATTGAGTCTCGGGGTTTTCCAGTGCCACCTCCTTTGTTTTATCCCTTTCTATGCCAGCTTCAGAATCTATATTCTTTTCAGTCTCCTCATTCTCTTCCATTCCATCAAGAATCGCGTAGCAAGAAGTAGAGGAAAAGGTCTCTGTTCTGGCTTCGCCGATATGCGAGTTGCGAGAGGATTTAGACGGTGAAATCCATTCCTCATTTCCAGATGGATTAGCGACCAAACTGTCCGTCATTTGGACTGCACTTGACTTGGCTTGATCACGGTTATTCGTCTGCTTCTTTGGTTTTGTTACTGATGCTAGGAGGTTTGTCATAGCATTCTCCACATTCACCACTGCAGTCTTTTCCAATAATTTATGGCCGCTTTTATTCTGTGGGGTAGTTACTTCGCGCACAACTTCGGTCATCTCCTAACCGTAATAGGAGAGGATGTGTGTTGTGAGGTCGGTTTCTGCAGAATCGTTTTCGATCCATACACTGCTTTGCACTCATCTTTTGTATGTCCCCATCCCTCGCATTGCAAGCACCGTGAGGGAAGCCATGGGAATACATATTCATGGTAAGTTTATGACTTTGCATATTAAGTATTCTAGAAAAGTCTTACAGTTGCATCATGACGGCCAAAAACAAATGAAATTTCAGAAAAAAATTAGTCTAGAAAATATTTTTACGATATCATGGTATTTATAACAATTTTTAGTTTCACAAAATTTGGCTTTCATTTTTTTTATAGCAATATTTTTACGATATTATCGTTATTTTTTATAACAAAAGTTAAACCTGCATATCGATCAATGTTACGATATTAGAATGTCATGCCAAGTCAATCCAAATCACATGATAAAATGTAAAAATGACAACATAATACTTATGTTAAAGGTGCTGCATCTTCGTACCAAACAACACTTGTCAAAAGAAAAAGAAAAAATTATCATGTGGGATCAAGTCATCCTGATTATTAATAAAATTATTCATCTTATTTGCAGCTGATTGAGTGAACAAGATGAGATGCGGATTTGTATAGTTTATTTTATACTTTACAGTTTTAAGAATATTTTTATTTGAATAAAACTCTCGTCTCTCATGATAGAAATTGTAGTTATTTATTACTATTACTAGGTTTGTTTCTGCACATACGCATGGATTTTGTTTCACATAATATTTTTAAAAATATGTTTGTGTTGATATATATACATAATTAATTATAATAATATAATAATTTGTTTGATTGTCTGATATTAGTTTTTTTTTTAAAAAAATCTTTATCAAACAAATAACTTTTTTTAGGATTGGAAATAGGGTAAACCTATTCTACTATTCTAGAAATCATAAACATGATATAAAAATCACATTTATGTGTTGAATTGCTTGGAAACATATAATTACCTCTGGTTTTTAATGTTCTCATATTTATGATATACAAATTGACATGATTCTGCAAGAACCACCATATACGTTATGTTTCACAATGAAATGCAGGTATAATAATATCATAGTTGACCCATAAAAACTGTAAAATCTTTGAATGAAGAGAACACTACATTTTTACATTCTTTCATAGAATAAACTTCGAAAAAAGTGGTCATAATGAGGATAACCCGGAAGAAAAAGTATAAAGTTAGTACCAAAAATATTAAAAGGTCATAGACGAATACCAAAAAGTTAGAAATGTTGTTTATTTATTTTTATTAAAAATATGAAAAACCTTAATTTTATTGTAACTTAATAGTTATGAACATAAATACATATGAGATAAATATTAAAAAGAATAATTATGTTAAAATTAGTGGTATTAATTAGTTTTTGACTTTTAATTCGAAAATTTATAATTTAATAATTATGTGAAAAGACAGGTGTCAGTTTCTCAATTGTTGATGTGGCAAGATATGGAGAGAGTTAACCTACTTTCATATCTATTAGGTGAATACTCGCACGTTACATGCACGTTTTTCTTTTCAATTTTCCAAATTTTTTATTATATTTTTATAAAAATTAATATAATCATCACTTATTACTTACTTACTTGTTAATATTTTATTTTATGAAATTTTAAGATATTAATTTAAAATACATATTAAATATTATTTAATAATTTAAAGTTATATTAAAATTAATATCATTCAAAAATTTTAATTACTTATAACATAATTTTTTGTTTAACATTTATACAAATATTAATTAATAGTCAATTAATAAAAAAATAAAATTAGTATAATCATCATCTCATTTGTTACTTGTTAATATTTTATTATAAATAATTTTAAAAAATTAATTTAAAATATATCTTGAATATTATTAAGTAATTTACAGTTATATAAAAATTAATACATATCTATCAATATTTTTAATTAGTTATAACATAAATTTTTGTTTAACATTAATATAAATATTAGTTAAAAGTCAATTAATAAAATAACTTTTTCATATTTTTTAAGTGCTTTAAAATTTAATATTAAAATTTTATATATTAAAATTTAAGTGACAGGTGTCAACCTCTCAAATAATCATCACTTATTACTTACTTACTTGTTAATATTTTATTCTTAAAAATTTTAAAATATTAATTTAAAATACATATTAAATATTATTTAATAATTAAAAATTGTATTAAAATTAATATCATTCAAAAATTTTAATTAGTTATAACATAAATTTTTGCTTAACATTTATACAAATATTAATTAATAGTCAATTAATAAAAAAATTAAAATTAATATAATCATCATCTCATTTGTTACTTGTTAGTATTTTATTATAAATAATTTTTAAAAAATTAATTTAATGTACATCTTGAATATTATTAAGTAATCTACAGTTATATAAAAATTAAATACATCTCTATCAATATTTTTAATTAGGTATAACATAAATTTTTATTTAACATTAATATAAATGTTAGTTAAGAGTCAATTAATAAAATAAACTTTTCATATTTTTTAAGTGCTTTAAAATTTAATATTAAAATTTTATATATTAAAATTTAAGTAACAGATGTCAACCTCTCCAATGCTGATGTGTCAAGCATATGGAGAAAGTTGAGCAACTTTTATATATAAGATACTATTAAAAAAGAAGGGTGTTTTGTGTCCAAACACAATTTTTACTTGATTTTCTACTATTCTGTTTTTGGATAAATATTCTGTTACCAAACAATTATGATTTTAATTTTTTATTTACCAAAAAAGTTAATTTAGTATAATATTAATAAAATATTATATTTTTAATTTCAATTTTAATATAAATTCGAAAATTTAGTTTTTTAATTTAGATTTGTTATAGATTTCCTTAAATATAAGTTCATCAAAAATTATAAAATAAACTATTATTATATTTTTACAAAAATAATAACCCAAATATTTTTTTTAGATTTAATTTAAATATTTAAATTTAAATAATATTTTCAATGACAGAAATGAAAATATTATGTTATTATATTTTTTACTAAATAAGTCTAAAATTTAAATATTTAAATATATAAATAATATGAACGGACATGTTAAATATTTTAATAATTTTAGTTTTTTCAGATTAATATAAATAAATATGTTATAATAATATTTTTTAACTGTGATATTTTTTAAATAAATATTAATAGATGGGTTAAAATAATAGTTTTCTAATCACGATCATATATAATACTAGAAAAGATAAATCAATATAATTAAATTATATTTAAACAGAAAATTCCTTTTTATCAATTATTAAAAAATTATATATAAATAAAAAAATTATATTATATAAATAAAAAGAGTTCTCGTGCGGACGCACGGAATAGAATCTAGTATATAATTATTATTCTATATTATAACATTCTAAAATTCTTCTCGTGTTTTTCATTGGATGGTACAGTGTGATCTATGAGAAAACCAATAAAAGAGAATCAAACCTTTCCTCCATATTATTTCAATGTGAAATCAATATCAGCAAATATATAAAATATAATGATGTGAAGTGGAGGAAAATTCTCTGGCGATGGAAAAGAAAACATGAAGCAATATAGATATGTCAGATTACTTTCCTGCGTATGACCAAACTGAATCAGGAGAGGAAAACTTTTTGATCTTTAGAGACTATTAGTCCAAATTATTTTTAATGATTACGGTGGTTGATTTGTTGATTGAAAAACACCATATTTTAAAAAATATTCTGCAAAGAAAATAGAAGTTCCGCGTAGGCCAGGTCAAAATAACACATTCCAAATTATGTGATAAGCTAATGAATGATGAAATGATCCTTGAATTACCTTATCATAGCTAGTGCCCAAAAAACCAATTCTATAATAATACATAAGTTGGTCCAGTATCATAACACATGAGCAGGTAGACCGACTTTGTATGACTTTGAAATGTAATAAATAAGTGTATGACACTAAAATATATCCAAATTGTCTTGTTTCTTGTAATCTCAGGTTGGAGTTTATGTTAGTATGAAGTTAATATGGTTGTGTGTGTATCTATTCAGGTGGAGTATCTTCCTATATCATCAATGGAGAAGGCAAGATAAGTGATGGAGGAGTTCTTGGAGATATGGCATGAAGCTCTGTCTAAAAGGTCGTTGCTTGGTAAGTTTGTGAACATAGAGCTCAACTTTGGGGAGTTTGGTCTGGTAGACAGCTACACTCCACAGCACACAGCTGTTGGATACGCTCTTGTCATGGCTCACATGATTGCAACGGTTCAAGCTGTGAGAGGCTAAAACTACAACACAGCTTTCCTTTGTGCTTTCTTTTTAGGTAACCTTTCTGACTTTAGTGTTTTTAGTGATACCATTGCTCATTTTTGAGAATATTAAGGTTTGCTCTAGAGCATTATTGTGGTCCAGGTTGAAATAGCTCTAGAAAACTTGAAATGGAGCAGATTTGTGATTTTTTATCACTTTTGATTTGAATCCCGGTTAACTTTCCCAGTGTTTTGGTTCAGTTTATGATTGTGAATCTTTGAATCTTTCGACTTTGCCCAATAACTAGTCTGTATAATATTGTTGTCAGAGCCGTGCTTAGATTTATAGAGGTCTTAGGCAAAATTTAAACATGTGGCCTTTATTATAAAAATAACACTTTTAGAAAAAACTATAATAATGAATTAAAACATACAAAAATAATGATAATAAGGAATAAATAATATAGAAATTCTAAATTACAATTATTTTCATTTTTCCTACAAAAGCATTTATCAAATTCATATATTCAATTTTTTTAATTAATTCTTTTTATTGATATGATAACCAAACTGTTTAATTTCTCTTATAACAATAAAAATGTTTAAGATTATGAACTTTTTCAAACAAATAAACTCAATACATGTATTAAACTATATATGTAAGCCTATTTTTGAATAAATGTGACCTTATAATTTTGTTAATTTTGATGTGGCCTTAGGCCATTGCCTAATTTTTTATACCTTAGACACGGCTCTGATTGTTGTGCAACTCATTCGTATAATGCTCATTAAAACAAATCCATGTTATTATGCTCTTAATGAAAGAACAAATATAAAGAAACAAACCAAGTAAAAACTCTAACAAAAAACAGTAATGTAGATAAAGACTCTCTTGGTTTGGTTTCTCTAACTCCATTACTCCACAATGCATGACAATCGGTGGGCTTAAAAGAAACCAACGAAGAAGAAGAATCATAACCAACCAAGAAATTGTGCTGTGCTCTGTTACCAAAAATAGCATCTTCAGCATTTGGTATTATCGGAGCACACACAATCCCCATACAAAAGACGTCTCCTCCCATATACATAAACGTATTGTACTTATCCAAAACAAGATCAGCACCTCCCGAGAAATGCATTGTGATCACCGGAAAGATATCAATGGTCTTAGATTTGTAGCAAACCAAATTGGGCCACGTCCGAGCTACACGTTCCGCTGTCACAACGTTATCCACTGCCTCCTGCACTAAGTTGCAGTAGCTCCCGGGCAAGTACGTGTAAGTGGTTCCAGAGTCTATGAGCATGTTCCCATCCAAGGCGTGAAACGGTGTCCCCAACGTCTCAATGCGTTTCTCCCCAACACTGACCGCGTCTAGGTTTATGTAATAGTGACCTGGTCTCTCCGTCTTGAGAAACATAGTGGTTGCTACAACCCCATCTCCTGCCACTACAGCATTGCTTCCAAAGTTGATCTTGCTAGTTCCGTTACCGGAAAAGAAATAAGAGATAAGACCTTGGAAGCTATCTCCCATCTGAGTAATGAGCGATGTAGCTCCCCAACCTAGACCAACAATACCCGAACCGGTTGTGTAATTAAACCCTGAGCTGTAGTGAGCACATCCAATGGTGGTATTAGGCATCACAAAGGGTTGGCCTGAAGTTGATTGTAACGTGACTGTCTCGGTCGCTAGGGTTCCTTTGGAGTAGCTTCCGTCGTTGTAGTGAACTAGATAAGGACAAGTATGGTCAGGGCTGTCTTGACATAGTTTCTCTTTGTAGGTTGAGGATTTTGAAGGGTCGAATAGTGGATCGTGTTGGTAAAAGCATTTAAGACAAGGCAAGCATTGTGTCCATATGAGGTCACTTCCCGTGTCTAAGATAGCTTCGATCTCGACAGGAGGAGTACCGATTTTTAGTTTCATAAGATACTCGGAGGTGTCAAAGACGGTGTTGGCGTAAGTAGATCCTCCTTCGAGCTGGTTCGTGTTTAAGTATCGAGAAGAGGAGGAGTTAGAGCGACGTTGGATTAAGTCGATGGTGAAGCCACCAGGAGGTGATGAAGAGGCAGTGGTGGTGATTAAGAGAAGAGATGTAATGATTTGAAAAAAGAGAGTTATGGTCATTGTGGCTGCTTCAAGAGACATGGTGATCGAATCAGAGTTTTCCGTATTGAGACACAATGCTATATGTTTTCATTCATGCACGTATATATAGATTTTGGACGTATTGTCGTAATTGTTATTTTTCTTGATTTGCCAACTTCGTCTACTTTTTTCAATTCCATTACGGTCTTGTTGTAATATGGGAAATTTTACATTTTGTTACTAAATTTACTTCGGGTTTTCTATTATTTTTTTTCTGTTTACTTTGCGTAAATGGAAATTAGTTCACTTTGTTAAATGTTTTCATTCATGCACATACATATATCGATTTTATGTCGTAGTTGTTAATTTTCCTGATTTGTCAACTTCGTCCACTTTTGTTATTTCTTACGATCTTGCAAACTGAGAAATTTTACTGTTTTTGTTAAACTAAGTTTTGTGCTAATTAGTCAGTTTCTTAATCCTCTAAAAAAATTAAGTTTTACTTTTCTTTTAGCAATTGATGGACATCAATAATGCTACAATTAGTTCTGTTTTAATTTATCCATAACTATATAGTTAATTAATTGGTCACCCAAGCTATCTACCGATTTTTAGATAATCATTTTGTTATAGGGCAATGCATATTTTCTTCGACTTTGTAGTTTTAATGAATTGTTGATCTAAACACAAAATCATAATCAAGAAACACATCCTTTACACTGTTTATTGTACAAATAATAAAATGCAATGTATTTGATTCAACAATATTTTGGTTTGTATAAGTTTACCACGCGCTTATTTGTAGGTTGAACCGGCCTCGCATTTGAATTTGAATCCTGGAAATTTATTTTGCAAACATAGATATATTTCACTTCTCAGATATAGTTATAAAAACCTGAAAATTTCCGACAAGTATACATTGTCATTTAAATAAAACTCACATCATGAACAGCCACTCGGAGTAGTCTCACTTGGTTTTTCGACACTGTCCTTACCTATAAGAAAACGAAAATAAGATATACGAAATTAAGGAGATGATATAAATTATCACAAAGAGAGACTCAGAAAAAAAATTATTTATACATATATATAACATTTGGGAAATAAGGGTGAAAATGATATACCTTTTTCACGACGGTCCAAGTAACATTTTGCGTACAAGGAGGAGTGGTGAGTGATCCAACGTATCTATAATATTTTCTGCTCCCAAACTTAATCTTCTTTGGATCAATCAGTCCTATATTTTTCTCCTTTTCATTTTGATCTGTAATCGCTAACAATTTATTTTCCAACTAATCCAAAAAACCAACGAAGAAAATTGGTTAGAAACAAATTTTATTTTAAAAAAGGTTTTTTGCAAAATTTGGACTTTTCGATTTGATATTTGATTTATCTTAATGTAACAAACTTGACGATGGTGACGACGAGTTACTGTGGGTTAAATTTTCAATTTAGTGAGTTTGACATGCATATATGTTTTGCAAGTTGACAGTAAATTTGAAAAAAAAACTGTCGAAAAAAAAAAATTGAAAAAAACTGTCATTTCCAAGGTTTTTTCTAGTTCTTTAGAAAAGTAAAAGCTAAATTAGTCAAATAAAAATTATTTCTTGAGATTTATACCAATCTGAGAAAAGAGTCAGGCCTTCCGATTTTGTAGAGCACTGTGACTACAGCCATTCTTCCGTTAATGCTTTCGTGAACCAAGTGCAGCTCCATAGCAAACCTGCCATTTTTAAGGTAAAATATTTCAAAATATTCTATCAAACATCGTTTGTCAATGCTTTATCTTTCTTGAATAGGTTTCTTTATTAAGTCGTATAGGGCCTCTATAAACGTAACCCCACCACTACATCTAGCCTAGTACTTAGAATATTATAAGATTTAATTGCTATACGGTACATTTATACATAACATATTTTATATGAACCTTCTTCCATCATTTATACATAACATATTTTATATGAACCTTCTTCCATTGATCGTATGTTCAGAGGGAGAATGCCAATGAAGCTGTAGGAGTTGATATTCAGTACCATTGATCTTAATACTTCCTGACCCTTCTTCAAATCTCAACTGCAACCAAATAAATAAAGTAAAGAATATCTATATAAAAAACTATGAAAATTACAAATGAGGAGCCATGAGCATCTGGCCAATAGTCGTTTCGAGTAGGTAGATGACTCGTGATGTAGATCAAGGCCAGAAATGGAGTTTTATCATCTACGAAAATCGATGTGATTTTTATTTTTTATTTTGTTACCATTGTATAGAGTCTATAGACGTTATAAATGGCATTAACCCGTGGTTTCTATAAGTAGTCCGAGTTTTATTAAATATGAAGGGTATGTATATGTGTATACCATCATGTCATGGCCTCTATTTTTGAGAGTGGCATTGGAAGGTTTGTAGTCTCTAGTAAGCCTTCCAAGATGATAAACAACTCGAACTCTTTCGTTCATAAGATCAATAGGAGATTGCATCTCTCCTTTTCCACACATTTTCCACTCCGGTTTCAGTTTCCCCCATTTCTCTGGCCCGTTCTCTTCGTTCCTTTCGTAGCTGAATTCACTCTCATCCTCTACATTCATCCATCCATCAATCATAATATATAGTAGAATAGAATATAGACTTGTATGGAAAACAATGAATCAAGATCAAGTGTATAGCTCACCAACTTCTCTTTGAGCATTCGAAAATGAAATGGTGACGATGATGGTGAGAAGTAAGAAGAAGAAGCATTGGATTGCTGATTTATCCATCTTTGGCTTTTAGAGAGAGAGATAGAGGGATGTCTAAAAGAGAAAGAGATGTTTGTGCGAGAGAGAGATCAGAGAGAGATGAGTTGGATTGGTTACTTTGTTGGATCCACGTTTTTAACCTAAAGTAACAACTTGGATGTATAATATATAGTTGGTGATATAATACGTGCATTAGGATTTTGAATAGATATGTGAAACGTCACGTTAGTCGTCACATTTTTGTCTCCTCTTGTTTGTTATTTAAAATGTAAATTTTTTTTAGTGCCAATCGAGACGACTTGTTTGACTCTTGTTGAAAACATGCTTTTCGTTTCCCTTTCACATTCTTTTTTCTATCCAACTCTCATCTCTTCTATTAAATTTTTCTTGTGTTCCTTAGAGTTCTTTCCATTTGTAAATTATTCAATTTGACAAGACAAGTTTTGTACGAGCCGACCAAGTTTAAATGGCGAAGCATTTTCCTAAATATCAATTTTTAGATTCACAAATATTGGCTTTCATTTTTTTATAACATTTTTACGATATTACGGTAGTTTATAACCAAAGTTAAACCTGTATATCGATAAATCTTACGATATTAGAATGTCATGAATATAATACCAGCACAAGTCAATCCAAATCACATGATAAAATGTAAAAATGACGACATAATAGTTATGTTAATGGTGCTGCATCTTCGTACCAAACAATTTTTGTCAAAAGAAAAAAAAAATTATCATGTGGGATCAGATCATCTTGATTACAAATAAAATTACTTATCTTTTTTATTTTCCAGCTGATTGAGTGAACAAGATGAGATGATGATGATTTGTATAGTTTATTTTATACTTTATAGTTTTTTTTAAAAAAAAATCATATATTATAAATTTGAATAAAACTCTCATCTCTCATTATAGAAATTGTAGTTATTTATTATTATTAGTCTATATAACAACATTCTAAAATACTTCTTGTGTTTTGTATTGGATGGTAGAGTATGATCTATGAGAAAATCAGTAAAAAAAATTAAATATTTCCTCCATATATAATAGAGGGAGACAAACTTGAGGTTCTTCTCTCGAGAGCGAAGATAAGTGCGATTTCCGATCTGTTCTGAACTCTAATCTCTGCGCTTCCGGCGAGTTTGCATCTCTGATATCGACCCTGCCTCCGGTTCCACCAATTCCTCCCGACGATCTGCTGATTCTCGGGCCCCCTCTCTCCACGTCTTTGGTCTTCTCTTCCCCTCCCCTTCGTGATTCAGTTATGCTCGACGCGGGTGTTCTCTCTCCTCCGCCGCCGACGGTCATTTCTGTCATCCCTGCTGTTCCCGTCTCAAGCTCTGAGACAGGTATTCTGGGTCTGGGTCCTTCTTCTCCGCAGGTTGGGTTTTCTTCGCCTCTGGTGGCTGGGGCCGATTCTATTCCTTCAGATTTTCCTCCCTCTCAGGAAGCTCCGAAAGTTTCTTCGAATGCTGATTCCTCTTCTCTACCTCCTCGAATCTGGGCTTCGAATCTGAGGCCAAATTGTCGCATCAAAAGCTCCTCTATGGAAATCATGATTTCTAAAGAGGGTATTCCTAGGGTTAAGGTTCCGACAGCGGTGTTTGAGAGAGGGGCCAGACTCCACTCGGATTTCATTGTGGGAATCTTCTACGCTAAACTGCCTTCCTATGGGAAGATATGGGGGGTCCTAAATTTCCTGTGGGGCAAAGACAGAAGGGTTACGATTCATAACCTGTCTTCGTATGCGTTTTTGTTCCATATCCCTTCTGCTACTTTAAGGAAGAAAGTTCTTCAGCACGACCTAGGGAGATTCGGGGACTCACCATTTTTTGTTACTGAATGGAAAGCTTCCTTCAGTCTGAACCCTCCATCCTTGCAAAGGGCTCCAATCTGGGTTTCAATAAAAAAATATTCCATTCGATTTGGTTACAGATGAAGGTCTCAGCTTCATTGCTCGTCCTTTAGGTCCGGTAGTGGATGCTAAACCCTTATCCAGTATCAACTCGGCTGATATTAAGGTGATAATGGATCTAACAAAACCTTTTCCCTTATCCATGGAGATAGAAAGTAAGGATGGGTTTATCTCTCTTCTGTCAGTCTCCTACCCATGGCTTCCTCTTTTCTGCCTTGTTTGCAAGGAAATTGGTTATAAGGAGGCTTTTTGCCCTTCCTCGAAGAGTCAGCCGAACCTGTCAAAAGACAAGGACCTCCTCTTCAGGTCTTTCTGTGAAGAAAAAAGCTGAGAAGCCTAAAGCTCAATGGGTGAAGCGTAAGAAGGAGTCCTCTGCTATTTCATCGGGACCCCTTTCTGGTATTTCGGGTGTCTTTGGGAAAGCATCAATGGTCTTCTCTTCTCCCCTGGGTTTCGGTAGGAGAGATCCAGCTCTGCAATCTCCTATTATTTTATCTGAGGTGGTTAGTAGTGGTAAACTAGCTGTATGTAAGGTCTCCACCGGGTCTGCTGTTGTTGGAGATTTGGAGGCGTCGGAATACCCCCTAGATTTATCGCCTATTACCGAGATCCGCTGTGGTCTTGGCCGATACAGTTGTGAGCTCTGATTTATCGCCTATTACCGAGATGCAGATTTTTACTAAATCGAAGGAAGTGTTGGTTTCTCAAGAAGTTGTTCAGGCAAACTCTGAGCTATCTCTCTTGGATGACTCAGGTTTCAAGTGGGCTACTCAAACGATCTCTGCCAGGAAAGTTTCTAGTAAAGTTGCTGACCCCAAGGTGGTGGTTATTTCTAATGTGTTCGATATTTTAACAAATGAGATGGAGGAAGCTGTCTCGGAGGAGCAAGTGATATGCAAGGATTTGGTTATTCATGAAAACTCTGCTGGCTCTCTCTCGTTCTTCCCTTCGAATACCTCTTCCTCTAAGCAGAACAAACGCAAGAAGAGGAAGATTAAATGTGACACTTCCCCAGTCTCTGGTGGTGGAACTCCTCTGAATCCAGAGGGGCGTCACCAAGCTTAAATCCTTTTTGATGTGTGATACCTTTTTTGGAATGTGCGGGGCATAAATGACCCTTCGAAGCATAAACCTCTCGCTGATTGGATCAATGGTAGATCAATTACGTGTGGAGCGCTTCTTGAGACGCACGTAGCGGAAACTAATAAGAACCAGATTTTGTCTAAAATATGTCTTGGTTGGACAGCTATATCTAATTATCAGTACTCTTGTTTGGGGAAGATTTGGATTATCTCAAAGGCTCCCACCACCATCACTCCTTTTTTTTCGGATAAACAGTCGATTACATGCAAATTTTCTTTGGAATCTGGCCAGGTTTTTATTTACACTGCGGTATACGAAACTAATGATGCTGATGAAAGGAGAGATCTCTGGATTTCACTTCGGGATTTTTTTGTTGCCTTCAATCTGGATAATCGGCCTTGGATAGTTAATGGGGATTTTAATGAGATTACCAAACCAGAGGAAACTTCAAACCAGGCCATTACCTGCTCCACTGCCGGCATGAGGGCATTTTGTGACTACCTCAATGAGATTGGTCTCTATGACCTCCCATCTCAAGGTCCTAAATATTCATGGTCGAATAAGCAGCCTTCAAACCCTATCGGTAAAAAGTTAGACAGGTGTCTGGCAAATGATTCTTGGCTCAATATGTTTCCCTCTGCTCATTGTTGTTTTGAGCCTCCTGAATTTTTGGATCATACGCCGGGTCATATCAAGCTCTTCACGCCTAAACCATACTTTAGCTCTCGGCCGTTTAAGTTCTTCAACTTTATCGCTAAGCATCCTCGTTTCATTCCTACCATTCTTCTAGCTTGGACTGATGCAGGCAATACTGCTACCAACCTTAGGGATTTCTGCTTCAAACTTAAGAGTCTCAAAGGTCCGCTGAAAACTTTGTGTAAGGATAATTTCAGTGGCATCAAAAAAAGGGTATCCGAGGCACTTCTCTCTTTGGAGACTGCTCAGCTTAACGCTCTAAATGACCCCTCTTAAACCAATCTCCTTCTGGAATATTCTGCGAGGGATTTATGGATGAAACTTAGGATTGCAGAGGAGAGCTTTTACCGTCATCGATCGCGAGTTAAATGGCACGAAGAATGTGATTTAAATACTCGCTTCTATCATCAAACGACGGTGGCAAGAAATGCATGCAACGCAATCAAATACTCCTCAAGCCTGATGACTCAAAGACATCTTCTCTCCAGGAAGTGCACTTATTGGCACAATCTTATTTTGAAAATATTTTCTGTTCTCCAAAAGGAGATTATTGTCCTTTTCTGCTGCAGTTTTTAGAGAGGCTCATCACCACCCATTGTTCAAGCATGCAGCAGACTATTCTTGTCGGCACGGTTCACTCGGAGATTATTAAATCTTCTCTTCATAAAATGACACTGAATAAGACTCCTGGTCCAGATGGGTTTCCAGTTGAATTCTTCAAAGCGGGCTGGGAGGTTGTGGGAGATGAGGTGGTGGCTGTGATTCAGGAGTTTTTCCACAGTTCCTTCATCCCAAAATCTCTAAACTCCACGTCTCTTGTTCTGATTCCGAAGCGTCATGGGGCTGAGCGTCTGAATGAGTTTAGACCGATATCATGTCTAAAAACTTTGTATAAGCTGATAACTCGGATCCTCTCTGATCGTATCAAGCGGGTTCTTCCATCCCTTTTGGTTCCAAACCAAACGGCTTTTATCCGAGACCGTTTGCTTCTTGAAATTGTATTGCTTGCTTCAGAGGTTCTCCAAGGTTACCACAAAGTATCATCTTCTCCCAGAATCACCTTGAAAGTGGATATAGCCAAAGCATTTGACTTGATGAGGTGGGATTTTATTCTTCAATGTCTCTCTGCCTACAAATTCCCAGCACAGTTTATTGCTTGGGTGAGATCTTGCATTTCTTCACCAAGTTTCTCGGTAAGCATTAATGGTACCACTTTGGGTTTTTTTAAAGGGAGAACAGGTTTACATCAGGGTGATCCCCTATCCCCGATCTTGTTTGTTTTGGCCATCAATGTTCTCTCATTGATGTTAAATAATGCAGCGCGTGATGGTATTTTTGGTCTTCATCCAGGATGTGAGAATTTGTGTCTCACTCATTTGTCATTCGCCGATGATCTCCTAATCTGTGTGGAAGGGTCACTGAAATCTGTGGCTGGAGTCTTTACGGTTCTTTCACAGTTTGAGAAGATGTCAAGATTAGCAGTGAATATCCAAAAAACCTCCATGTTCTCCTCGGGGGTGGCTGAGAGTGAGCTTAAGCGTATTAATGACATGTTTTCCTTGGCTCCTTCTTCTTTACATGTTCGATATTTAGGATTGCCGCTTTGCTCTCGCAAGTTATCCATAAAGGACTGTGATCCTCTTTTGCAACAGATTCAGAGAAAAATGAGTAGATGGAGGCATATACACTTAAGTCTTGCGGGTCGTCTCATTCTCATCTCGTCTGTAATCTCTGGAATTATTGGGTTTGGACATCGGCATTCTTCTTCCCGAAGCAAGTCATTCGCAAGGTCAACTCGCTCTGTAGCTCATTCTTATGGCATGACTCTATTGACAAGTCCTCTGGTGCGCGGGTGGCGTGGACTGATATATCATTCCCCAAGAATGAAGGTGGGCTGGGGCTGAGATCTATTGCAAGTTGGAATGTAACTTGTGGTTTGAGGCTTATTTGGATGCTATACTTTCGATCTGGTTCAGTTTGGGTCGCCTGGATGCAAAACACTTACCTCTCCCGAGGTAGTTAGTGGTCTCTAAATGAAGAAAATCCCTCTTTTTCATGGATGTTCCGTAAACTACTCAAGCTTCGTCACATAGCTGCTTCCTTCCTCAGAATTAGCATCGGTAATGGGGAAGACTCTTTCTTTTGGTGGAATCCCTGGACCCCTTTTGGTCCTCTTATCCACTATATTGGTCCGCATGGACCTTCATCACTAGGCATTCCACTCTTTTCCCTCGTCTCCGAGTGTATGTCGGATGGTGGATGGGTATTGCCGGCAGCGCGTTCGGAATCTCATTTCCAGCTGTTCGCTTTCATCTCTTCCATCCAAAGAACAACTGCAAATGATGTTCCCATTTGGAGTATTGGAGATCGAGTCAGTCGTCAATTCTCTTCTAAGAAAGTCTGGAATTTGATCAGGGCGAGGAAACCACCGGTCTTGTGGTACCCCCTTATTTGGCATAAAGCTAGGATCCCAAAATACTCTACCTGCTCGTGACTATTTATTTAGGACAGGAACCCGACCTTGTCTCAGCTTTGCTCGTGAGGTTTAGATGTGGAAAAAACATGCTTATTATGTGGTCATGTCGATGAGTCGCGTGATCACTTGTTTTTTTAGTGCAGTTACTTTTTATTCATCTGGCAGGCAATCACCAGGAAGTTGCATATCTTGAATGCTCCTTTCATTTGGCACCAAATTGTGCAATGGTTGCCTTCTGCGTCATCTTCTCGGGACAAGTCTCTGGCGATGCTTCAAGGCTGGCAGGCCAGCATCTACGAGATAAGGAAGGAGAGGAATCGCCGCTACTACAGTGGGACTACTCTACCTCCGGATCGCCTTGTGTTGAAGATTTTGGAGGTGGTGAAGAACAAGTCTTCGGGCTTGAGGAATGTGGGCTTCAGTCGGGGGGATGCTATCTCTCGCCTGTGGGCTTTAGACTAGTTCATTTCCTAGGTCTTGGATTCTCTCTTTGTTTCTGGGACTGGACTCCTCTTTTCTATCTTCTATTTTGTTATAAACTTCCTTTCCCCTATTCTTATATTCTAGGTATGGTATTCTGGTTCTTTTCGTTTTTTATGTAAAACTATATTTACTTTAATGAAAACCTTTTAACAAAAAAAAAAAAAAACTTTTCCTCCATATTATTTCTATGTGACATCAATATCAACAAAATGAGTTTTCACGTAGCTATACAATGATGTGATCGTGGAGGAAAATTCTCTGGCCATGGGAAAGAAAACATGAAGGAATATAGATATGTCCAGATTACTTTCCTGCGTATGACCAAATTGAATCAGGAGTAGAAATTTTTTTTTATCTTTACAGTTTATTAGTCGAAATTATTTTAATGATTAGGGTTGGTGATTTGTTGTTGAAATACCATATTTTTAAAAGTATTCTACAAAGAAAATGGAAGTTCCGCGTAGGCAATGTCAAAATAGCACTTTGTAAATTTCATGTGTGATAAGCTAATGAATGATGAAATGATCCTTGAATTATCTTATCATAGCTAGTACCCAAAAAATCCATCCAATAAAAACACAAGTTGGTCCAATATTATCGAACGCATGAGGTAGACTGACTTTGTATGACTTCAAAATGTAATAAATAAGTTTATGACTTTGCATGATCGATCTATATAGTTGTGAAGTAGTTTAATTTTCTGTTAAGTATTCTAGATGAGTCTTACAGTTGTATCATGACGGCCAAAAACAAATGAAATTTTGGGTAAAATTTGGTCTAAAAATAATTCAAATTACTGTATGTACTGATTCGAAACGAAATAGCTTTTATGACTGATTTAAATGTAATAATATGTTATACATGTGACCCGAAATTGTAGCTTATTGGTTTGTAATTGTGTTGTTACTTGTTACCAATAAATATGTGGGTTTGATTTTTAGGCTCTTGGGGTTTGAAATAAATCACAAAATCTACAGGTAACAATCTATTTCACTATTAAGAGTTGTTTTATTCGGAATTCTAGAAAAAGGATTATTTATATTTGATCATATTAGAATACTATTTGTATCAACACGGTGATAAAAACTTATAAAAGTACTTTAGTATTATTTCACCCTTTAAACATTTATATGTTTTTTTTATTGTCAAAGAAGAATCTTGTGGGAGCGTAGAGTTCAAGTAGAGTCAACCTGTGGGTTTTTGTGGTTCGGTGAAAATAAATATTATATATAATATAACATATTAAGATAGACTAAGAGAAATAAGAGCATGCCCATGGTGGAGATTATCCACAGAGTATCTCAATATTAAAAAAAAAGAAAAATAATAAAAAGAGGAAAGAGATAAAGAAAATTGTTTTTCCTTTGTAAAGTTATGAAATATTCAAAATACATCTGTCTATGTTTTATTGGTTTTTTTAAACAAAAACTAAAATTCAATCAAATAATTAAATTATATTAAAATATTAATATTTTAATTTTGAAAACTTTTTTAAAATCTAAAATTAACGATAGAAATATTCTAAATATCAAAAACTAAAACGACACTATATTACTATATTCAACACCCTATTTTTTCTAGTATTTTATTTATATTCTTTATCTTATAATGTAGTCTATGTCGTACCGCATTTCCATCATTCTCATATTTCAACATGTTAAATTGATTCAACACCAAATAGTATACATCAAAATTAACATTTTCTTCAACAGTTAGATATGTTTTCAATACACCTATTATAATTAGTTTTATGGTTGTGACCAAACCTATATGTTGACTTGTAGATTTATAAAGCAAGCAGCGGAAACTAGGCTCATAGTAAAACTTAGATGAAAGGAAACAATAACATCTCTAAATGCAAAATAAAGACATAACTATGTTATAACTTGATTTCGGTGTTTAAAACTGAACACAAGTAGAAAAGTTTGAGTCTAGTGGATTACGGTTTGGGATTAATCAGAGAATGAAGTGTTTGATAAAAGTTGGATTATCTAGTTTAGGTCCTTCAACTGAACATATTTTGCCAACATGTTTCGCGTACGTTTTGCATATATTTTGCAAATGTTATGCTAATTTTTTTGTCTTATTTTATCAATTATTTTTTTTCATTCTTCTTATATTTATCTTTAATAGTAATAATGTATCAATAGAATTTATCAAAAATAATCTGTCAGTATATTCACAAAGAATAAAACCAATTTGATGTTTTAAAAGTATATGAAATATAATTATACTAATAATTATATAACACTGAAAGATAATTGACATTTGATTTTAGATTTTGCAAAAAAATGTCAATTACTCGATTCACACATATTATAAACAAAAACAAATAATTGACAAAAATATCAAATGTCAAATATCAAATATTTTTCTGTGCGGTTTAGTTAGCCTAGCCCCAACTTTTCATTATCAAAAAGGTGTTTTAATGAAACCAAAAGCTACAATTTTGTTGTTCTCAATTAAACACTCAACAGTAGCTGAATATTTCGATTGTTTTATTGGTCCGAGCTGCTTGTGCTTTAAATATCCTGGAGATGAAGACATAGCCTTCTACAACATCTTGAAAGAAAAATCAACATAAACAAACTAAAACTAACGGAGTACAAAGACAACTAGTTGACTCCTGATTCTTAGGAGTTTATTCAGCATACAACTAAAGAACTAATCCAAATCAAACCCAACAATTTCTCCATTGAACTGATTGCGGTATTTGGGTACCCATTCGGGTTTGGATCGGGTTTTTTTGGATTTTCGGTTTTTGATTTTGAAACCCTTTCGGTTATTTCATAAATTTTGGTTCGGTTCGGATTGGGTTGAGAAATTGAAAACCAAAATTTAACCGAAAACATTCGGATTCAGATTATTCGGATTAACTAAACCCAAAAAACCGATTAACCAGAAGAAAAACTGAATAAAAACCAAAAAACCGGAAAAACCAAAAAAGAGTTCAAAAATCGAAAACACCAAAATAAGATGAAACAACAAAATGCATAAAAAATACCAAATATCTATAACAAAATAACATCAAACTCCAAAACATTAAACTACAAAGTGCAAACTCCAAATATCCATCAAACTCCAAAGTGAAAACTCCAAATATCCAAATGAAAGCTAAAGGCATCAAACTCCAAAGTGCATAATAAAACAATAACAAATAGAAGAACTAGAACTAAAACATGAGTAGAACTTCAGCCTCCAAGATCGTCTACTTCAAAACAAGGGTAAGATGGCTCTGATTAAATAAAATCGATCACAAACATTAGCTTTAGATGTAACAAAACAAATGACATAAGAAAACTAAACCAATTTCAAGACTTTGATATTACTTACATATAGTCCATTTTTGAAGTCATTGAGAGGGTGAAATTCAGTCTTCTTCTGATATTGGATTCTCATACTCTAGACAAACAATTAAAAAGAAAAAATCAAAGTTAGAACAACTCAAATGATATGAAAATACAAATACACATACATAACCATAACATACCTTTCATAAATTTGTCCATATATTCATATTCAGCAACAATTTCCTCTTCTGTAACCAATCCACTTCTACTTTTAATCCGATTTTCTTCTTTCATCCATTTCTCCGTACACATCAGTACCTCCACCATGTAATGTGTAAAAAAACTTCGAGCTGGAGTTATAATGCATCCACATGTGCTAAAAGCACTCTCAGATGTCCCAGAGGAGACCTGCATTGCCAAAACATCCTTTGCCATTTGAGAAAGTATAGGAAACCTGGAACTATTGGCTCTCCACCAGTTTAACACATCATAGTCAACACCAGCCAATGTGTTAGATACCTTAACACTCTCCTTAAAATATCTATCAAACTCGTCCCTTGTATCCTTCACTCTTGTTTCTGAAACCATATCTTTGTAGATTGAATCCACCCTCTCATATCCTAACCCCAAATCATCGTCTATCACATCCATTTTTTCCTGTGATTATGAATGCTCTAATGATTGTGCCTGACTAGACTGTAATGATTGCGTGTTTAGACTAGAAGAGTATTTAGAAGAGTACTCATCAAACAATGCTCGGATAACAATAAGGACCGACGAATTGAGCTCTTTAGCATCGTAGCTTTCTGCACCATATAACCTCGCAAAACATATGTATTATCTAAATCCATTTTTTCTAGGATCCAAGACTGATGCTATGATAAGAATTTTGTTTAACCCTTCATCCCATCCCAGTACTTTTCATACTTCAGCAGAATTACTTCAGCCTTTTTATTGCAGCTCTTCGTCTACACTATAGGTAAGGTTCATCAGGGTTTTCTCAATGGTGACTATTTCTCCATAACATTTGTATGAGCTCGGAGTGGTCCAAGCTGATACCTTAAGAGTAGCCTCGTAGAAGATAATTAAAAAACGGACTAAACTATCTACCTCATCCCAGTCTATTGCATAAGGAGGTCCAACTCTTTCTTTCTCATTCACCAACTCGGTAAAATGATCGACATAAAGCTTGTCCTCTTTGGCTATCTTGTCAAACACAACTCTGTACTTCAATGCCTTACGCAACATTGTGTATGTAGAATTCCACCTAGTTCTACAATCCAATGGCAAACTGCACCGTTTCATTTTTCCCGAGTCCACCCTAAGTTCAAAAGAACTCATCATAGTTGTCTTGGATCTAATGTAACAGATGACATTTCGAATTGCACTAACACTCTTATCTATTTCTGTTAAACCATCTCCCACAATCAAATTAGTGATATGAGCACAACACCTAACGTGGAAATAGTCACCACCTAATACAAATGCATCCTGACTTAGCAACTCAAATGCAGCATGAAATTTCCTTATAGCAGAAGTACTGGCTGTTGCATTATCAACAGTAATACTAAAGACCTTATTGATTCCCTATTAAGCTAGACAGTCTAAGAGAACAGTGGAGATTGTCGAACCTTTGTGGTTGGTGATGTGGTGTTGAGTGTGGGTTGTCAAGTTTTACCCTAATTGAAATCAATAGCCGCAAGTGCACAGCTGATCAAATGTAGTACTTAGGGATCAAATCCACAGGGAAGGAGGATTTTTTCCTGCAAAAAGCCTTTGAAATAAGTTAAAGTAAGGAAGTCTAGAACAAAAACGGTTTAGTGGGGGTTTGGTGGTATGTTTAAAATGTAAAAACAAAATATTAAAAGAGAATACGGGAATTAAATGACGTAATAACTAATCTTAACGAAAATAACTAAAAATGATAAAAACGGATATTCTAATGCTTAAATGAAAATGAACTAAAAAGGAAAGACAATATTGAACTAAGGCTGAAAGAAAATCGGTGTAAATCAATAAGGAAGAAAGCGTTGGGGTTCAGGGAAGTTTTCTCAGGGGTACGAACAATTCAAAACATTGCTAGAGAGTAAAATTAATAAGATCTTAGCTTAAACTTTTCGAACTGGAGTCACGGACGTATGAATACGCCACTGTCGTGATCATAGACAACTATCGCTCTCAACCCTGACCAGTAGGTTTCCACTCTGGCCCTGGAAGAGAAGAGATGCATTATGTTTAAGACTCGTCCTAATTCACAAATCGCCCATAGGTAGGTTTACACTCCTATGTTTGTTCTGCTCTCCCAAACTAGATCTGATACCTGATGAACACTTTCGTGTCACCAAGCATCTGGATCAGATTACGCTACTCTCATGCAGTAAAAACGAATTCAGAAGAAAAAGTTCTAAGATTTGGCTCAAAAGCTCATGGAATCCTCATCGAACATATAAATCCCCATAGAAAATCCCTTAATCCCAACAATAAAGCTACTCAGACATAATAAACGAAATCAAAAGCATAGTATTAAGAAGTAGAATAGAAACCGAAATTGAAAAAGAAAGAACAAGGGTTCAAGAGAACAAATCTCTCTCTCCCTAAAAGCTAAAGCAAAAACAATAAAAATATGAAGTAATAATTCGGTGGTGATTAGGTTCTCCGATCTAGGGTTCCTAAGACATGTATTTATAGTACTCAAGACCTCTCTGGACGTCACTTAGGGTTTCTCCAAATGTGGGCTTCAGAAATGGGCTTTTTGGGCTCGGAGGTTGCTGGCCGCGGTCGGGAGGGCTCTGACCGTGGTGAATGAGTGTTTTGCCGCCGTCGGGATGCTTCTGACCGCGGAAAATTGCTTGTTGGCCGCGGGTGGAAGTGCTTGCAGGCTGGTTTACGGGACATCTTGCTCTTCGCGTATCTTTTGATTGAACCGTTGGATTGCCAAGCTGTAAAGTGCACTGAAAAGCTGATACTTCCATATTTAAGGTCTCCAAATTTGAGCTGGATCGGACGGTGAGAAGGCCTTCAATCAGGGGTGAACTTCTGACGGTTTGACTCTGAGCTGAAATCTGGTTTTCTATCCATTTTGTTAAGCTTTTTCCTAAGTTACCTGAAAAGAGTCTTGGAACTAAAAATACTAAAAAAAAGTAATAAAAGTACTTAAAAGCAATTAAAAACATAGAAAAAGTATTTCAAAACGATCCATAAAAGTGGTCAAAATACGGTGTTATTAGTCGGTTACATGCTTAAACCCGATGATGAACTTCTTTGGCCTCCAAAACATGTCCACAAAGTGAATAGTGATCACCATATAGCTAGCACCTATTAAATAGAGAAATAAAAAAAAAACCAGACTTAACAAATAAAAAAACGAAACAGTAGAATGTTAATGAACCAACAACAAATAATTTGTAAGAAAAACACTACATGTAGGCTGAGCAACCCATATATCAATTGTTAAAGATACACGCTGCTTGTTGGCTATAATCAGCTCCCTCAAAGCTCTTCTCAAACATTTTTACAATGTTTCTTCCAGCTGTCCTCCGAGAGTGAGGCTTGTAGAGTTTGCATTTCTCGCATAAATGCTTCCACGCAATGCAGTCAGCAAAGCTAAGTGGCAGCTCTGCAAGAGCGAGCATCTCATCCGTTGCTTCTTTGAAAACTTCCTCATACACTTTTGCTAAACCCAAACTACCATTCTGATTCATTACACTCTGATTCTTCCCTTGGCTTTGTCCCTGACTGTCTCTCCATGCTAAGTAATGCTTGCATATTGCAAGATGGTTCTTCAAACTAGAAGTTCCTGATTTAGTTCGACGCTTATACATCTTCCGACAGTATTTGCATCTGCACCTGTCTCGGTCTTCTTTGCTCCTCGTATAATGCTGCCAAACTTCAGACCGTGGATCAAGAAGCTTCATCTGCTTTGGTTGCTGAGAAGCAGTGTCTTCTTCTGGTTGGTTTTTTTTGCCGTGACGTGCAGGTTTCCTAACCTCGTCTTCAAGATCTTCAGCAGGTTCGCCAGTGTTCTCTGTGTTGATCGGCGTTATTTCACTTGATGATTTTATCTACGCAAACAAATGAAACATTAGGTGACAAATAAAACAAATGAATCCATCTTCACAAGACAATACAAGACTGATGCTAAGAACTAAACAAATTAAGCCCCATATGTCCGACAGATGCTTTATTCAAGCATCTCTATTTCTATATTTTTTTGACGATCAAAAAGGAAAACACAAGACATCATGTTCAAATACTAAACCAAATAGAACATCACCGACAAATGTAAACGCTACAAAATGATGAAATCTAAAACATTAATGAAAACACATATATTCAACACACAATGCAACATTCAAATACGACATAAACAACAGCAAAATTAAAAAGATGAAAATTGAATATTTAAACCCACTGCCTCATGGATAATTTTTTTTATTAGCAAGTACGTAGACAATTGGATAAACATTCGTGCAAAGCAGAGAGTTGAGTTTGTTTCGAAAAATCAGGACTATATGCTCTCATATACACAAATTAAGAAATATTAATTTCTTTTCAAACCGAAACTATCAAGCAACAACAAACTCAATACTATCAAACCGAAACTATCACAACAACAAAAATTGTCAAACAACGATATCAAAATAGAAAAACATAAAGCAAAGTTGGACTTTGAATCAAACTCGAAATCGAAAAACAACTTGAAAAGAACCCTCAACCAAACTCGAAAACGGAAAATATATATCATAATCGGAAAAAAAATAGAAATCGGGAATTCAAATTTGTAATAAAAAAAACCTTAACAGGGGAAACGAAATTGAAGAATCAACAATGCAGAAGAAAGGATATCATACCAGAGATCGAATTCTCGATGACTCAGAAATTGCAGAGGATCAAAGATGTTTTTTTTAAGAATCCAGGATGAAATCGAGTTGATATTAGGGGAAAAAATTCGGGATAAGACAAGCCAAAATACCCTCCCGTTCTAAACATATGTTTCCTTTTTCGGTTTAACCTCGGTTTTTTTGGTTTTAGGATTTTAACCAAACCGACCCGATAACCGAAGTAATTGTATATCAAAAACCAATCGGGTATTTAGGCTGACCCGAACTCGATCCAAACCCAAATTTCCGGGTCAAGTTTGGGTAAAACATTTGGGTATGGGTTTTGTGCCCAGACCTAGCGGTAGCAATCAGTTTACTTCTCACATACTCCAAACCTTTCTCTCAATCGAACAAAGACATCCAACTTTAATGACTTAGTCAAAATGTCTGCAACTTACTCGCTGGTTCCACAGTGAACAAGCTTCGCAACTCCATCTTTAGAAAAGTCCCTTAAAAAATGAAATCTGACATCGATATGTTTGCTCTGGCCATAAAGAACAGAATTTTTAGCAGAACTGTTGTCGCATCTAATTGTAGGGCTTCCTGACTGTTTCAGACCAAACTTCTTCAAAATCCTCCTTATCCAAACACACTGACACGCACAATAAGTTGCTGCAATGAACTCAGCTTCTGTTGTGGACAAAGTTACCACTGGTTGCTTTTTTTATGCCCAGGCCACAGCTCCACCACTCAACAGAAAAACATACCCACTTGTACTTCTCTCATCGTCAATATCTCCAGCATAGTTATTGTCGGTATAGCCCAAAGTTTCTTTAAGATAACGAAGCACTCGTTGTGTCGCGTGCATATGTTAATCGATAAGATCTGCCATATACATGCTCAATAAACACACCACGTACATCAAATCTAGCCTTGTTGATGTGATATACATCAGGCTCCCAATTAATTGTTTGTAAAAAGTTGGATCCACTTTTCTTCCATCTCGTTCTTTTGGAAAGTCTCGTCCCTGGTACAATGGGATTTTTAACTTCATTTTCATTCTGCAGATTGAACCTCTCTAAGGTCTCACCAGTGTATTTCTTTTGATGAATAAAAATCTCATCTTCATCTTGTATTACTTCCATCCCTAAAAAATACTTCATCTTTTCCAAGTCAGTCATATCAAACTCTACCTTCATGGATGATTTGAACTTTTCAAGCATACTAATATCATTCTTCGTAAAGGTCAAATCGTCCATATAAAGGCTCACAATAAGAATTTATTACCTTCGCCGGGTTTTACAAACAGTGTGTGTTCGTATTCACACCTTTGAAATCATGCTTTGGTGAAATAAGCTTCGATTCTGCTATACCAAGCATGGGGTGCTTGTTTCAATCTGTACAGGGATTTTGTGAGCTTATAAACCTTGTTCTCCTCTGCCTTTTTGATATAACCTTGCAGCTTCTCTATGAAAATGTTTTCAGATAGCTCACCATGTAAGAAGGTACTTTTAACATCTAATTGATAATACACCAGCCTTCTTGAGCTGCCAATGCCACAATCATGCGTATTGTATCCCACTTTGCTACAGGAGAAAACACTTTGTTGTAATTTACACCTTGCTGTTGTGCGTACCCTTTTGCGACGAGTCTCGCCTTGTGTTTGTCTATTTTCTTTTCTCGTTGATTTTTTTTTATACACCCACTTCACTCCAATCTTTTTTACTCCGTTTTGTAACATGGCAAGATGCCATGTTCCATTTTTCTCTATTGATTCCAGCTCAGTTTCCATCGCTTTTACATACTTCTCATCTCCTTTACCTTCATCAAATGTGTCTGGATCTGCTGTTGATATAAACATGACGAAGTTGGTTAGATCTTTGTCTTCTTCTTCAGATAGTTCTTCTCCAGTGGTGTAATCTTGCAGATAAACAGGTTGTCTTCGAGCTTGTTGCGCTGGAGAAATCGCAGAAGCTTCTTCCAGTGATGCAGCTTATGGCGAAGGCAAATTTGCTTGAGGAACCGTCTCCTCCATAATTTCTCCAATTTTCTTTTCCCAATTCCATCTTTTTTCTTCTTCGAACACGACGTCTCGACTTGTCATAACTTTTTCTGTGGCTGGATTGTATAATCTGTACCCCTTTGACTCGCTACTTACTCCAATAAGCACACATGTGGTGCTTTTATCATCCAATTTTCTTCTTCTTTGATCTGGAACATGAACATGTGACAGACAACCAAATATTACTGAAGTAATCCAGTCTAGGTTTTACACCGCACCACATTTCTTCAGGCGTCTATTCTTTCAACACAGAATTTAGGCTCCAAATTTAACACATGAACGACCCACTTTGCTGCTTCAAACCAGAATCGCTTGGGAACTTCTTTATCGTTAAGAATACACCGCACTATATTCATGATAATGAAATTTTTGCATTCAGCTACTCCGTTCTGTTGTGATGTGAAAGCGGTTGTAAGCTGTCTTCTTATTCCCATTTTTTGTGGAAACTCTTAAACTCGTTAGAGAAGAAGTTTCCTCTCTATTAGTCAGTTTTCAGACAAACCAATGTTTCTCAGGTTTTCCTCTCCACCAGGCTTTTGAATAAGAGTAAACAACACGAAAATCTCGAATTTGAGTGATAAGAAATAAATCCAGACCTTTCTGCTATAGTCATCAATAAAAGTAAGAATATATTTCTTATCACTGTTTGATGTTGGTGAGATTGGACCACAAAGATCTGAATGTATCAGCTGCAGTCTCTGTGATGAACGCCACATGCTCTTCTTTAGTATACTTTCACGATGCCACTTTCCTATCAAACAGCTCACACACCTCCCAGCTTCCTCCGTTGTCTTTAAATGTGGTATTCCCTTTATCATATTCTAATATTTTAGAGCTCTCAGGCCTCTGTAGTTGAGATGCCCATACCTGCGATGTGGAAGCTGAGTTTCATCTGTTGTGACAACTTTTAAACATTTCTCCTATGCTTTTATTGGGTTTCTAGTTGCCATGATGTTGAATAGCTTGTTTGTTGTCATCTTCGACTCCATGATAAGAACCAACTTCGGATGATACAAATTACACGTTCTTTATTTTATCAACACTTTGCAATCTTTCTCAAGCAGTTATCCGATACTGAATAAATTGGTTTTCAGATCGGGTACATAATACACATCTGCAATTGTAAGTGATTTTCCATTTACCTGCACACTCACATTCCCTTTTCCCATTACTTTGAGTTGATAGTTGTTTCGTACTTTCACTGAATGTTGAAATTCTTCATCGAGTATGGAGAACCAAGACTTTTTTCTAGAATCTAGGAACCACAATACTTTGTCTTTCTCGTTCCCTGTGAGAGCCATCAACATATAATTAAAATAGAGGAACTACACCACTTTTCCTTTCTCGTTCCCTATGAGAGCCATCAACAGTGTGTCATGAACGTCGTCGGTAAAGGCCATCATAAATAGCTCATCTTCTTAGCCATATACTTTAGCATAATTGGCTTTTCCATCCCAGCTTGGACATTCGTATTGAAAGTGTCCAAGTTTATGACACTTAAAACATTCAACAGTGGATCTGTTAAATGCTCTTTCTCTGCCTCGTCCTCTTCCATGACCCATTCTTCCTTTGCCTCGTCCATTTCCTCCATCATGAGTGACTTTCAACGCTTGTTATTCTACACCAGATTTTGGTTTTCTCATCTTCGGTTCATGTACCAGTAACGAGATATGCGGGCATCAACAGAAAGTCTGTCGATGTCATTAGATTCTTCAATTGAGCACACAATATAATTGAAACTTTCGTTTAAAGTATGCAGAATCTTCTCCACAGTTTTGACATCGTGCATGTCATCTCCAAAGTATACACACAGTTTGTCATATCGTTGGCTACCAAAATCACTCTCACAAAGTAATCCTTAACGGATTTGCCGGTTATTCATCTCCAACAGCTCAAAACTACTTCTCAATGTCTGTAGTTGAACACACTTCACTCGTGAATTTCCCTGATACTTGATCTGCATCAAATCTCACAGATGCTTAGAAGTATCTTTCAGTGTAATTGTTTTGAGAATGGTTTATCGATTGCACTGAATAAATAAATCTTAGCTTTAAGATCTTTCAATCTCGCCTCATTCAATGTCTTCTTCTCCACTTCAGTCAGTGCTTCTTCACTTGTTGCTTCAATGAAATCTTCTTTTACCACGCTCCAATGCTCTTTTGATTTGAGCAGATTTTCCATAAAGAGGCTCCAATGATCATAATCCCCATCGAACTTAGGGATGCTTGGCTGCGCAAAGTTGTTTGACTCTGCCATTTCTCTTTTTCTCTCTTGTGTTTCTCTCACTCTTGATTTAAGGCTCTGATACCAAATTTGTTGTTCTCAATTAAACACTTAAACAGAAGCTGAATACTTTGAAGGTTTTATTGATCAGAGCTACTTGTGCTTTAAATAGCCTAGAGATGAAGACATAGTCTTCTAAAACAACTTGAAAGAGAAATCAACGGAAACAAACTAAAACTAATGAAATACTAGGATAACTAGTTGACTCCTGATTCTTAGAAGCTTATTCAGCAAACGACTAAAGAATTAAGACCAAATCAAACCCAAACAATTTACCAACTCGTATATTGATTATGCCTAACCCCTAAACCACCCATTACCCCTGTTCCAAACCCCCCTAAACTACCCAAACCGCTATCCCATGGTGGGGGAGGCCCCCCTGATGTCGAGATTCCAATTCCAGCAGTACCAATTCTTCCACCGCTTGTGATGAAACCACCACCACCGCCTCCGCCACTTCTAACACCAAGGCACTTCCCAATCCCATTTTGTCCTCCACCGTCGTGCGTCCGAGCTCGGCCTCCACCGCCGCGCGTCCTTAGGCCTCCACCGCTGTGCGTCCCAGTTTCTAGAAAAAAATAATTGATGTAAGAGTGCAGTTAAAACAAAAAAAAAGATGTAAAACCAATTAAAAATTATTAATAAAATATCAATGGTCTTATGTTTTTATATTTGGCTTAGAACTGAAAGCAACCTGGTCCATCACCATAATTAATTACTATATCCTATTATATATTTTTCGACGAATCACATATATTAATATCATAAGAAGTTTACAAGATACAGAAACATTCCTAATACAATCGTTAACGCAAATAAAGGAAACTGAAATAATTTCAATGAATGAGTAATTGAGCAGAGAGTAATCATGTTTATCCTTTCCGAAGTCTTATAAGAGAACATATGAAATATGTTATGTCTCCCCTTCATACACTTTTCATTGGCTTTCATCTTGCTGATGAAACTCCAAAATGCATTTAGCATTACATTCACTATTAAAATTAAATTAAATATCGTTGTTGATGAATCTGAACCTTGTCATTACATTCACTATTAAAATTAAATGAAATATCATTGTTGATGAATCTGAACCTTGTCTCTCGTTAAAATCAAAATATTTGATGATGATTCCGGCAAAGACTCCTTGTGTTCCTTTTGGAGAATGCATTGATTGTGTAAGATCAAGAGAAAAAACAGAAAATCTGGCTCATCGGAATTCTGTGGTTGGCAAATAGACAAAATATCTTCTCTTCTCTCATTCTGTTGACTATAAACGTTTTCTTTTCATCGGACCATCTTTTATGCTGGAAAAGTTTGCCCCAGGATCCCAGATCCATGCTTGAAATGTCTTTCTCAATCTGGAGAGATTCAAATCAGAGTTATGGAATCTTTGGTGATGAACTCGGCACATTTCAAAGATGAAACGACGAAAACTAATCGTAGTATTTCTAAATGAATTTAAGCCAATACAAATACTCTGAAGTCTTTGTTGGATTATGGTTGCAAAGAGACTCTCTAGAAAAGAGAGAAAGAGAAACAAAATTCTAAATTGAAATTCCAAAATCATGGATCTATTATTATTTGAGGAGTGATAACTATAATCAAAAGAAAAGAAAAGTATGACCGGTCGACTGGTGGGTGTATCAAGAGAGGAAACAGTTGTTATCGCATGATGAATGGGAAGAGATTACTATATCTTATAATCTTATTAACTAGTATTCAATAAGAAATAATTGACTTTATGATAAAGTGAAAATTTTAGATTGATCCATATATGTTTGAGTTTCGAAACAGAAACAGCGAAAATATAAAATGTATGAAACCCTATTGAAGAAAGAAAGAATTAATAAGGGTCAATAATGGGCCAGAATATCATTGAATCCATATACATAGGTTTCGAGTGAAGCCATATAAGAACAAACTAAGAATTCTGGCAAATAAAACAAGCAACATCATATAAGCAGACTAAATGGGTGGTGATTTAATGGTATTAAAGAATCTGTGATTATTAGTTCAATTTTATTTGGAAAATGTGATTTAGATTTTAAAAGTGGAATTGTCAACAGCTTGCCCAGACACTGTAAGAGGGCATAAGTCGAAGGTCCGAAATTTCCAAAATTTATACGAAAAGGTGAATAAAATGCGTAGCGATATGGAAAATAATTTGTTAAAATACTGCTAGCTATAGTATTGTTATTTCATTTTTTTAATTAAAATAGATACAGTTTAAATGGAGATTTTTACATCCGAATAATCGAATCTGAATCTGAACCGGAAAAGAAACCATTGAAACTCTTTTTAAAATATTATTTACTCTAAAATTATTTCATTGGGTTCGATTTTTTTTTAAATTCAAATCCAATCATATCTAATCAATTAGTATGTGTTACCAAACGATGTTGATTAAGATTTTGACTCGTGTACTATCTTTAATTAGTGACATGTGTCTGTGTTGCTTATATATATACATATATGAAATATTAGTGATTTAGAGAATGAGAGTGAACGACAACCTTAGTCATTGTTGTTCTATAGTTTTCTCACTAATCTATAAAACAATTTCCAAGCAAAATAAACTTGATTTGAGAAATTAAGATCATGAGAGAACAAGCATAGTTCATAAATTTATTTTCATAAAAGTTGGATCATGGATGCAACTGCAAAGAATAATTTTTATAAGGAGAAGCATTGGAAGCAAGGAGTGAAGCGGTGAGTGAATCTTGTGACTGTTTCTGCTGTCACTGTTTATCCTTTTCCTTTCTTTAAGTATTTTTTTTCTTTGTTCCGTTATAATAATTGTAAATCCGTTATAATTGATTAAAATAATTCACATATAAAAGTGTAAAATGTGGTGAGCAGCAAAAACAACTCAAAACCAAAGAAGAACCTAATCCACGTCTATTAGTTGTGGTGGTGATTCTCCTGCCAAACCTTACGCCGGTCACCACGTCCATCTCGTGTCCCCTGCCTTTTCTATACATATTAATTTTACATTTATATATAAACGTTTCTCTAGTAATTTATACCATTTTTGAATATGTATTTGAACGCGGTTTCATCTGCAAGCGTATTTAAAAAATGTTGATTATGAAATGGGAATGATGGGAAAAATAGTTTTGGTCCTTATAGTATGTCATAAATGAGACGTTATTATTTATTATGTTATAAAGAAAATAAATTTTTTATAACATGGTCATCGTGACCGAGTAAATCATAACTCGAATCTCAAGCTAATTTTGGAATGTCTAAAAACTCTGATGATAGTTAAAACGTTAAAAGTGTCTAATATAAAAACAGGAATTCGATCGCAAATTAATCTATATATTAGTATTTACAACATGTTGGCTATGAAATGAGAATGATGGGAAAATAACATTATTTTTTATATCATGAAGTCATAAAAGAGACATTATAAGATACAAAACAAACAAATACTTATTATCAACCAAAAAAATTTAGTTATTTTAGTAAGATTTTTGTTTTTAAAGTCGTATAAATTCTAAGTCGAATCTCAAACAAAAAAATTTGGAATCCATAAAAAGTTAGTTTTTTTTTGTCACTTAAAACGTTCAAAGTAGCTAGTAGATATTTTAAAATGTTTTCCGTCTCTATTTCTCTAGTTATTTATGTTCATTATGATGACATAGTTTGTTTGAAGTAGTAGTAGAATACCACAGTATAGCGTTTGGCTGCGTAATCGTGGGAAAAGAGTCGTCTAAAAGCAATACAATGGTTGGTTCACATGTTAAAAAAAAAACTCATAATTTGTAAATTTGTTAAATAAATAAAAATATACCTTAAAAAGAGGGAAAGAAAAGATGCCTTGGAAGTCACTTGCTTTTCGTGAATGAAAGGCAACCATGAACACTAACCACTTGCTTACTCAAACTATTCTTACTTCAACAAGTAGATCATCTAACTATCACACAACCCTTTACTTAACTCCCACTATATTCCCCAACTCTTTCATTATAACTTGTACATTTCATTTTCCTCTTTATTTTTAAATGATTTCAGTTGCTAAAAAATAATCCCAATTCAACAATATAGTAACAGAATAAGAAGAATTCACAAATTTTTCATACTATGTAATCAAACATATTTAATTTTGTTTTAAACAACTAGTAATGGCAATCTATTAACGCTGGTGTAGCTGAGAATATTATCCCTTGAAACTTTGACTCTCTTAGATCATCTTCTGGTGCCGGAAGATTAAGATCCAACGGTAGATATTTCCTTTTTTCCATCGAACGGCTCAAATTCTCCATCTCCTCCTCTGTACTGTTTCTGCTAACTTCCACGGTAGTAGCGGCCGGGCTAACTGCAGTGGTGGCTGTCCTGTGCCGCCTCATGTGGCCACCGAGAGCTTGCCCGGAGGCAAACTCGGAGCCGCAGATCGAACACTCGTGTACTTTGTTTGCCTTGTTGATGATGACGTTGTTGTTACTTGCCTGTGAAGCTAGGGCTGAGCCGGAAACTTTGAAATGACTGTTTTGCCCTTCTTCTGACCCACTAGACTTGGGTTGCATCAGGGGTAGTTTAGTCTTTTCTTCCATAGACGTCCTCGGCTTCTTGTGGCTCGCCCTGTGTCCACCGAGGGCTTGGAACGACGGGAAAGTCCGGTTACATGTTTTACACTCGTACACATAGAAACTCGAATTCTCCGTCGACGATGAAATCTTCTGATGAAGAATTTTCTCAGCCTTTCTCGAAATCTTGAGATCCGGCGATGGAACAGCTCCACGCGCCAACATGATGAGACAAATCGCCGTGTCTTCTTCTTCCACTGTACAATCAGTTGCGGTTACCGGAGATGAAATAGCCGATGAGTTGTATTCATCGGAAACTGCTCTTCCTTCGCCGCCACCGCCGGCGGATGAACTTGTGGATGTGACGGTGGTCGCCGCTGCCAGTAAAAACGTCGACGAAGATGATCTCTGTCGCTTCGTACGCTTCCTCTTTATGATTTGCGTCTGATCACTCCCAACCTCATGATCTTGACCCATCATGATTATCAACACTAAAAAATAGTTAATTAAAAAACAAGAACAACCCAATTCAAGAAAGTCAATCAAGAAACAAACCCAATACAAGAAACTTCGAAATTGTAATGAAAGAATGAGATTTTTGGTGTTTATTATGTGGAGTGAACTAACAAGAGAGAAGAGAAGAGAGAGAGAGAAGAGAGGCAGTGAGGAAGACGATGGTGGGGCTGCTTATTTATATATGTACATATATACAAAGGGAGAGGTTATAAGGTTGGTGGTTGTTAATCTTTTTAGTTTACTCCACAAAAGATTTTACACATATCGATCCACTTTACATTATATTAGTATTATAAATATTTCCAATTAACCAATAACATTTTGACGGTTCACTCTACATACCCATTACCTGACACTTCTGCATTTCTCTGCCAAATTCTAACAAAAATCATGAAAATCAACAAACAAATTATTAAAAGATGAAGGGGAAAATAAAAACAATCTATGTCTTCTTTCTTTCTAGTTTATGTTCTGTTGTATCTACTTTTAATCCGTATCTTCGAAATCTGATCTTTACCTAGATCTATGTACCAGAAGTCAACCCTTTCATGACGTTTATTTTTATTAGTATTAAATTAGACAGCTTCTTCTAGTACATACTTTCTAATAACAAACATATAAATATATTTTTTGGTCTGATTAATCAAATTCTTAGATCTTGAATCATTCATATTTGAATAACTAACAGAGAATTATTACTACTATGTCGAATAGTGAATGATATAATTTTATTCAAGAAAAAAAAAAGTAGGAAAGTGAAGCCCGTGAAGGGTTAACCACTGAATTAGGCAAAGGTTCATTAGTAGTGTTGAGTGGCACTTAGGCCACCAATTCACGTTTTTTTTTTAATAATCTTTTTGTATTTTTTGGAGTGTGAACATTCAGTTCTATCAACAAGCAAGCAAAGGTTTTACTTTCACGCACTTTAGGTCCACGTCATTAAAATCGTCGCTCTCAATGAAAACCGAAATGGATAGAACTAAACACGAAAATGTTCACGACAGCAAAATAATAAGAATATACAACTTATTGTTAATCGTTGTGACGACTACATACAAATATTTGATTAGTTGTTTATATATAAGATTATCAAGAACATAATGATTCATAGTCATACATGGGATCATAATTATAGGAGGCGACATGCACTGGCCGGTGTTTATAGGATTAGGTGCATTCATCGGTGGCATGTTAGGCTAAAAAAAATTGTAAGCATAGTCTTTGTTATTGTGAAGAGACAACACCACGACTTTTTTTGGCTTTCTTATTTTAATAATGACTAAATTAGTATTTATATGTACAGAGTTGAAAGCTAGTGATCAACTGGGTATCTTAAGACATCAAACAGCTGCCGGTAAAATGGGCTTATTGAGATAAACTACTTAGAAGTTTAGAATGCATGTACTATTAAACAGACTTGGTTAATATTATTGGTTTTTAACAGCAAATAATTGAATCTAAACAAACTAACAAAGTAATGTTGGTTTAGTGGCCGACTTAGAGACTTAGAGTGATGAAGGATTCTTTTGTGTGTCTAGGTTAGAGTTTGAATTCTACGATTTACACTATTGGCGATCAACTAATAATTATAGTTTTTAAATGGAATAAATACTCTAATTTCTATAGGCTTTCAAAAATTAATCTGAATTTTAGTCTAAAATCTATCTAGTTATCAAAGACATTAAATTCTTTATCGGTCTAGTGTTGAAGAGGGTCAGTATTGTGTCTAGTGTTGTAATATTTGCTATTCTATAAAAAGTATTTTTTTTTTTGGTTGAAATTTGAGTATTATTAATCAACATAAGAAAAATTTGGATAAAAATGCTTACAAAATTTGGGAAAAAACTTTAAACTAACAACAGAGCACTATTGGCGTAAAAAAAAAAACAGAGCACAATTTTTCCAAAAGATGAGCCGATCAAGTCAAATGAGGGCAGCTTGCATTCTAGAGCGTTAGGAAGTCAATGTTGTTCTCGTCCGATTCATGATAAACTGAGATGATGAAATTGCTTATTTCTTCGTGAATAACATGTGCGAGGTACATAGGAGGAAGTTAGAATGAAAAAAAAAAAAAAATATATATATATATATATAACTAAGTTAAAATGACTTATTTTTGATTTAGGTAAATGGCATTATAAAAATTTATTTAGGTAAAACACTATTTCTGAAGTTGCTGTTAGAAAATAACAAAAGGATACACGTAAAAATATTAAAATAGTGTGAAAATGTCACATATTTTTTTATTTGTAAATGAACCTATCAATCTATAGTAATTTTAGAATTAGTTCATGAATATACTAATATTTAAACACTAAATAATAGTAAAAAAAAACTTCAATATACACCACATGCTTGTATGAAAGAAATCTACATTCATTCCATAAATTAAATGTCCACATAGAATAATCTAATGGTACAAAAATAGTCACGTTAAAACTGTATAAAACTTCATAGTATCAGGGAAAACTATATGTTTTTAACTAAAAAAAAAACTATATGTTTTACTTTTATAACAGCTATAAAAAAGGGCTAAACATTCTTTATTCGATGGAACAATTTAACAAATTAAAAATAAAAATGAAACGAGTTTTTCATATTATCAAAATACAACGTTTTCATTATCACAGACTGAAATTACTCGAAAAAACGTTCTTGTGTACATCTTAAGTCTCACATTAAATATTAAAGTTTTCCCTTATATATAACTAAGGTAGAAGGCATACTGGCTAAACTAGTAGTACTACTATCCCACAATATCCCTAGCAAAAAAAAAAAAACACTAATTAATCTTTTCATATTTTCAAAATATAAGGATCATCAGCGTCATGTCATAACCTGGTTTCAGATTAAGAAGGTTATATAAATTGTATACGACAAATATATACATAGTTAAATACCAATAATTAGTATTTTCTATCATCAGAATATGGTACATGTTTTCACAAATAAGACAAATTTTAGTTCTAAAAACCTCTTAATAGATATAGATAAAAAGTATAAATCTCAAGTGGATGTATATAACATAATTTTGGAGCTAAGGAAACCTTATGTGTGGGGATGCAAGTTACAAACACAAAACCCATCATTTCTTTTCTTCACCGGAATATTTTGCTAATTTCGTGCAACATTTTGACTTTACATTGGGATTGCTGCTGCTATATAAATATTTATGCCAATATGGCGCAATACATACTCATGTTTGTTTCTGTATCGATGAATGTGTATGTAACTAGTGTGTTTACCACTTGCCACAGGAATATGCCAATCAAATGATTACGGTTTTTCATTATACTATATTTTGTTTTCCCACTCTTTTTATAGCCGCAAATATTAATTTTTTAATCTTGTTAGGAAAAGCTATTGCCTATTAGTAAGTACCAAATAAATGCTACCATAATTAAATAAAGACCTAGTTATTTTTATTATTAAAGATTTGATTAGGCACAATAATTCAATAATACGATGAAATGATTGGAAGAAGTTACTCTTAATCACGTTGGGCTATTCCAAATCCTATTGTCTTGTACTTAAAGTGGCCCTCACATCCTTTACAGAACAATTTAATAGATACACTCACACATGTATATTCATTTACAAATCAATAATATTTAGTGGTCCTAACAAAACTAACTATATCAATTTTACATTCACGACTATACACACACATATGTATATAAATATATTCATAAATAAATTTTTAGATACATAATGAGGAAATAATGCAAATCATTTGGTTGCTAATCATAAATAAGAAAAAGTCTTATGTATAAAAAATAGTAAACAATAGAGGAAGAGATGCATGATGTTGCGTAAAGCAACGACACCAGCAGATGTGTGGCTAAAAGCTAATAATTTTTTACTCACCGCGTCATATTTCCTAAACATAATCTATTATCCTTTTTGTTTTTTTTTTTTATTAATGAAGTTATTATGCTATTTGTTTAGATTCCTCTTAATTTAATAATTACTAGAGCTTATATATGTTGAATAGCTTGAACAATGTCACGATGTGTTACCTATTAGAAAAAAGATGTAGAGGCTAAAATTCAGTTTACATGAAAAGATTTAGAAAAAAAAACGTTTATGTAAAAAGCCACATCATTAGGGAACCACGATAAATATGAAATCCTAAAGGACATTTGATTCGTGATGCCTGCATGCTACAAGAAGAAAATTTGTATACTTGCACCAACGGTACGCATAAATATGTTTTGATTGGAGATTTTAGGTTCCACATCACAAAGTAAGCAAAAAAGGATTAGAAGTTAGGATCCATCATATTAGACGATCTTTGCCTCTTTGGTCGCAAAGCGATTCTTAACTGTTTACTAAATGGTCTATCATGCAGTATCTAGAAAGAGATGGATGAAAGCAATACTCCATTTATTAAACAAATTTATGACCCAATATAAAATGACTTATACTAATTTCTAAGTCACAATATCAAATTTAACTAAATGGTGGTAGTTCAGTGGTTGAAAGGATTCATTTTTAACGTTTTACTTTTGGTATAGTTCAAAATTTTCCACACTGGTTTAGTTATCGGTGCCACCTGTAGACGCTTTCAATGGAAAGAAAGTCTGTAGGTATATGAATTTCGATGTATTAATCAGAGATTTTTAGTTTGGAATTTTCCAGTTTAAAAAAAAAAAACAAATCTCACAATATCGAACTTAAACGATTTTATAAAATTGGTCGGAAAAAAAAAACGATTTTATAAAATTTGTTATGCCTGCACGTAATGTGAGACACCACTTGCGTAGTTTTTCAATAAAGAATTTTTTGTTTGTTTGTTATCATTTTACGTAGATGCATGTTTGAACTTACATTTTGTCTAGGTCTTTTGAAATGCAAACAACAAAAATTAAGAAAGAAATAATGAAAGAAAAAGAAACTGATAAATATGACGTAAGCAGGTTCAGTGTAGAAGATAGTAGAAAAAAAATTGTAAGTTAGCAAAGAGAGAGAGAGAGAGAGAGAGAGAGAGATACTTAGCGTAAGAAGACAAAGGAGAAGGAAGTGTGAGGCACGTAAGGGTTAAGATGCACCGCCGCATCTTTAGTTGTATCATCCCACCAATTGCACAACTCATTCCAACCATTATTCTAAAATATTGATTTACACACATTATAATGGTATTTAAATAGCATTTAACGCTTAATTATAACTAGTTTTTCTGCCACAAGGAATAATTATTTACGACACAGACGAATTAGGGCGACTGATTATATATGCTTTACACAGTCGACTAATCGTTATAGAAATTTATACGGTACAAAAACGTCTATAGAACTAATTAAATGATTAATTATAATTTAGTTGGACGATAGACAGCCAATTTTTACGTTTTAATTACATTCATCGGTTTATTTGAACATTGTTTCTAAATATTAGCCAACCCCATAGCTGTTACTTTGAAATTATTTTATCTAATTATAATAGGTGGGTACGTATATGAGTCTGGCATTACATGTGACATAGCTTTCAAGTTAGGATTAACCAAAAGAGATCTTGTTTCTACAAAACCGGATCCAACCAACTCTTTTGCTTGCTTTACTTCACTTGCAGGTTGTTGTTTTCCTCTCAACTCCCAATTAAACAGCTTCTTCTTTTTTCTAGTTTATATATATGGCTCTTTATAAATATATTGATTAATCTATTTATCAATATTAAATTATTTATTGGTTGTAACCTAATGATAAATTATAACTTCAAAAGAGATAAAGCCATCTAAGATACTATCGTTTGATTTGTGAGAAGCATAAAGCTTTCAAACTAAGGTGTGTTAGGTTTAATCAAATAATAAATTAAGATCCACTCAATCCAGTGTAAGTGTGTAACTCATTTAATTGCATGTCTACATGGTGAACTTTACAGAGACTACCATATTTGAACGATGTTAAATCAATTTGTTCATTTCAAAGCATCTAAAATCTACAAACAATTTAACCTATTGATTCTCCATAATTGCACTTTTAGTTAGTGCCTTTTTTTTTTAACTTAGAACAACTAAAAGTTCAAAAATAGAATTGACTTAAACTTAAATATTGTGACTTAAAAAACACTATATACATACATATGTCTAAAGGAAAGAGGAGGAAGGTTCTTTAAATATATGTATATAAAAATGATAATAAGGTGAGAAAATGGGTGGCATACCAAATAGTAGAGAAGGTTTATATAAGAGGCAGAGGAGAGAGTGGTGGTGGGGCTTTCATAATAAAGAAGTTTTTGTCCAAAAAGGAGTGGATAGACACAATACAACACCTCAACACACTTGAACACTACAACTACACCTCACTCTCTTACTTCTCACTCACTCCACTTTACCACATACCTCCTTTCGCTTCCTAACTAGCTGTTTCATTCATGTATTTCAACTTTATTTATGCCATTACCCATTATTCATGTTTGATGACAATATTTTATATAATCTTGAAACCAAAAATATGTATAGGTAAGTATTATGAATAATATCCCACATCAAAAATTGGTAGAAAACTTGAATAATCTATAAAGGACAAACCAATTCACTCATCTGTAATTGATTTTATTATATTTTATATAGAGTATATTGTTCAATATCAGATGACGAAGACTACGATAAAGAATTTAAGTGTTTTATCTCTGAATAGTTAAAATTTGTACCACCACTCTAAGGATAAGTATCTAGATCCTATCATCTTAGTCTTTTCCAAAATACTTTTCAAATAATTCTTGAATAATATAATTAAAATAGAAAGATAGTTACTTTGCCATCAATCAGTGTGTATACTCCTTGAAAGATAAGAAACACATCATAATCAGAACCTAATATACATATAAGTAGTTATATAGTGATACATAATATAAATAACAGAAAGAGATATATAACTTAAAAGATATAAAAAGACAGATAAAGAGGATAATGTGATGCAACTACAATCCAAGCAAAAATTATGGCTCTATGTCTACTTGTTGAGTCTTGAGTGTTAATATAAAATACATGTATATGTGTGTTTGTGAATATACATATGCAATGTCTAATGTGCACGATAAGTATATATGCATTTGTACATCTCATATTGTTGTCAAATTTAGCTAGAACTACAGTATATCTATCCAATTTTTTTTTTTAATTGGTTATCAGTTTATTTTGGAACAAATTAACCATTTTTTTATTGGTTGTCAGTTAACTAACCATTTTGTAACTACTTTGTATTAAGGGTTGTGAGGTTTGGTTATGACTTTGTGATCCACAGTTTTGTGATGAAACTGGAGACTGCAAGCTAAGCCAAGATTTAGAATCTGCTTCCATATCACTTATCAGTCTAATGTTTTGCTGCCGCTATATTTTCCTTCATATAATACTAATCATAAGAAACGAATAAAGATTGGTTGAAAACAATAAATAATAAAATAAATAAAGCTTGGTTTTTGTTTTAAAGATCTAGTGAACTCAAAAAGGACTGTGCATCTTCTGTTTCTGATTTATGAGAAAAGTGCGAGATTTTTAAGTGTTCAATTTGGAAAATTTCTGAACCATAAATGAATAGATCTGAAACTTTTGGAACCCATAAATAGAAGTCACATCATTTGTGTCAGAAATATCAACTTCTCGTTATCATTCTTTATTTAGAAAAACATAGGATGATAGCTATATAGTTTGGTCTGGCACTTGGCCATAAGCACATCAACTTAATAGTAATACAATTTGCATATTCCAGTAATTATTATTAGTAAGTCTCGAACTAATTCGGATTTTTTAGTATATAGATGACCGTATTAAATGGAATGACCTCAAATATGTCAAAAGAAAGAAATACACTGTATATCGTATTATTCACAAGTTGAAGGATGCATTTTTCAGAAAGCAAACGTATATTAATATATATAATAGGAACATATTAAATATTTATTAATAAGGTAGTTGAAGTAACAGACAGACGGTTCGGAAGACGCATACAACAAATTGGACCAACCAAGTGGGTTAGCTAATCCTGCTTCTTTTTACTACATCTTCATAAATTCATAATTAATCATTATCATTTTTAACTATGTTTATCTATATCCTATATATAACAGATGGCTAACTTTCTCTCTATGAGTAACACATTTCAATTGATATGAAAGTGATATGTGTCACTTTTACAATTTAGAATTATAATTTTTTTAAAAAAATAATAAAATAATAAACTTTAATATCAAGTTTTAAAACCACATAAAGAAAATGACTTCTTGCACATATGATCTCAAAATTGAAGTTAAATACAAATCTAACCTCTTTTTTCTTCCTCTTCAATATTAGCCAATTTCTCCCCACTTTCTCCGTAAAGCCACATATAATAACATAAATGCCATTATATTTATAATTATCGAATTTTTTAGGTAATTCGAAAAAGACATAACCATCCTAAGATATTTTAAGTATTCACGAAAATGCCATCATCTTCAATTTCGCCAACTACCATTACCAACTAAAATGGAAGCTCTTAATGCTTGCCCATCTGCAATTGAAGCTCTAAATGCTTATTTGGCCGCTCAAACTTCATTCTATCTTCAAATTTCTATCTGGTTTCATCTAAAAATCTCTTTCTTGGTCGACATTGTTATGTTTGAATTCGCAAATCATATATTTTGTGAGATTCTTGGATAACCGAGTTTTGGGCTGGTTTCCTTTCCGTGCATCTCAAAAATTCTGAACTTCTGTCAAAGTTAATCGAATTCAAATTGGAAGGAGGTAAACATCTAAATATTTTCTTTAACATTGGGCTATGTTTCGCGAAAGTAGACTTCTTTTACAGTCTGCTAGTCAACGTAAAAGGTTAGATTTACAATTGACCTTTTGGTATTTTTTTGAAAGTAGACTTCTTCGTAAGTCTGCAAATTTTCATTTGAATACAAAAAAACAACGTTTAGACTTCTATTTCAGGCTGTCGAAAAGCGAGAATAGTTTTGCATTTGACCGGAAAATATTATACTTTGACCTTTTCTGCAGACTTCGTGGAGACGTCTGAAAAAGATAAGTTTGACCTGAAAGGTTATTTTTGCATTTGACCAAGATGTTGACCACCTTTGGCTGTTCGAGCAGACGTCTAAAGAAGTCAGCTACGAATTTAATTTATAGCAGACTTCTTAGTCTGCTGTCACCAGACTTCTTTACGAAAGTCAAACTTTGGTCAATTGCAGAAATAACCTGCAGCAGACTTCGTTGGTAGTGTAGACTTCGTCAGCAGACTGCACATTAACAGAAGACTTCTTGCCTCTTACAGCAGACTTCAAAAGAAGTCTACTACGAAAGTCCAACATTTGGTCAATTGCAAAAGTAACCCTGCCTTTTTGGCAGACTTCTTCGTGAAAGCAACCGGGTGGAGTTTTGCTGGAAGTCTGCATTTTTTTCGTTTTTAAAAAGCACTTTTTAAAAACTTTTGTGTGATGAAATTTTTTTTAAAAATTTTTATTCTTGTTTAAAAGGTATATTTCCTTTACCTGTATTAATTTTGTATGCTTATGTGTTATACATTAATAGTTATAATTTTTGTAGATTTGAATGGTAATTGGCACATATTAGCAGAAGTCTGCCTCTGAAGTCTGCCTGGCAAAGGAGAATAACACAACAGACAACACTTGAAGTCTGCCTAATTATTTTAACAAAAAATTTGTTTTCGAATTAATGGTATATGCTAAAATAAATATATTGTTTGGACATGTTGATCTGCCTTTCTTGGTTCCATATACGTGAGTTTCACGTTGATATGTGTTATAATTAGAAAGTGATGAATTTTTTTGAATGTTTAGACGTTTAGCCGATTATAGCAGACTTCTATATGTTACTTGGATAACACGGTTTATCTTGTGTGGTTTACCTTTTTTGCAGATGGCGGCTCAGTTGCCTGTTGTATTTGGAGAATGGGTTATGAGTGCTCAGTCGTGGCATTTTGAGGTGGATAATCGCAAAGGAGGGAGGTTGTTCTTCTTGAATGATGGTTGTACACATAGAGAACTCGTAGCTATGGCTCTAGATGATTACATGCTGGATGGAAATACGGACAGCGTGTCTATCACTTATGCATTGCCAGATTCAATGTTAGCAAACATGGCTCCGGATACCCCTCCTATGCATATTACTAATGATAGACAAGTACAGAGCTTGATTGGGTTGAGTAAGACGCATGTTATACGTCTTTGTGTATCTAGTCGCAAGGACAATGATGGACGTACTGGTGGTGTTGATGCTGCTGATGGGTGTTCTGTTGAAGGTGGGAATCAAAATACTGAGGAAGGTGAAGATGAAAATGTCGATGAGTATGATGATGATGAGATAAACGAGGACATCAAAAACGATTCAGTAAAGGAGGAAGACGGTACTGACTCTGAGGGTCAGGACTACAGCCAATATGGGAAAGTGAAGGATGAGGATTCAAATTCTGATTCAGAGGGTGAGTGGATTGAAGAACCGGTGAAGGCTCCTCAAAGAGGATATGAAAGAAATTAGGTTGACAAAATAAAAGTAAACGGAAGTTTTGCTACAAAAGACGACCTGATTTCTGAGATCAGGTTGACGGCTGTTATGTTGAAGTTTGCATTCAGAGTTGATAAGTCATCGAGACGTCTGTTTGTTGCTAAATGTGCTGTTAAAGGATGCCAATGGAGAGTTAGAGCAGCTGTAAAGAACGAAGCAAAGACGTTTTGGGTCACTAAATATGTCAAAACTCATACCTGTTCAGTTTCAGATCGGTTGGCTCACCGAAAGCATACGACTCCAAGATACATTGGAAAGTTATTTATAGAGTGTGTGGGAATAATTGATGGGATTACTGCAGAACACATCAAAGATTCAATGCAGGCGATGTTTCAATTGAAAATAGACTACACAACTTCGTATAGAGCTTTGATGTATGCACAAGAATGTGTGAGGGGAAGCCCTGAGGATGGATATAGCCGACTGCCTTCTTATTTGCGTCTGATCGCTGAAGAAAATCCGGGTACTATAACTGCCTTTGAACGCGACAGTCAGAATAGGTTCAAGTACCTATTCTTAGCCTTCAGAGCCTCCATAGCTGGTTTTCAATATCTCAGACGGGTCATTGTTGTCGATGGGTGTCATCTGACTGGAAAGTATGAAGGGACTCTGCTAGTGGCCACAGCACAAGATGGTAACTTCCAGATATTTCCACTAGCTTTTGGAATAGTGGACTCTGAGAATGATCACGCATGGGAATAGTTTTTTAGAAAATTGCGGGAGTGTTTTACAGACGAGTATCTGTTGGTGATAGTTTCAGACCGGCATCATTCCATTAAGAAGGCATGTGAGACTGTATTACCATGGGTAACACGCGGTATATGCTATTATCATCTGCAACACAATATTGTCACTAAGTTTAAAGGGAAGCATCTTATGTACTTAGTCAAACGTGTTGCGTATGCATATACGGTACATGATTTTAACCATTATATGGACGAGATAAGGCATATAAAACCTGACCTTGCAACGTACCTGGAGGAGGCAGGCATTCAGTTGTGGTCAAGAGTTCACTTTCCAGGTGATAGATACAATATAAAGACGAGCAACATCGCAGAGTCCTTTCTCTTTCATTACAGAATATACATAGTTGGACATATCACTTACCTTCGTATACGTCCAGCCATGGATACTCATACTTTTCTGTGCCGGTTACTCCTGTCTCGTCAAATATCTCAGCTGCCAGCTTGTCTTGGATGTTTTTAATGTTTGCATCGCACAAGGTCTTCGGAAATGGCATCCCTAGAGCATGGCATTCAAGGTACTTCAAGCAGTAAACGCCACAGTCACCGCTTTGTTTGTTTTGTGGGATCAAATGCCCCTTGATTCGCTCCCACGGGAATGGATCATATGGCAGATTGATACGGTCTTCAGCAGGTGCACACTCACGGAGTATGTAGGGAACCAAGACGGTAATCGGAGTCACAACAGCCTCAATCTGAATATCCGATGCATGAGTATTCGCATGGCTATCCCAAATGACAATATGCTTCATCGGAATCGAAATCCACATTGCCACCCAGTGATCATCAGTGATGTGTAACATCGAGTACAAATCCACATTGTTACTAACGCAGTAGGTTGGGGCTGCGCCAGTAAAGTACCCGAACGAGCCAGCTGGAAGGAGCTTGCCTGAACCATCAGGGTTGGCGTGAGAGTCCACGAACTCCTTGTACTTGTACCTCCACATTGTTGCAAAGTAAGAATCGAGGAATGTTATCCTGTCCGACCTAAACCACTCAGGATGCTTTGTAAATCGCAGTCTGAGTAGGTTAATCCCAGCTTCCATATGCTGCATATTCAATGAAAACAATTATTCAAGCAGAGAGTAATATGTTGTGTTCATATCATATATACACTCGCGTAACTTACAGTGTCTGCTAGCCATTGTTTTGGAATTCTTAGAATGAAGTACCAGTCCACGGATGACCATTTTACCCGCTTCAGATAGTTCCTGAAAACACCACCATTTTACAATATCATCCACTACTCTTACAATGGAAAGTCTGCTTTATGCTAACTCTAAAACAAAGACTTACAGATCTTTTTTCAGACAATCAGTTAGCACACCGATCTTTTGCTTCACGTGTTTCATATCAAACGGATCATATCCGCACCCTCGGACATTTTTGTTTGGGATTATTTCCTTCGCTGTGCTGTTGGGTTTGAAAGGGCTTTGTTGTGTAGGAGCCAACTTTCGCAGACGTTCACTCTTCGCACGAGCAACCAGTTGTGCCGCCTTCTTGCCTTTCTCGTGTTTATCTTTCTGGACCTGATCGAAGTCGATGTCGCATTTTTCTGGATCAACCATAACGACGCTTGGCTCTGGAGTTCCCTGCTTACCATCGTTCACGCTCTCACTTGGGACATCAGTTTGTTCATTTTGCTTAGACATAAAATTACTCTGCAAATATAAAGATTTAAACACACATCAATGAAACGAAACCAAACATCAAACATTAAAGAGTACAAATAAAAACATTTAATATCTAGTGGTGACAACATTTTTAAGGTTTTAAAACAGATTGGTAAGGTTCGATGAGAAGTTTGAAAACAAATATGGAATTTTATTTTTTCCGTGGTTTCCTTCCTCTTTTCTTTGGAGCGGGTTTTGGACTAACCCCGATATTAGGATCGGCGTCCGCGTCCGTTTGATCGTCGCCAACAGGTTTTGCGCCCTCGGCGTCTGCTTCACCAGTCTGAGCCACATCCTCCTTTGTACCTCCGGTCCCAGCTTGGAGGATCACTGCCTCTAATTTCTGCTCCACCGTTCCCAACTTTGTGTTGAGTAGTTTGATCTGAGATTCACAACTACTCAACCCATCCATCATCTTGTTGAAGCAGTCGTCCATGTGGTCCTTCAGAATCGTGACCATTGACTCATCTTCCTCACCAGAGGCTGGGCAGAACCGCTTCCGACTTCCTTGGTCACCAACTGATTTCGATCGCCTCTTCAGATCGACAGACCCTTCGGACTTGACATACTTGGTCACACCTGTTGGAGGCCAATGACTCCTTTCCCATGTCCATTTTTTAGGGCCAAAATGACCATACATCGCTTTGATGATGTTGTCAGTCCTCTCGTCTTCTTCATCATCGTCTTCAATTTCCCAGCAAAGTCGGGAAGAGCAAAGTAAACCCAGACTTGTAGTACTTGAACAAACCCCTCAATGGTGTACGACGACTTCCAAATTTCTTTCTCCTTCACCGACCGCATCAGGTTTTTGAAGGCCACTCTTCCCCAAGGGTAGTTTTCAAACGCTTCTAAATCCATCACAAGCCTTGCCAACCTAGCCCGAGTAGCTGAAGATGGCTTTCGTGCTTCAATGTAACTAGTATAAATGCTAAGATATCCCAGCCTCAACCGATCCTCGGAAGACCACGACCCGCATTCCTTACAAGCTTCTATCAAATCTTCAGTGCTCGGGCCCAACTCCTGATTGACTCCCAATCGCTCCCAGAAATCTTTCATCTCATCAGTTATCTCAACCACCGGATCCTCGAGGTTGTCCACGTACTCGCAATTCAAGCCAGTAATATGTTCGAACTCATTCAAAGAAAAACGGATCGGGATTAGACCTAAGAGGCTCCAAATCTCAAATTTTTTCTTGCAAACTAGCTGCATGCCGAGAATGTAATGCACCAGTCTAGATGCCCAGCCGAAATCCAACTGACTGAACTTCAAGAACACTCCCAGTCTAGAGTTCAATATCTCTTCCCACTCATCTTGTGTGAGTGCTTCCTCGAGTGCAGTCATCAGCTTCGTCTCACCGCTATAGTAACCGATGCTTTTCAGCGGAGACGGCTCATCGCCTTTCGAGAAGAGACGCGGGGGGAACTCTGGGTTTTCCATTGGCTGTTCTGACGTCTGCAAAACGAAGTCCAATATTCAAGAAGTCTACTTATGAAGACTTCCGAAGAAGTCTGCACAAGAAGTCAGCCAACTAAGTCTGCAATTGAAGTCTGTAGACCTAATAGTGTAATTAAAAAAGTTTCAAAAATCTAGCCGCCGACAAAGTTCTCTAAAAAAACACAACCCGTTTTGAACTCCGTTTTGAACTCCGTTTTACGAGATAATACTTCCAAAATAGTTCGCCTAAACACTATACAAGTCCGTTTAATAAATAAAAAAAGTACAGATCTCTATTTCACAGCAACTAGAAACTTGGAAACGGGTATTCGATTTTTGTCCGACTTTGGAAATATCTACTCGGTGTTGTCCGATTTTTATAAAAACCGATGTAGAAACCCAAACGGCTAGGAACTTGGAACCCGTAAAGATATTTATTTACAAATTATAAGAAATTAGTACGGCCAAATACCTATCCACGACCAACGGCAGAAATGAACAGACGGCGGAAATAAACAGACGACTTCGATCCAAAAGAGAAGTCGGCACTAATTTCGACTTACCTTAAATGGTAAACGGATGTACAATAAAAACCGGCGACAAGTTCCGAGAAAAATTTTCCAAACGACAGTAGTTTTTTTTTAACCGATTTGTGTTAATACAGTGACCGTAGAAACTCTTATATATGTCCGTAGAAACCTATTTAACCGTCGTA
>NW_006256908.1:3384674-3466500 GCF_000478725.1 Eutrema salsugineum | reverse complement strand
TGGTCAGCTGCTCTTCATAGCTAGATCCCACCATTGGAGATGTGACCCGGTTTATCCTACACATATGACAAACGAAAACTTCAATTATACTCGATGAATAACATTAAAACTATACACATATTGAGAAAAACCTCATTAAAACTATACACATTCGCCTAATATTTCAGGGCAACTATAGAACTTCCTGCCAAACGTCTCTGGAGCTGTAGACTCTTCCAATCTACATCGAAGGCCGCAATAGCATCGTTCAGGTATCCCAAAGTCTCCATCAGCTTTGGCACACCCGCTGTCATAACTTGCTTTGGAAGATGAGTTGTTGGTGTAGCTTATCGGCATTACTATGTAGAGATCAAGCAAACAAACTTGGAAGTTAACAAACAAAAAAGTAAAACAGATACGACCACATAATAACTTTGCAGCTAAAAACAAAACAACAAAAACAAGCTTTCCAAACAAATATTTCTTACTCGCTAAACAACAAAATAACAAAAAAGGTAAATCTTGAAATAAAGAAAAAATCGAAATATTTTTACTTACTTGCTCACGGAATCTGTGAAAAAAGTATTTTTACTTAGATCTGTTAAAAAAACAGTAAAGCAAAAGGACAAAAAAAACAAAAGAACAATTTTAAAGGACAAACCAGTAAACAATAAGATACGGACTAAACAGAGAATGTAATGGCGAATAACTCACAGATCTGGAGAGATAACTAAGAACGATGAAGACGCCGGCTGAGATCTGCAGCAACAACATATGTAGTGATATATATGAAACAACATATGCATCAGAAACAGAAAAGAAGAGATGGGGAGCGCCGGGAAAGGCTTACTGCGAGAGAGAGTCGCGGCGAGAGAGACCAGAGTGCAGCGCCGTTTTACAGTGATTTAGGTTTTTTTATTTATGGTAACGACTGGTAAGTTTCTTTATATATATGTTAAAAATTCCGGTTAGGTTAATTATTCTGGTTTGACTAGACTTCGATCCGTAGTCTGCTGAGCAGACTGATAAAGAAGTCTGCAGCCATAGTTTAAAACTTTCCACTTTTTATGTTTATCCTAGATGGTTAAAAATGATTCATATTTATTAAATTATAATTTTTATAGATCATACTTGTTGACATTTGATTTATAGAAACAAACTTCAGTTTACATTATTTTTATATAATTTTCAAATTTAAAAATAAGATTTAATAATATAGCAGACTTCTTTATCAGTCTGCTCAGCAGACTGATAAAGAAGTCTGCAGTCCTAGTTTAAAACTTTTCACTTTTTATGTTTAACTTAGATGGTTAAAAATGATTCATATTTATTAAATTATAATTTTTATAGATCATACTAGTTGACATTTGATTTATGGAAACAAACTTCAGTTTATATTATTTTTATATAATTTTTAAATTTAAAAATAATATTTAATATTATAGTAGACTTCTTTCTCAGTCTGCTGAGCAGACTTCATTAGTATTTGCAGACTTCGAAGGGTTATAACCGTAATTGAGACATCCGTTTTATTGTTTACTCATATAGGAGATAATGATAATTTCTCTACCCCTCTGACCTATTTTTGCAATAGGTTGAATTTGGGGTATACTTTTGCATTTGGAATCAAATTGTGGCCTATTTTTAGCAATTCCCCCCAAAGAAAATGAACATTTTTTTCATTAACTGATTGATATTAATTGATATTTATTGTAGTTTTTATATAATTCTCATTTTGTATGATATTGTATTTTAAATAAATTTCTAAGATTTTTTGATAAAATTTCTAAAATGTTTATAATAACATACTAACACATATGACAAATAATAATTATATTTGCTTTTATATTTATGATATTACATTTAAAATTAATTTTAAAGATTAATTTTTAATATATAAAATTTTTAAAATTGTTTATAATAACATACTAACATACATAACAAACACATAGCAAATAATGATATTTGTTTTTATATAAAATTTAAAATAGTTTTAAAAAACCTGTACGTTACGTGCGGGCATTCACCTAGTATAAAATAAAACAACGTGACCCCAAAAAAAAATCATACCATTACTAAAAGAAAAGTCGGAACAATTGGCTGGGCGCCCTAAATGTTCAATGTTGAGTGTTAGGCCTGAGAATTTTAACCTAACCGAACAAACCAAATCAGCCCTAAACCAAAATTTTGGTTTTTAGTTTTCGCTCGGTTTGGAGGTCCGAGCCAATCTGAAGCTTTCAAAAGTAGGATCGATTATCAGTTCAGTTCGGTTCAGTCCGGTTCTTTGTTTTTAATTTTTTTAAAACTATAAAAACAAGGCTCTGATTGATAACCTGCGGAATTGCGGAATTGCGTTTAAACACAATTCCGCAGGTTTTTTGCCAATCAACAAAAATTCGTGGAATGAAAAAAAAACTCACAAAAATGCTTAATGAAAATACAAAGAAAAAATCATTTCGCAGAAAAACGACTTATAAATAGTTTAATCTATTCCGCAAGATTTTTTCCGCTATTCCGCAAGATTTTTTTCGCTATTCCGCCATTCCGCAAGTTTACCGATCAAAGCCTAAATTTGCAAACCGAATGTAACCTAAAATTACCTGATTTTAATCGAATGGCAACACAAAAACTAAAACAATTGGTTAGTTTCAGTAAAACTTAAAATACCTGAACTAACCGATACCCAAACCTAACTAACCAAAATATCAAAAAGTCAAACCGGTTTGATTGGGTTAATCGAATTCCGGGGCCTAGTCTAGTTGAGTGAGCAAGGGTTAATAATTTGTCTTTGATATTGAACAAAATCCAATTAACTCAAAGTTTCAAACTCCTGTTTTTGTCTATAATCTTTTGGGAGAAAATGAACACAGATGGATCTTCTTTTGGTTCAAAATAATTGGAGATGGCTACTTTTTGGATCACATGTTTAAAAACCAAAATTTAGAATTTTAAATATTAAGAATCGAACGGGGGTAAAATTATGAACTTTAAAACTCTGCTAAAGTCATTGTACCTAAAAATAAAATAAAACGCATGAATCATTTCGAAATTTTGAACTTGATAACAACGACTTTAGAATATTACCAAAACAATATTCTAAAGCGGTCAAATGATGATTCAAGAAGTAACAACACAACAGTTTTACAAATCCAACAAGAGAGTATGATTTTATGAACATAAAACATCAAAAGTTTATTCAGCCAAAACATTATTCAACATCTGATTTCAACAGACAAGGCTAACACAGTAGACAGAAGAGTACTTACTTAGCCCAGACTTAGAGCGGCGTCAAACCAACCACACCTGCGTTAGAACCAACTTAACTCATGAGGATACCGAAACAAAAGAGTCCAAAACTGCGTTTAAATGTTAAAAATTTGTGCTTTCTTCATTTTTCAGATGAAACCACAATTGTTTAGTATTATCGAACAAAATTCTTTGTTTATTGTAAACGCAAACTGAAAAAACTGAAAATGTTTTTTGTTTTGAAAATGTGAACTATGTTCTGAAAGTTTCTTGCACACAAAAAACGCTTGAAGCTGCGTTCTTGCAAATGCAAAGCGCTAGAAACAATCGCAGCCTAAAGTCATAAGGACCGGAAGTTTAAACCATACCGCAAGCCAATCTCCCGCCTGCGTTTCCTGTGGTCAGACTAAGCTCATGCCCACCTACATTTGTCAAAGCAACCAGATCACAACTTGGCTTAAGCTTTGGAAAGAGCCATCCTTTTTCACATAGAAGTCAATGAAATTATGAATACAAAATCCAAAGAGCAGGGAAAACTCAACAGGCTACAAGAAGTGTGCAACCAATGACAATAGGTGTATCGAGAATCGGAAGTAAAGTATAATAGTTTACCCTTTCCGAGGTCATCCTTAAGCTCGTGAACCACAAAGGCTCTTCCAACAACAGAGTTAGGACCAGTCAGAGGAATCTGCACAGTTTGATCTCACAGTAAACAAAAGCAAAAGCTTCTTATAAGAGAGCATATGATAAACAAAATACTTAAAAAACTGCAAACCTGATTGTCCACAATTGTTGTTTCTGCCACGCCTGTTGTTACAATAAAAAACAGTACTTAGTTCAAACAGTTTTTGAGTATCGAAGATGGATTGGGAAAACTTGAGTGGTGGATGTAATGTAATACCATCAGCGTTGGCAATTATGTTTCCCAGGTCACCCGCATGACGGATCTCGTCTTCAGGAGCTCCGTGTGTCATGTTGTTAGGGTTGAAATGTGGTCCTATAAGACAAGATCTCGTTTTAGAGAATCATCAACATACAAAAGTCACAGTATCAGTATATGAAACGAATCGCCATTGTTGTATCAGTAAGTAAGAACCTGTTGAGATGCAACCATTTGTTGTATCACCAAACTCATGCTGCAAAAAAAGCAAACAGAAGACAGAAGATTACAGCAACTATAGCTCAAATGAATCCAACCATATAAGAAGAAGAAGAAGACATGATTCAAAGTTTCTTACGAGGTGAAATCCATGAGGCCCTGGAGCTAGCCCGGTGATACGAACATTCACAGTTGTAGGACCTGCTTGCCATTAACAATACCATTCAATTCAGCTTCAAAGAAACCAAAATTGATTCAAAGGTATACACAAATAGATTCAAAGCATTAGGTTTCTACAACCATTCTAAAGCCAATCATTATTAAATATGTGCAATCATCAAAACTGATTCAAGGATATAGACAAAGAGAACAATCCTCTTACAGCTATTTAGCTTAGTCACAGTGGTATCCCTCAAGAAATGTTCAAATCTAATCACACAAGCATTTCAAAGGATTATGTTTTTATAAACATTCTAAAGCCAATCACTGATTGTATATACAATCTCAAACGAAACTGCAAAACCTTTTGGTGAGATTGTGAATCGCATACTAACAGTGACCTAATTACGGAAACGAATTCTGAAAAATGCGAATCAAAATCAAACAAAATAGGAATCAATACGAGCTTAATTGAGAGTAACCGATAAGGAATCAGAATATGCGGGAGGAGAGGGAATAAGAAGGGACCTGTGTCTTCGTCTTGTGTCAAAGTAACAACTCCTTCGACATCGGAGGTTCCTTTGAGCACCGCAACAGCTTTCTTCGCGGCGGAAACAACCGTCAACGCTTTCTTCGACGGAGCTCTGGCGGATAAGGAAACAACGGATTGGGGACGGTGGAGGTTGAGAGAGACTCCGCGGAAAGAGGAACGGAGAGTGGAGGAAGAAGAAGAAGAAGAGAGGAGTGGGGAAGTTGGATTGGATGAAGGAGAAATGAGGAGGCGAGAAGTCGATGAGAAGGAGAGGATGGTGTGAGCAGCCATTGCTGCTTTTGTGTAATTTGCTTTTTGACGTTTGGAGGAAGCTAATGGGCAAACGAACGATGCTGATGATGATGAGGTTTTATTATTTGTGTGCCTTATTATTTTTATTTTCTCATTACGGCCCACACAAAATTGTTTTTTAGTGCATCTTATTATTTTTTTGATTTTCTCATTACGGCCCACACCAAATTGTTTTTGTGTGTATTTTTACCGTTTTTCTAGCGGTGAGAAACAATGATAAACGATTGACACAAACTGTTTATGTTGATGGTTGGACTTGGAACGGTGATGCAGATAAAAAAATTCAGATCAAGATCAAATGCAAATCATACATATTATGTAGAACAAATACAAATCATATAAATTTAATAATTTAGAATATTTAATTGAATAATATAAAAGTAAAAAAAACGCACAAATAAAAAAATACAAAATACATTATCAAACAAAAAAATTAAAACAAAACTAATATGAAGTATTTTGATATTTCCATAGCAAATTTGCAATATTTTTTCTGATGTATGACATAATATTCTCTTCTTTTGCAGCTTCCATATCATTTTCTTCAGTTTTAATGTTGTTAATCCGTCTACGTCTCATTATTTTGGCAAAATCTTCATTCGAAACGTTTGAGATTCTAGTAAAATTATGTAATCCTATTGTAGTCACTAGGTTTCGAGCCCCCGCAAAATTGCAGGGGAAATAAGGTATATTAAACTCTTAATTAATATTTATAAGTAAACTTACATAAAACAAAAGATGATGATACTTAGATGTAAATATCCAATTATTTAGAAAAATAACTACTATTGTAAAAAATAAATAGATATAACTTTCTACAATATAAAAAAACAAAGACGAACGAAACCGTACAAAGTAATTAACACACATTTCTATTTGATTTCATAGTTTTAACCGAACCGTACAAAGTAATTAACACACATTACTAACTACATCTGTTTTAGTACTTTTAACCAAACCCAAGCATTACAATTGGGACATTGCATGTTATTTGGTTTCTTTTTTCGTGTCTTCATCATTTTCCTTTAAATTTTTAACATTATTAGTTCTGGTATATTAAAAAAACAGTTATGATATTATGACTAGCAATAGAAATACTCACTATTCCAAATTTTTTGGGATAATACTATTATTTGATATTGGTTGAAAATCACCATCTATTCAAAATTGAATTTTTAGTTAATATATTTAAATTAACATTCCAAAATATATATATAATTGAAGTGACATATTGTTAATCGAATATTGGTATTGGGAAAAAATTTATAATTCTATTGAATATCCAGTATTCATTATTTTTTATACTTTCCTGTAAGCAAAATATTCTTAAAAATATATTATATCAATTTCATATTAAACTTGTATATCTTAAAATGGAGGATAACACAATAACAATTTAAACATTATCAGCCAAGTTTTAAAAACATCTTACATGAGTAAATTTTAAAAAATGAAAAAACCAATACATAATTACTAAATTTGATCATATTATTGAATAAATAATACTTACTTTTTTAACAATAGTGAACTCGTAGATCTTATACCAATAGTATTAGAAAAACTTGTAATTGTAACAGATACTTTAACTTTATGGCATTTAACATGTGATTCGTATGCTTGATAAATAGAATGTTTACTATCTCTAAATAAAAATAAAAACAAAGTGTCTTATTGTTATATATATATATATTATATATATATATAATTTGGTAGAAAGTTGTATCTTTTTAATGAAAAAGTTGTGTTTCTTCAATAAGTAATTGTGTTTTTATTTTGAAAAGATGCAATGCTTCAATATTGAAAAATAATTTGTTTAAATTTTGAACAGTTGCAATGGTTTAATAACCATTAACTTAAGAAGTGCAATGGTTGGTTAATTAACCCTAAATTCAATAGTTGCAGTAGTTGATAAAATGACTATAATCTTTAGAATTGCAATGTTTAGTAAAATAACGATAAACTCAATAGTTGCAATGGTTCACCAAAATAACTATAACACTTAAATCTCCAATATTCATTTCCTATTAAAATGTAATCATAGATTCACTAAATAAACAACACATATACAAATAAAAAACCAAAAGACATAATCATCCAATAGCTAGCAGAGTAGCAGTTATATACAAAAAATATAATTAAAAATATATTTAATGGAAAACACAATGATTCATTCGTAGTTTTTCACAGAAATGTATAATTTATCGAAAAACATAAATTTATAATAATAATAACCTTTCATATTAATAACTGTTATACACAAAAGGGTACAATTCATTTAAAATAATAATAATAAAAACAAAGATAAAATGGTTCATTCATAGTTTTTCATATCGTTATTTTTGTCATAGATTTAGGTTTTTTTGGTTCTTCCTAGCATTTTCTTTTGTCTTGAAACTTATTTGAGATTTTTCGTTTTCTTATTTTTAAAACTATAATCTTCATCACTTTCACATAAATTGGCTTCTTATTTTTTTTCTTTTTTCACTTTACATCCAAATCTATTAGTTGTATTATCTACTTTAGAAAGTGCATTTTTAATCTCCATTATAGTTTGGTATATCATGTATCCTATGTCAAATAAATTATATAACTATTATAGTATAACCAAAAATAGTGCTACATGATAAATCAAATTTAAAATTAGATTTTAAAATATAACTTATAAATTCATAGGGAAAAAAATTATGTTACATTCTAAGATTAGTGATAACCTTGCCAAAAGTATTTTATTCCAAAAATATTTTTCCATTTATTCCATTTTTTGAATTTTTTCCAAAAATATTTTTTTGGATATTGAGCGGATGTTAGACCTTCTTATTCAAGTTCTTCTTTATTCATGACTGAATAGAATTAAATAAAAAATAGAACTAAACACTCATAGGAAAAAAAATTATTTTGTCTTTTAAGATTAGTAAGATAATTGCCAAGAGAATTACCATTTTTAGTCCAAATTATTTGGTTTTCGTTCCAAAAAATATTTTCTTGGAGAATGAGCAGGTCTTTCACGCTCTACTTCAAGTTTCTCTTTATTCATGGCTAACCATCTACTTAAAAAAAAATAAAAAAAATCTAACACTATTTTGGTAACAATTGCTTGCAAATGAACAATGTTTTTCTCAAAGAATTCTAAGTTAATTTGAAGATTTTCAACAAAAAATTGATGTGTAAGGTGTTGTTTTTCAAAATTATAGAATATTATTAAAAAAATCAATAAAAGAAATAATAAAAAATGAAACAAAATATATACAATCTTGAAAAGACATAAACATTAAGACAATAAACTTTTGATAATCGGCGTTTATGTCCGAAATGGTATAATTAATAAAATAAAATAAAAAGATACAACTGTAGAATTGTAACCATTGTATAAATTAGCAATTACACACGAAAATATATAATTAATTAAAAAAAAAAAAAAACAGAAATACACAATGTCCACTCAAATTTTTGATTTTATAGAATTCTAAATTGTACAAATGAAAAGTTGCAATAGTTGAGATCTTCAAAACTGAATTTATTTTACTATAAAGAGGGAAGATAAATTCCGAGTTCGCCTTAGGATTTTCTCCCAGGCACATCTCCCGAGATGCCGCCTCTTCTGTTTAGCTTCTTCGATATGGACTCTCGCCTCCAGATCTCCACCGCTCTCTCCGCCGTTCACCTCTGAAGACCTGGGCGTATCCTCCTCCTTCGCTTCCTGATCTCATCGGCGATGCTTTTCTCTTCACCTCCGTGTCCTCCGTTTGCTCCGTCACTCTCTCCGGCGATGATTCACGGCTTGGTTGGTGCTCCTCAACTCTCCCTTTTTGACCGCTTCTCTCCTGCTCGTACCCAGCCTCCGCCGGAACCCTCTCCTCCGACGGATCCTCTGCCTCGATCTCTGGTGTAGATCTCCGTCGTTGTTTGCTCCCACATGCTATCCTCCGCTAGATCTGGACGTTCATTGTCGGCAAGTCTTTGTCTCCTCTCCGCAGCTGGGTTTAGAGATCTAGAAGCTCGCCTCAGTCTGACCTCTGCCATGACGGCATCCTTGAGAGCATTTCACTTTTTTACTAAGGGTTCTATCAACGCTCCTCTCCCAATCCCCCAGGTTTGTCTTTACTCGCTCTCCGTTTCTTCTTCTTTTGAAAGAAATCGGTTTATTGTCGAGGAGATGAATTTGATCTTGTGGAATCCTGGTGTAGTTAGTTATGATCTGATGGCTGTAGTTCCCATCATTCACACATTTGTGGCTTTTACCGGCATCCATGTCGTATTGTTTGTTCGACAGGAAGGTATTCTGTGTAAATCCAAATCATTTCTGTTTGTGGTGTCCATACTTTTTCCTGAATCAATCACAAATGATATATTCCAAATTGAGGATTATATGAGTAAATCCAAGGCGTTATCGCATATGGTGTCTATATCCCAAGTCTTTGAATTCGTCATTTTCCTTTTAGTGGCAGAAGGGATGACAATATGTGAAGATCTTCTTCAAACTATCTCTGAAGTAATAAGGACAATCTCGGTAAAATCCGACTCCTTACATCTGCTCAAGCCATCATCTCAGGCTTTTGTGTTTTCGAGCTTCATGGTATTCTCGAGGATCTCACTCCTCAACAAAAGATTTGACTTCACCTCTATCAAGTTTATTAAAAGTTTATCTAATGTATTCGCTGCTTCCTTCGAGAAAAAACTCTTTGTATGCGGTTCACGCATTTTCAGTTTAATTAATGGAAGTAACTAGTTGCACACACACAAAAAAAAAACCATAAACTCAACAGTTGCAGTGGTTGGTAAAATAACCATAATCTCTAGAATTGCAATGTTTAGAGAAATAAACCATAAACTCAATAGTTGCAATAGTTCACTAAAAAAATGGTAACAGTTAAATCTCCAACATTCATTACCCATTAAAATGTAATCATAGATTTCTTAAATAAACAACACATATACTGATAACAAACGAGAAGACACAACCATACAATAGCAATCGTTTATAAAATAAGCAGTCATACACGAAAAGATACAATTTAAAAAATATTTAATGAAAATACACAATGGATCATTCATAGTTTATCATGGAAAATTATAATCTAAAAAATTTAAACAAAAAAGACACAACCTGATAATAATAAATTTTCTTAAAAATAACTGTTATACATGAAAAGATACGATTAATAAAAAATAATATGAATAGAAAGACACAATGGCTCATTCATAATTTTTTAGATTGTTATTTTCTTCACATATTAAGGTTTTTTTTGTTCTTCTTAGCCTTTTTTGCGAGTTTCATTTTTTTTTAATTTTCAAAACTAAAATCTTCCAAACTTTCACATAAATTGGTTTTTTTTTATCTTCTTTTTCAATTCACATCCAAATCTATTAGTTGTGTTATCTACTTTAGAAAGTGCATATTTAGTCTCCATTATAGTTTGGTATATCATGTTTCTTGTGTCAAATAAATTATAGAATTGTCTCATATTTTCTGGATAATGAGTGGATGGTAGATACTTCAACTCAAGTTTTTCTTTATTTATGGATGAATAATTTTTTTAAAAAAATTTAAAATATAACTAAAAACTCATAAGACAATATATTATTGCCTTTTAAAAAATTAGTGATAGAATTGCCAAGAAAATTACTATTTTTTTTGTTTAGTCCAAATATTTTAGCTTTTGTTCTAAAAATATTTTATTGGAGAATGAGCAGATCTTTCACCTTTTATTTTAAGTTTTTCTTTATTCATGGCTAACCATCTACTAAAAAATCTTTTTTGTAACACCATTTCTATAACAATTACTTGCAAATGAACAATATTTTTACTAAGGAATTTTAAGTTAATTTGAATTTTATCAACAATGAATTGATATATAAGGTGTTTTTTTTAAGTAAGAGAGCAATATAAAAAAAAGTTCAATAAATAAATAATGAAGAATTGAGAAAAATATATACAATTTTGAAAGGACATAAGTATTAACAAAAGCAGTCGTTGATAATCAGCGGTTATGTACGAAACGATACAATTAGTAAAAAAACAAAAAAAAATATTCCTAGAATTGTAACATTTGAATAAATTAGCAGTTATATATGAAAATGTACAATTAATAAAAAAAAAAAATATATAGAGATACAATTTTTCAATAATTCATTCATATTTTTTCATATTGTTATTACTAATAGATTACCACTCTTTTCTGAACATGAATATCATATCTAGAAAATTCACAAAGAATTCTTCATTTTTTCTTCCAAACGCCAAATGTCCTCTCAATAACCAAGCGTAAACATGCATGATATCCATTAAACAATTCTTCTTTGTTTCCAAGAGGATGACCATTCTCGAATTGTGACATATGATACCTGACAACCAGGTTTCGTGAAGATCTAAAAGGTGTCAAAAAACCTTGTTTATATGTATAGCCAGAATCTACTAAATAATACTTGTCTTCCGGAGGCAAAGGAAATTCGGAATCATTGTCTTGCGCCATAGTGAGAACTGATGTATCGTGACATGAATCCAGTGCTTCATTCCAAACATACGTGAATAACATATTCAGATCACATACAGCCATTATATTAAATGATGTATAATTGTGACAACTCCAATACATTCCTCGTATTTCAGGCTTCACTTTGACACATATGTGAACTCCATCCATGGCTCCAACAAAACCACTAAAATATGGCCAATATTTTTGTTTCATTAGCCGTCATTCGGGAATCCGACTTAGTTCTTGCCTTAGAGGAGTCCTAATATAATCACAAGCAAGTAACTCAACCGCTCTAAGCACTTCAAAAAATTTCCTATTCACTATCTCTTGTGTTCGTCTATATCGCAATCCCACATCTCTCTGGATCGTTGTGTCCACATATCCGCAAAAAAATGGCTACACTCTCTTCAATACTTATATTTAATGTTGGTTTTAAACCATAACTCGTTTCCAGTTTACCACACAATGTCTTATAACAATCTAATGACATTCGTAGTAACTGAAGACAAGCAGCATTATCAACTTGTAATCGACGCCAAATATTCATCCACGATAAGCTACCATCAGTTTGAACTTCTCCCCTTTCAAAATATCGTCGATAGTAACTCAATGATAATTATTAACTTTTCAAATTGTTTGTTTTCCAAATTCCATAACTTAATTCTCTCCTCGTAACTAAGATTTTGAACACCTTGCGATCGCAGCTAACATATATGAAATGCCTGAAAGATTGTGAACATGAAATAAAAGATAAATTAAATTGATAAAATGAATAGTTGAAAAACATTACACAAAACATAACATAACCGCTAATAAGAAAACATTACATAAAAATATAACATAACTGATAATAACAAAAACGTCTGATTCTTTCTCGTTGTTGAGTTGTAGAAGCACGAATATGAAATTGGGCAACCGATGGAGAATTTTGACGCATGGATTCACGAACAAACTCATTTGAAGCTATAAATACAAAACTTAAAGTTTGTATTAATTTAATTCACACAATTAATAAGAGAACTTAAACTGGTATTATATTTACCTTAATTTACGATTTCTCTTTTGGTTATTTGATTTCTTCTAATTTGATTCGTGCTTATTCATAAAAATTGTCTTCTTGTTAAGCTCTTTTGTCTTAGTGATTATATCTTACCTCTATAAAATGACTTTGCGAGAATCCTTTATTCTTTTCCTAATCATGTCTCATAAGGGTGTTATCGAACTAAGTTTCACCTTTTCTCTTACGGTCGCTGACTCTGAGGTTAATCTCACATCTTTCATTTATTTTAATCATTATTTTTTATTCTTGAAAGAAACAAAAAAAAAAAGAAATATTCATTTAATACCTTCTGGATCCTAGTTTTGTCCAGGGGCGGAGGTAGAGAGGGAGTGACGGGGTCACCTGCCCCCTACTCTTTTTTATTTTTTAAAATATTTAGGTATATTTAATCTAATTATTTTTTAATTTAATAATAAAAAAACAATTTCCCCCAACTAATTTTTTTTCCTTGTTTATAAACTTATGCCCCCAACTAAATTTTTTTCTAAATCCGCCACTGGTTTTGTCCATCCTCCAAGTCTCCTAGACTAGTCTTGACACGGCGGAACTAAGAGAGTTGAGGCAAAGTAACGATGCAAAAATGTTAAAAGAAGAAACTTCCACAATTTACTTGGAACAAAAGATATTAGATATTACGCAAAATAAGTTTTTTATTTTTATTTTCTGAAAACAGGATCAACTTAATGTTGGAAAGTTAACATTTTTTTTAAAAAAAAAAGAAGTAAACAATTTTTTAAATTTTTAACTTTTTTATAAATGAACCACATTTCTATTCTAACTTTTTCGTGAGGATCATTTATTAATTTTAGACACTTAACCTCGTAATTATATCAACTAGATGAATACCCGCGTAGATACGCGGGTTTTTTTGTATAAAATATATATGTTTATGAATATATATTTGTAATCTGATAAATTGGTGATTTGATTAGTCTTTCTAAGAAATTGATCATCCTAATATATAAATTTGAAAACTTTGTTAAAATAAATATTTTCTTCAGATATTTGGTTATTATTTAACCTACATCAATATCACATGAACATGAGTTACATAATCAAATTAAAAAACATACCATATTTTTGATGATATTAAACTTTTTACTAATTCGTTTGTCCTAAAGCAAACTAATCTAATTTTGTTTGATATTGGTTATTTTATGATTCAGCACTCAAATCATTAAGTACTTGGTTTTGTTTGTTCTATTTACCAACCACTTTGTTGTATTTTATTTTTGGCTATAAACATCGGAACATATATATCCTACATAAAAATTTACCAAATTGTTTAAATAGTCTTAACATGGATGAATTGTTTCTTTTACATTTTCTATAAAAATATTGGATAAATTTACATTATGGAACTCTTATTTGTCTTTTTTTTGTTTGTTGGTGACATTAAAAAAAACGTGATGTATAATATGTTATATTTTGCGTTTTGGTTTACTTTCAATTGTTCAGGCTTCAGAGGTAAGATACTACAATAGTTTAATTTAATTCACCATCTTCATTACAAAATACACCCAGATAGCCTATCGCACAGATCCAAAATTTAAAAGAATTATTAATTATTCCATGTATATTGTTAACTGTGGACAAATTACAAACATCAAGTTAAGAATCAAAATGTAATTCATTAGAAAAACTCTTTGCCTGATTATTTCTCATAAAATTCTACATTGAATACATATTTCTATCAAGTAACATGGAGATTTTGTGATCCTATCAAATAAATATGCTATTTTAAAATAATTATTTTAGACTCCCTAGCATCTTTCTTTAGCAAACATTACTTCATCTTGACAACTTACATCTCCAGCAACTTTCATATTCGCATCTAACTCTTCATATGTCTTCAATTGTGCAGCTTTTCTTAACGGAGCAAAACCATCTCAGATAAAGACAAGATCGGTATCAAACAATTATCTTCAACCATTTCTGTAAAGAACTTGTAAGCATTATTCCAATGCCCCATCCCACAAAACACTCTCTCTGTCTCGGATATTTTTAGGCACCACAACCAAATTAGTGTAAATTGTAACATCTGGTTCGAATTTATCATTCAAGCCATTGAAACGTTAGCTCTTCTTTTTCTAGAGAGGATGCTAACGAATATGCAAAACACAATTTTATCAGGAACGCATATGTAATCTTCCATTCAGTTAAAGTAATGTATTACCTCCCTGAAGGTAATCCAGCTTTAACGTAATGTCTACTCAAAACCGTGAAGGTCTCCATCAAAATCTCTACGATGAGACGATTAGATTCATAGTTTATTTTGTTTTAAGGATGAGACGATTTCTGGTCGTAGTCGTCAGTTAAAAAAAGCTATAAATTGTAGATGAGGGATTCTATGGCGAACGCCACTGCACTTCTATATCACGCATCACAAAAACGGAGGGGGAGATTTGTGAGACGTTGGCGGCAGAAACTTGGGAGGTTTTGAGGGAGAGAGAGAAGGGAAGGTGAAAGCTAGGGTTTATCATTGGGGTTAGTACAGCTTTTGCAGTAATGATCTTTGATATGCAATGAAACTTTTTTATAGTGTGCGTATATTTAGGAGTTAACAAAGGTAAGACAGAGAAGACGCGATGGCGGTAGGGGATTCGTCCTTTTCATGGTCATAGGGCAGAAGAGTTTCGAGGTGGTGAATGGTTTATTAGAAAAAATACAATAAAGTAATGTGAATTAAATATTTGAATGGTGAAGTTGGAACGATTTGTAATTAATATTCTGATTAATGAAAAAGGGAATGAAATAAATCGAAATAGAATTAAGAATCGAAATATTGAAAATATCAATTAATTTGGCTGATGTGTCAAGCTGATGTGGCAAAAGATGGAGTGCTTATGTGTCAAGCTGATGAGACTCAACTGAGTCTTTATATAATAGACTAGATAAAACCCTGCGTGTACACGCGGTAATTTATATATATATATAATAGTTTAGTTTATCAATAATATATATATATATATGCAAATTTAAGTTTTCTAAATCATGATAGAATTATGTAATCGCAAATCATTATCTCTTTAAATTATTATCAGATATATATCTGTCTGTTTATTACATATTTTCTGTTTTTTTTACTAATGAAATAAAATTAACAAATACGTACACTCATCGATACACAATAAAATACAAAATATTGAGTTTGTTTGTTTCAGCCTAGCTTTAAATCTCATCTCAAATCCTTTGAGTTCTGCTTAGGGTAATATATATTAAAAAAAATAATTTCTTTCTAAATATTCATTTTTTAGTTAAAAAAATATAAAGTTCGGACGTCAATAGAATAAATATGATAAAGTTTGGACATTATATTCTCCTGATACATAAATAATTTTGTCTATGTGACAGAAAAATAAGGCGCTACGTATGAAAATTTTATAGCTAATTTTAGATTGAGTTAAACATTCACTATATGTCAGTCTTATGTATCTACAAAAGATGTACGAAAACTATAAACAGAAAAGAAAATGCCTCTAAAACTTCAACTTCGTTTGTTATATCATCTTCTCTAAACCTAATATTGTTAGGCACCAGAGCATTACGAATACAAAAATATCATAATTTTTCATGCATACAATAAACAAAAATTATTTTTGTTTTTTTCAATATTTTGCGAACAACAAAAAACGTCGCATAAAACTCTAAATTAATATGGAAACAAGAAATAATTATTTTAATGGCTCATAATATTTTTCTTATATATACATAAAATAGGAATATTGATATATATATATATATTGTGTAATTACGCTAGATACAACTTGTTCCTAGCTCTCTTTCTATGAGGGAAGGATTGGTTATCATTACCTCCTCGTAGACACATAGAGTGATTATATCCATGTACTTGATCGCATTTCTGATCTGAAACATCAAAAGCCACAATCACTAAAACAAAAGTAACACAAAAAAATCTGCATTTTGGATATGTTATTTGAAGACTTTAGTTCTTTCCCAATGTTGGCGCTATATCTGATTTCTGGAGTTCTTTGAGCGTGTAAGAGAAAGATGAAAAATAGGTGGAATGCCGCTTCATTTTATAATAACATATGACTATGGCTTTTGATTCTTCGAATTTATTTTAGCGTCGTTCAATTTTTTTGGGTGTGCTTTAGGAAGTGGTAACACTACAAGTTCAATGCATTTCCTTTTTATTGTAAGAGAATGACTTTTCGAGATAAAAACTACTTTTGTATTTATGTTATGGCTGATGAATTAATTTTTTTTTTTAAATTGAAAAAATTAATTTTTTCAAATGATGTGTCAAAAGAAAAAGTGCTTATGTGTCAAGCTTGTGAGACTCAACTGAGTTTTTATATAATAGATTTTAATTTAAGCCAACCGTCATTACTCTATGTTTCAGTTTTCGGTTGAATCCTCATCTTGAATCTTGAATTGTCCCGATTCATTCACGTCTCGATATCATGTCTTCGTTGACTAAACCATTACATAATATCTTAGTAAAAAAAGATGATTATTTTTATCCAAAGAAAAACGATTTCGAAAGCTTATAGAAAGACAATACGACGACATGGTAGTCATTTTAGTTTTACAGCTTATGGTTTAACTCATTTTACTATTAATAGAGTGGAGAAACAACTCAAAAAACGTCTAAAACTACATATGTCTATAGAACGGCATAACTAAATTTACTATCAAAGTGTGTGTTTAAAACGGCATAATCTATTAACAGCATATACATCCGTGTGCCCTTGTTTACATATGGTTTTTTTTCACTCTCAAAGGACTCCATCATTTCTTCGTCGTGTTCCCCATTTTTCACAAAAAAAAAAAATATTCATAACATTTTTTTAAGTCATGGAAATAATGGGGAATGCGACGGCTCCAGGACTTGGGATGCCAGAGCCGGATTTTATTGGAAATGATTATTGGGCAGGAGGAGGAGGCAGCGATAACATTACATCGTACCCGGGATTTGGGAATGTAGGAGCTAAGGGGTCCGAAGTAGATTGGGTAAATGATTTGGTTTGGTATGGTGAAGCTATAAGAGGTGATGGGTTTATATGTGAGGAGCATCCGGCTAAGTTGTCTTCAGATGGTATTTGGGAGAAGACTGTTTTTGACAAAAGGGGTTATAGCTTTTGGCAATATCGTCTTCCCAATCTGGAGCTTGTTATCTTGCTTGTGTTCTTCCTTTGGCAAGTATTTTATATCTTGTTCAAGAAATTGGGTCTTTCTATTCCAAATTTCACTTCCATGATGCTTGTGAGTTCTTCTTCCTTTTGTTCTTCTCATTCTTGAAGATCTATGATTTGTTTATGCAAAATATTGACAGTACGTACATTTTGCTACATTGAAGGCGGGGTTACTCTTGAATGTTCTACTTACTATTTCTGGCGATAACTCGATTATGCAAGAGATCTTGTTCCCCAAGAATAGAATAGACATTCCAGGATGCTTGGGATCATTAGGCTTCCTGATTTTCTGGTTCCTCAAGGGTGTGAAAATGGATGTCAAGAGAATATTCAGGGCTGAATCAAAGGCAAGACTAACTGGAGTTGCCGCGGTTACTTTCCCTATACTTGTTGGCTTCGTGCTTTACAAGTCACAACCAGCTGAGAATCGACCACTCAAATCAATAGAGTATGATACATTGTTGCTAATGGAGAGCCTCACATCCTTCTCAGGAATAGCAAGGCTCTTGCGCGACCTCGACATGAACCACTCGTCTATTGGTCGGGTCGCATTATCCTCAGCCTTAGTCTCTGATTTGGTTGGACTCATGTTCTTGTTGGGAACAGTTCCAGTTAATTTTACATCAAAGATTCAAGGTGGGAGTCTACTTGTAGAGATGCTCGTCTTTATCCTTGTTGCGTTTACTGTCATGAGACCGATAATATTTAGAATTATCAAACGCAAACGAGAAGGGAGACCCATCGAAGACAAATACATCTACAGCATTCTCGTCATGGTTTGTTTAGCTTGTATGTATTGGGACGATCTTGAGCAGTTTCCTGCACTTGGAGCCTTCTTTCTTGGTCTGGCCATTCCCAATGGACCTCCTATTGGTTCTGCATTGATTGAACGATTCGAGAGCTTCAATTTCGCTATCATATTGCCTCTCTTCCTGTCAGCTAGTATGCTAAGGGTTGATCTCAAATGTTGGAAAGACTGTTTTACGTTCTTTAGCAGTGATGAAAAAAAATTTGCGGTTGCGTCTCTCATCTTGCTCATATTCGTGTTGAAGCTCTCTATCTCGGTGATAGTACCTTACCTCTATAAAATGCCACTAAGAGACTCCTTTTTGCTTGCCCTTATCATGTCCCATAAGGGTATTATCGAAATAGGTTTCTACCTTTTCTCTTTCGGCCTCGAGGTTAGTCTCTCATCTTTCGATTTCTTGATTATTAAACTCCATGTGCTACATAATGTTTTAGATAAAAGCATGGAACTTAAGAAAGTTAATTTTCTTCAAAAATTATCATATAGTTTTAATACAGAAAAAAAGCTAATCTCATTAGTCATACAATATCCAAATAAATGTAAATGTTGCATAGAAATATTGAAAACTTTTTATATTTTGATACAAAAAAATCACTAATTCATCATTATAAATTTAGGGAGTATTATGTTTTCTTGAAAGAAAAAAAAAAGATTCATTTTTTCTCTTATTGGTTTGTTACAGCTTTTCAGCAGAGATTCCTACTCGATCATTGTCTTGTTTATCGTCCTCAACTCGTTTGTCATACCAATAATGATCGGATTTCTATACGACCCATCAAAGCAATTCGTGTGCTACCAAAAGAAAAACTTAGCAAGTATGAAGAACATTGGAGAGCTAAAGACTCTTGTGTGCATCCATAGACCTGAACACATATCTTCCATGATCAACCTTCTTGAAGCTTCTTATCAATCTGATGAGAGCCCTCTCACTTGCTATGTGCTTCACCTTGTCGAATTACAAGGTCAAGACGTTCCCACTTTGATCTCACACAAAGTCCAGAAACTCGGAGTTGGGTCAGGGAAAAAATATTCGGAAAACGTCATCCTTTCTTTCGAACATTTTACCCGTTATGTATGCAGTTCTGTTTCCATAGACACATTCACTTGCATAGCAACCCGAACCACATGCAAGATGATATTTGTTGGCTTACCCTCGATAAAGCTGTCACGCTTATCATTCTTCCTTTCCATCGGACTTGGTCTCTCGACCGAACCTCCATCATATCCGACAGTGAAATGATTCGGTTTCTTAATTTCAACGTATTGAAACAAGCTCCTTGCTCTGTCGGCATCCTTATCGAACGAAATCTTGTTAACAAGAAGCATGAGTTTCAAAAACATCTCAAGGTATATACTCATATTTTTCATTTTATCATCTTTCTAATTTATCCATACATTGAAAGTACTAAATACAAAGAAATAATTATGGTGGTTTTTTTTGGTTAAGAACTCGCTCTACTTGTTGAACCACATCCATTGTGATTTTATAGACATTTTAAGTAGCAAGAAAAACTTACTAGGTTAATGTTCAAAAAAAAAAAACTTACTAGGTTAATTAAAAACTAAGTACTTGGAGGGACTTGATGACAGGTGTGTGTGATATTCGTGGGAGGAAAAGACGACAGGGAAGCATTGGCCTTTGGAAAACGAATGGCTCGTCAAGGGAATGTGACATTAACGGTTCTACGCCTTTTAGCATCCGGAAAGAGCAAAGAAGCGAAAGGATGGGATCAAATGCTTGACACAGTGGAACTTAGAGAGTTGATGCGAAAGAACGATGGAGAAGTACTAAAAGAAGAAAGTTCCATAATTTATATGGAACAAGAGATAATAGATGGAGCGGATACGGCAATGCTTCTACGTTCCATGGCTTACGGTTACGACCTTTTCATCGTAGGAAGAACATGTGGAGAGAACCATGAGGCAACAAGAGGGACTGAGAATTGGTGTGAGTTTGAGGAGCTTGGAGTCATTGGTGATTTCTTGGCCTCGCCGGATTTCCCAAGCGAAACATCGGTGTTAGTAGTTCAACAACAACGAACGGTAGCCAATAATTAGAAGTGGAGAAAAGCACACTACTTGTTCCACAAATTTCTTTTGTATAGCATCTAAAATAAAATTTTAAATAATTAGAGGTACAGAAAGAGACACCAGTAATTCTGCAATTCACTTTGAAATACCCAAAAGCAGAATATGAGTCGATATCATTTGGTTTGGTCATTGTTACTTGCGGATTATTACATTCACAAAAAAAAAATTGAGAGAAATTACAATGTTTTTACTGTAGTTCAGGGTTGTTCTGCATTTCCTTCTAAATTTAGGAATGTATCAAAATAAGTTTTAGTTTTTTATTTTCCTGAATTAGCGTCAATTCAGGTGTTGATTGGTTCATTCGCTATCACCCGTTTATAGGCATTTTATCACAATCATAGAAATCGCTGCAAAGCGTTCCATATCGTTTTATACCGCTGAAATCCAAAAGTTGCTTTCTGCCAGCGTTTGCGTTTACGGACGGTAGCTATTGAGTAAAAAAAAAATCACGTAAGATCACATTAGTTATAAAACCCTAACCCTACTAATCTTCTCCTATATATATAAACCCTAACCTTTCACTTTTTCTATCAAGTTCTAGTCTCTAATCATGGTTTTTATATAAGTTGAAGAAAATTAAGATACAAGCATAAATGTCATAATACTTTGGTTTAATTCATTTATATTAATTGTTCTGTTTCCACTTTTAAAGTAAGAAATTATAAATATGTATATTATTAATTACAAAATTAGTTTATTATAATTCTTTTTTTATTCATCAGAAAGTTACATGATCAAACGAGATGATATGTGCGTTACTTCAATGAATTATTATGGAAAAACAAACTCAAGATAAATATCTTAGATTTTTTAGTGCACTCCAAAAAGAACGTATTTTGAAGAATACTAATGAGCAATTTGGAGTTGATATGAGTTGGGGTCGTGCAAAAAACCGATTAGATCAATTGAAGAAATTTTACATTATAAATAAGACAAATCCAGAAAATCCACATATTAGAGCAAATTTTTTCTAGTCTATTACATTACTAGACATAATTTTGGGCAATGTTCCCAATAATTAAAATAAAATATATTATTACAAAATTTATTAGTTTTTAAAATAATTATTTAGTATTTATTTATAATTTTTATTAATTATTTTGAACTAGTGATTTTTATTTATAGTTTTTCTATTTTTTATAATTATATATAATGTTTATTTTAGAAATTTTAGATTTAATCGCTAAAACAACCGCTAGTTTTGCTAGTTAAAAATGTCTCGCAAAAAGATTCGTCTTAAAAAATTTAACCAGTTGCAAACAGCTGAATAACGCTCAAAACCGCAATCGTCCGCTTCCACAAACTCCTACATTCGCAACCGCAACCACTGCGTTTAAACCAGTCAAACCCTCAATGTTGGACGTTAATTTTTTTTTGTTTTTCTGCTAAATAACTCACTTTTTTGGGAGAAAATAATTTCATTGATTTCAACTGAAATTGCAAAGTCAATATACAGAATTTTCACAAAATAAATTGTTACATAAACTGATATATATGCCATATAGCAAAAAATATATACTAAAATAAGTGAGTTTGACGATTATAACTTACTTTCTTATACTACCTTTTTCGTCAAGAATCAAGATAATTGGTTATAAAAATACTCGAAATTCGTAACTATATCCATGTTAAATTAAAAGCAAATGATACAATTTGGTGGATGATCTAAGTCCTTGTGATTACAGTGGCTTCTCTTTCGAAGATAAATCTTATGTGGATATTATTCGTCGAATATCGGAAAGCCGTTGAAGTTCTCTGTTATTTAGAAGACCTGTGTCTCCATTTTTTTTGGGCTTTTGTTTTTGTTTTTATTTTTATTTTTTATCAAACCTTTTGATTTTCTTTGTCATCTAGAGTTGTTGTTTCTATCTGTGAAAAGAGCTTGTGACTCGGAAACTTTGTTATTACTTTTTATTCATAAGTTTAAACCTAAATCATGACCTAATATGTTCTAAAGGTTTTGGGTTCAGTCCTTGACTAACCCATTATATGAGTCGGAATATAACTAAAAAAAAAACATTTTAGAAAAAGGAATAGTACAACACTTCTTAACCAGAATTGATGTTTATTTATTCAGAGATATGCGGTTTAGAAACCTTACAAATTTTTCATATATTCTATATCAACAAATCTGATTTCATTTTTGTAGATAATCATGAACCTAATTAATTTGTCGACAATATGACTACGATTTTTTTGGTCTTTTTGCCTTTTTTTCTGGTAATTTTTTTGGTTTGACCTCTTTTATGGTTTAACTTTATATACTATTTATAGAGTGGAGAGACAACTCAAGAAGGTCAAAAACAACATATGTCTATAGATGTCCAAAGTGTGTTTTTTTTAAAACGGCATAACCTATAAACAGCATATACAATCTGTGTGCCCTTGTTTACATATGGCTTCTCTTTTTCACTCTTAGAGGAAACCAGCATTTCTCCGTCGCGTTCTCCATTTTCTCACAAGGATTCTTCATAAGATTTTAGAACCATGGAGACGATGGGAAATGCGACGGATCAAGGACTTGGGATGCCAGAACCAGATTTTGTTGGAAATGACGGTGGTGTACCGGGAGGTGTGGGGCTTGATTTAAATTGGGTATTTGATTTGACTTGGTATGGGGAAGCTATAAGAGGTACTGATGGGTTTATGTGCGAGGAGCATCCGGTTAAACTGTCTTCAGATGGTATTTGGGAGAAAATTATTTTGAAAAAAATTGGTTATAACGTTTGGCAATATCGTCTTCCGAATCTTGAGCTTGTCATCTTACTTGTATTCTTCTTTTGGCAAGTCTTTAATGTCTTGTTCAAGAAATTGGGTCTTTCGATTCCTAAGTTCACCTCTATGATGCTTGTAAGTTCTTTTTCCTCTTCTTCTCATTCTTGGAAATTTATTATTTGCTTAATGCAAAATCTTGATAATACATTTCTTTGCATTGAAGGCAGGGTTACTCTTGAACGCTCTACTTACTATTTATGGCGACAAGTCTATTATTCAAGAGATCTTGTTCCCTAAAAATAGAATCGACATTGCAGGATGCCTTGGATCATTTGGCTTCATGATTTTTTGGTTCCTCAAGGGTGTGAAAATGGACGTCAGGAGAATCTTGAAAGCTGAAGCAAAGGCAAGAGTAACAGGAGTCGCAGCAGTTACTTTGCCTATAGTTGTTGGTCTAGTGCTTTACAAGTTTAAATCTGGTGAGAATCGACCACTTAAAACTGAAGAGTACGATACATTGTTGCTAATGGAGAGCCTAACGTCCTTCTCGGGAATCGCAAGGCTCTTACGCGACCTTGGCATGAACCACTCGTCTATTGGTCGGGTTGCTTTATCCTCAGCCTTAGTCTCTGATATGGTTGGACTCACGTTCTTGTTGGGAATGGTTCCTGTTACTTTTAAATCAAAGGTTCAAGGTTTCAGTCTACTTGCTGAAATGATCTTCTTTATCGTCATTTCGTTTGTTGTATTGAGGCGATTGATGTTTAAAGTAATCAAACGCAAACGAGAAGGGAGACCCATCGACGACAAATACATCTACGGGATTATCCTCATGGTTTGTATAGCGTGTATGTATTGGGACGATCTTGAGCAGTTTCCTGCCCTTGGAGCTTTCTTTCTCGGTCTGGCCATTCCCAATGGACCCCCTATTGGTTCAGCATTGATCGAACGATTAGAGAGCTTCAATTTCGGTATCATATTGCCTCTCTTCTTGTCAGCCAGTATGCTCAGGACTGATATCAGTTCTTGGAAAACCAGTTTAACATTCTTCGGCAGTGATGAAAAGAAATTTGCGGTTGCGTCTCTCGTTTTGCTGATCTTCTTGTTGAAGATCTCAGTTTCAGTGATCGTACCTTACCTCTATAAAATGCCATTGAGAGACTCCATTGTTCTTGCCCTTATCATGTCCCATAAGGGTATTATCGAACTAAGTTTCTATCTTTTCTCTTATGGCCTCTTGGTTAGTATCTCATCTTTCTTGATTATTATTTAGTTTTCTTGAAAGATACAAAAATAAAATGATTCATTTTTCTGATTGGTTTGATACAGCTTTTAACTAGAGATACCTTCTCGATCCTAGTCTTGGCCATCGTCATCAACTCAATACTCATACCAATAACGATTGGTTTTCTCTACGACCCATCCAAGCAATTCTTGTGCTACCAAAAGAGAAATTTAGCAAGTTTGAAGACCATTGGAGAGCTAAAGACCCTTGTGTGCATCCATAGGCCAGACCACATATCTTCCATGATCAACCTTCTAGAAGCTTCTTATCAATCTGAAGAGAGTCCTCTCACTTGCTACGTTCTTCACCTTGTCGAGTTACAAGGTCAAGATGTTCCCACTTTGATCTCACACAAAGTCCAGAAACTTGGAGTCGGGTCAGGGAAAAAGTATTCGGAAAACGTCATTCTTTCTTTCGAACATTTTACCCGTTATGTATGCAGTTCAGTTTCCATAGACACATTCACTTGCATAGCAAACCCGAACCACATGCAGGATGATGTTTGTTGGCTCGCTCTCGATAAAGCTGTCACGCTAATCATTCTTCCTTTCCATCGGACTTGGTCACTCGACCGAACATCCATCGTATCCGACGATGAAATGATCCGATTTCTCAATTTCAACGTCTTGAAACAAGCTCCTTGCTCTGTTGGCATCCTTATTGAACGTCATGTCGTTAACAAAAAGCAAGATTCTCCACAAAACCTTAAGGTATATACTCACAATTACATTTTATCATCTTTGTAATTTATCAAATGAAACTAGGTATGAAGAACTCGCTCTATTATGAACTATAGACGTCTCAAGTAGCAAGAAAATATTGTGGCCTATTACATGCTTCCAAATTACATGCTAAGTCCTTGGAGTGATTTGATGACAGGTTTGTGTGGTATTTGTGGGAGGAAAAGACGATAGGGAAGCATTGGCCTTTGCAAAACGAATGGCTCGTCAAGAGAATGTAACATTAACGGTTCTACGCCTTTTAGCATCCGGAAAGAGCAAAGAAGCGTCAGGATGGGATCAAATGCTTGACACAGTGGAACTAAGAGAGTTGATGCGAAACAACGATTCAGGAATGATGAAAGAAGATACTTCCACGATTTACTTGGAACAAGAGATTTTAGATGGAGCGGACACGTCGATGCTTCTACGTTCCATGGCTTTCGATTACGACCTTTTCATCGTAGGAAGAACATGCGGAGAGAACCACGAGGCGACCAAAGGGATAGAGAATTGGTGCGAGTTTGAGGAGCTTGGAGTCATTGGTGATTTCTTGGCCTCACCGGATTTCCCGAGCAAAACATCGGTGTTAGTAGTTCAACAACAGCGAACGGTAGCCAATAATTAGAAGCGAAGAAAAGCACCACTCTTGTTCCATATGTCTCTTTTGTATAGCATCTACAATAAAGTTTGAAATACCAAAAACAGCATGAGCACATAGTATTTAATTTGTTCATTGTTACTAGTGGATTATTATATTTCCGAGAGCAGAATTAAAATGAAGGAAAAACAAAATCTAAAATGTCTAGGAGTTGTTTTGCATTTTCCTGAAAAGTGAGTCATGTACTAAAATAAGGTTTTTTCTGAAAAATAGCATTAATCTTGGTTGGAACGTACATTTTTAAAAATATTTTTCTTACTTTTTCAAGATAATTCTTCAACGATTTTAGATAGTCAGAATTTGCAACCATGTCAAATTAATTGAAAACAAATTACATGTAGAAGTAGAACTGTAGAACACATGATAGAAACGAAAAGAAAAAGAAAAAACTCTTTGACGTAATCGCACGTACATAAAACTAATTGGAATTTTTGATCAAGTTTTATTGTCTTAACTTGTTAGTTTGAAACCGCCCTTAACGACACACATTTGTTATTTTAATAAATATTTTTATTTATCTTGGTTTTAATTCTATAATTATATATTTTAAAGATTGGTAGGTTTGAGTTTAGGTTGGAGTTCGGGGTTAAATCGTTTTATTCTCGGACTGGTTACGAGTTTTGAATCATTCGGTTTATAATTTTTTGCATCATAATCTTAACGTGTTAGCTTCCTAATCGTTTTATTTTCTTCCAGTTTTGTTTCTAGGGATATTTTCTTTTTACACCGGCTTTGCTTTCCTTTTTTAGGCTTTCGAGTTTTTGTAAGATTCTATAATTTTTTTTATAAAAAAAATATATTATTTTAATGATTTTATTTTGTTTATATTAACAATTTAGATATTTACTAAGCAATTCTACCCGAAGTCCTACCCAAAAACGGTTGCATATACATACATACCTTCCAACTCTTCTTTGATCCCTGCGTATACGAATTATCAATGACATCGAACGCTTATGGAAATAGTCAAATATTTTTAAAGTTTAGGTTGCAATTCATGCCTTTATAGAAAGTTGTTGCTAACGTATCATCTTCTAATTAATATAAAGCCATTCTACATTCCATGCAATTTTAATAATAATCTTTTTTGTTTTTTCAACCAACCCATGCATTTTCAATAATAATCATGCACTTTGAAGCTTATTATAAGCAAACCAAATTATAAAGAAAGATAAGTCATCAAATGTTTAAAAAAGTATTAACATATGTATTAAGAATTTACACTAGACGCAATTATATAAGCATATTTCGAGAGTCAATTATTCAGGCTTCTCTGAGTCCTGCTGGACTAATCTTTGAAAAGAACCCATTTTCTAATTGATAAATTAAGGGGAAAAAACCATATATTTGGGGTTTATTATATTTAAGTCCCAACCATTTTTATTTTTCAGGTGGTCGAGCCGGTATGGGTTTTGGACATTCAAAAGACCTATCCTCGACACACATATTCGTTTATATTTCTTCATCGAAACCGCTATTTGAAATTATTTCCTTGTTTGCACACTAAAAGATTTCTCTAAAAAAAAATTATTTCCTTATTTATCGTATAGTTTTATCTATCTTGGAATTCGAATCTCTAGCAATTAACAATTTACCGTACAGTTGTAACTATCTACAACCAAACCGTTATGGTGTACTGATCACCAACTGAAAGTGCGTTGCTTGTATAAATTTTTGAGTAAGGGAGTTTCATCAATTTTAAGATAAAAATATGAAATCTATCTGTCATAACTTAAATTATTCAGTTCACCAAGAAGCCAAGAACCGAAACACCTGCAAGTTGTTTCAAATTTATTTATTTACTCATGTCATTAAAGGTTAATTATAGGATGTCTTTGTTGCACCAAAACTCTTAAACACCAATCCTTTTAAACTCATCCCTTTTAACCTCCCACCTCCCCCCGAAAACACATACATCATTTGTTAATAGATAGAGTTTGAGATAGTCTATGAATACCTACAATGCGAGTTGGTGGACGAGTCTGGTTTGGCGCGGCTATGCGCTGAGTGAGGACAGGGATATGTTTTGCGAGTCACTTCCGTCTAAGATCAACTCTTTCGGTGTGTGGGAGAAGATACTTCACAGATCAGTAGGGTTAGGTTTTTGGGAATACCCTCTTCCTAATCTAGAGCTTATGATCTTCTCAGTCTTCCTCTTGTGGCAATTCTTTGAGATCTTGTTCAAAATGTCCAACATTCCCATTCCCAAAATCCCCTCCATGATGCTTGTAAGTACAGTGACAAACTTCTTCATTTATGATGTTTCAAAAGTTATTTCCGCATTCACGTGACAAAACAAAACGAATTTCACATTTTCTAGAAAATCAAACATATTTAATTTACTTTGGCGTTTGCGTTAACAATTAACTAAAATAATATTTTCTTACCATCAGTATGGATACAATTATTTCAAAAGTTGTTTTCTAACGAAATGAAAAACTTTCAACAAATTATCATTCGATTTGATCATTTTATAGAATATAAACGCAACAATCAAATATTCGATGTAATTTTTTTTTTTTTTTTTTGAAAGAGATGTAATTTTAATTTACATGAACTATATTTCTATTGCTGAAGGGCGGTGTGGCCATCAACCTATTTTCTTACACCAGTCCAGGCTCTTTGCTTCATCAGATGTTTTTACCAGACGACGGGAGGCCAAAGCTAGCAGAGACCGCAGGTGCATTTGGGTTTGTCATGTACTGGTTCCTTAAAGGCGTGACTATAGACGTTGGGATTCTTAAAAAAACCGAACCAAGGGCTGCTTTGATCGGTTTTACGTCAGTGGTCATACCTCTCCTATCCGGTTACATTCTCATGAGGACTAGGTTACATTTTGGGGAGTTAGCCATGCCAGAATATCAGTACGAAACTATCACGGCCTTGCAGTGTGTGTCAACATTTGCAGGTGTGAATGGACTCTTAAAAGATCTCAAGATCAACCATTCCGAGTTTGGACGAATCGTGCAGTCTTGTGCAGCGGTCTCCGACTTAGTAATCTTTATAATAACCTCCGTGAACATGTTGTTTAAAGGACAACAAGGTTTGAAGCATGTTATCGCTAAAATATTCATCGTCGTGGTCTTGTTCTATATCGTATGGCCAGTTATGTTATGGATTATCAAACAAACACCAGAAGGCAGGCCGGTTAAAGATGTCTACATCTATGCGGTTATGGCTATCGCCTATTTGGTGTACTTGTTTTGGCTTAAATTCTTTTATTTTTCACCATACGGCTGGTTTATTATCGGTTTGGCCACCCCGGCTGGTCCTCCACTTGGATCTGCTCTCATTCAGAGATTTGAATGTTTGAACGTTGGTGTTTTCTTGCCGCTTTTCGCATCTCTAACCATGGGACAACTCGATATATCGTGGTTAATGCGAGAGCTATCGCAGCTAAAAAACATGGAGGGGCTTGCTTATGAAGCCATCTCCTTGATCTTGATAGTTACTGTGGTTAAGTACTTTGTCACAGCATTAATAGCTTTTGCTATGAAAATTCCTTACCGAGATTCCATTGTCTTGGCTTTGGTTATGTCACACAGAAGCATCTTCGAGCTCGGCTACCTAGGCTACATTGTTGAATTCAAAGTAAGCACTTCTTTTATTTATTTTGTGTGTTTACATGCCATAGTTTTGCATTTATTTCGACATGAAACTACTAAAACAAGAAATTTCAAAAATACCACTTTGACACCACTTCTTAAGTTTTTACAAATACTACGGTTTGTAGAAAAATACCATGGTTTGCTTTTTCTTTTTAAAAATAGTATTTTTATACGTATTTGTAAGATTATTTATAAAAATTTATAAATTAAGCTTTAAAACAACTTATAAAACTTTAGAAGAAATAGTAGAAACTATATTTAAAGGTTTTAGTTATGAATTTTTATAACATGTTTATAAAAAGAATTAGAGTAGTAATGAAAACTGATATTTAGAAACGTCTGTAATTCAAGATGGAGAAAGTTTATAAACACTTCTTTTATTTATTTTGTGTGTTTACATGCCATAGTTTTGTATGAAACTACTAAAACAGGAAATTTCAAAAATACCACTTTGACACCACTTCTTAAGTTTTTACAAATACTACGGTTTGTAAAAAAATACTATGGTTTGCTTTTTCTTTTTAAAAATAGTATTTTTATATGTATTTGTAAGATTATTTATAAAAATTTATAAATCAAGCTTTAAAACAACTTATGAAACTTTAGAAGAAATAGTATAAACTATATTTAAAGGTTATAGTTATGAAGTTTTATAACATGTTTATAAAAAGAATTAGAGTAGTAATGAAAACTGATATTTAGAAACGTCTGTAATTCAAGATGGAGAAAGTTTATAAACATTTATATAAACTACGCAAATTTTACATTTTTGAATTATTTGCACCAGATAGCACTTTTTTGGTCAATTTTGAGCATCAGATAGCACTTAAAACTTGGGTTTTCATTTTTTGTCACTTTTTGCCCTTTTGATTTATTTTGTTTTTATATATCTTTTAGCGTTGAAATGAATGTTCAACTCCACCTTACTGCTCTTGTATATTGTCGTTCATGTTGTGTTTTCTAATGGTAAAATAATCATGAATAATGAAATAAGTGTTAAATCCAAATAGGAAAATGCTAACTAATAATAGCTGGACGAATGACAATTCATGCAAAAGACTCTACTTTTTAAAATATCATTGGTGATATTTTCGCAAAATGATATCATAACAGTGGTATTTGTGAAATTTTCCAAATTAAAACCTTTAGTTTTTTGTGAAATTTCCCGAACTAAAACCTTTACTTATTTAAATAGCATTCATATTCTTAACGCTAAACGCAAATGTATGCGTTTAAACTTTGCAAAGTACATGTTTTAAACTTTGCAAAAATACCTCATCTCGCAATAACAATCGATTCTTAATGTCCATTTCAATTCTCTAAAACAGATGTTTGACAACAAGAGCTTCACAGTCGCAGCTGCATCAGTACTTGTCAGCTCTCTATCAATACCGATCGCGATCGATTTCATGTACCAACCACATCAGACCTTTAGTTGCTACCGAGATAGGAACTTGCTAACCTTGAAAAACGACTCTAAGCTAAAGACCCTTGTATGCATTCACAAGCCTGACCACATAACCTCCATGATCAACTTTGTTGAAGTCTTTCACCCAACACAAGACTCACAACTCGAATGCAACGTTCTTCACCTAGTGGAGCTAATGGGTCAAGCCAGTCCTACTTTCATTTCCCACCAGTTACAAAAGCCGATGGTCGGAACAAAATCTTGCTCAAGAAATGTCATAGCCGCGTTCATACAACTCCATAGACTCTTCACTGAAGAAGTAATGTCCATTGACATCTTTACTTCTGCGAGCTTGGTTGATCACATGCACGAGGATCTTTGTTCGCTTGTCCTAGACAAAAGTTTAGCTCTTGTTGTTCTTCCTTTTCACCGTTCTTGGTCTGTTGACCGATCAACCGTCCTCACTGACGACAAGGCCGTGCAGAATCTCAACCGCCAAGTCTTGAAAAGAGCGGCATGCTCTGTCGGAATCTTTGTCTACCGTAAACCTCTATGGGAATCTCAAATGGCCGGATCTTGTTACAAGGTACTTAATCAAGAAACCATGTTTCTAATGATGTAATCTAAAGATCTCATGTCCAAACTGATCTTATGGTTCTAAGTTCAGGTTTGTGCAATATTTGTGGGAGGGAAAGACGATAGAGAAGCCTTAGCATTCACTAACCGTATGAGAAGAAACAAGAGGACAAGCGTAACCATTTTACGCTTCATTCCTCAACTCAAAACCGGGGAAAACGAGGAGTTGGTGCAGAAGTTCGATATGGAGGACATAAAAGAGATCATGAAGAACGAGGAGGATTCAGAGGACACTGATCCCGTGACATGTATTGACAAAAGTGTCAAAGAAGGTGCTGAGACTTCGACGATACTAAGATCAATAGCATACGATTTCGATATGTTTATTGTTGGAAGAAGTAGCGGAATGAATAGCGTGGTTACAGAAGGATTGAATGAATGGACAGAGTTTGATGAGCTTGGAGCCATTGGAGATGTTATAGCATCAAAGGAGTTTCCTTCAAGAGCATCCGTCTTGGTCTTGCAACAACAACAATATTAGGGTCATTCATTTTAACCACGTTGTGAATAAATCTGAAATCTTAAATTAGGTTCATAGAATTGAGTCGGCGACCTTATGGGTCGTCTGTACTGCTGTATCCGGGTTAAGAAACCTTTATTCTTTATTTAATTCAACAAAGAACAATATATGGAATCAAGATATGTCTCAATGCTCTTAAAACAACATTAGTCTCTTACGAATAGCCAAAATGTTTAAAAAGTCACTAGGCGGTAATGCAATGAACCAAAAGGTCCAAAACATAATATATCAACTTAAGGCTTGAGATTATAATCCAAGAAATACGCTGATTACTCTACAAAAACCATGTTTATTCGATAGAGAATCAACAACCTCGATTACATCATCATTAGAATTAAAATTAGATCCCAGGGAATTATAAAACATACAGAGAGGAAGACAATCAATGAGATGCAGAACCGGGTTTAAATCAGACTGGAACATCGCGTTATGAAATCAAGTGAAAGGCTTGATGAATTCAAAACCTTGGTTTAGAAGTGATCCGGTGATCCACAGCTTCAGGTTAGGCAAGTTTAAGCTTTGTTCAAAACATGTCCCCTGTTTCCAGCAAACAAGCAAACTCTGTACATTAGTAAACGAATATTCAGAAACTAATAGAAACCAAAAAATAAAAGGGGACAAGTTGGATTACATCTAATGTATACGTTAAGAGGTATCTGTCAGAGGAAGGAGAGCTTAGGTTGGAGTTTTGCACTTGGAAACTTGTAAGAGACTCCAAAGACTTGTAAAGTGATGGAGCCACACCTTCTCCTTTATTACACACCAATCTCACATAAAACCCTTTCTCCTCCACTTGAATTACATCCATCTAAAACACACAAAAACACAAACTTTAACCATTTTGGACATAACCCTTTTGAACAGAACGTTTCTAATATGTCCTCTTTTTGGGGTTTCTTTACCTGAATGATTTTCTTGGAAACAGGAGGATTGATTCCGCGAAAAGTTTGAATCTTTTGAGCATCTAGTTCAGGTTCTTGATACCCACCAGAAGAGTTTAAAGAAGCTTCAAGACCAGCTATATCGGCTTTGAGTTTCTTGGCTTGTGATTGCAATTCTTGAACATACAACACTGCATCTCCCACTATAGATGCTTTATCCATCTAATGCCACAAATCAAAAAAAAAATGTTCCACTCAGTTTCATAATCTCTGTTTTGTGTTCTGTAAAATAGATTCAAGATTTACCTTAGTAATGTTTGGAACAAGAGATCTCAATGCGTAGAGCTTATCCTTCATACGACCTCTCCTTCTTCTTTCCGAGATCAAAGTCCTTGACCGATCCGTTTTCGTCTTTCGGGTCCCGTCGTTATTCGTTGTGGTGGCTGAAGAATCGTCGCCGTCGTTGTAATCGTCTTCACCACCGGCTCTGACAGTACTCTCGCCGTCGAAGCTACGAAACGATTCGGCGACATTGGAGTCTAAGTCAGGCAATTCGTCGAACAGGTCATCGACAGGTGTTGGAATAAACTGGTTTTCGTCGATGAAACAGGGGCTGTTCTGCAATGGACCACCGAGATCGAAATCGAGAGGTGGGTTCTCGATGATTTGATCGTCTCCTCTGATGAGATTTATGAACTGATCGAAGTTTGGATCGACCAAGAAGTTGTGTAGCTCTAAGTCGTTTAGGTTTGAAAGAGCGTTGACTCTTCCTTCCATTGTCTCTTTTGTTGTTTTGTCGGTTTTCTTGTCAAATAAAAGAAGAGACTCTTCGAAGTTTCTGACAACGAAAGAGAAAATAAAGTGAGTTTATATATACAGTGAGTTTTTGTTTCCTAGTGGTATTATAATCACAGAGTTATGAACTAAACTGTATTTAATGTCGACACTTATAAAATAAAATGTATTATTAGCAATTTATTATTGTCAACTTTTGCATCATTAAATCAGTGGGATTATTTGTTAAATAGCTTTGGTGTGTTTTGTTTTTTTATTTTCTTATGTTTCTCTCTTTTAGGAAGTTTGGTTCCCGAGATATTTCTATTTTACTCCAGTTCTTGCCTCCAGGAATATTTATCATTCTAGAGGAAAAAAGTTCTTTTATTTTATTTTAACATCAGTGTTCATAAGTGTTTTCTTTGGTTCCATATATCTATTTTTTGTTTCATAGGACTATTTCTAATTTTTTTTCCTTGTTCTATAGATCTATTTACAATTTATAAAACGTTAGATTTAGGGGTTCATTTAGGATGTAAACTTCTTTGATTTTATTATTTGCGTTTTTTTTTGTGTGTCGAAGAACAGGAAGCCAAATAATTAACTAAAAAAACATGAGAAATCATTTTTATAAATAATCAATTGTTAATATTGACTAAAATAACTAAAAAACAGAGAAATATTATTGTTAAGCTCGTTAGTTATGTTCTACATCAATCCGTTAACGTCTTAATAATGTCATGCATGACGATTGATAATGTCATGCAGGAATTAATATATCTTGATAAATTGATTCCAATGATTAGTTTGTCGTGTTACATGACAATTATATCTATAAATGTTAATTTTTTTGGCTATACATGAAGGTAGAATGTGATAACACCGGATTTTGACTATTTTTATGGATCATTTTAATATTTTTTACATGTGTTTTTACTCCATTTTCAAAGGTTTTCAAAAGATTTTTATGTTTCCGGATTTTAAAAGATTTTTCAGGTAATTTGGGATAAAGAGGCACAAAATAAAACAAAAAGACTCTTTTGGATAAATACAAACCGTCAGAACTCTCATGGAGAGATGAAGACCTTCTCACCGTCTGATCACCCTCAAAATTGGAAAACTTATAGAAGAATCAACCAGCTTTCAAATGTACTTGGTTAGAAGACATTCCAACGGTTGGATCTCAAGATATTCCATTAGCCCCGGAGCCACGCGGAGTCGGCCAGCAATTCACGCGACCGCGGCCAACAAGCTATTTGCCGCGGTCAGAAGCTTCCCGACCGCGGCCAACAAGCCAATTGCCGCATTCAACCTCCGACTTAAAGCCCACTTATCTAAAGCCCAAAGTCATTCACAGCCTCAATTCCGGAACCCTAGAGACCATGGAGTATTGGAGACTATAAATACATGTCATTTAGGTCGTTTTTAGAGAAAGCTTTTCATACTTTACAGAAACCTTTTTCCTTTAGCCGTTTTTATGAGATTTCTGTAGAAGATTGTTCAAGTCCGAGTTCTTCAATAGAGAAGCTTTCTTTATCTCTTTTCTTTACTGTTTTTCATTACTTTTAATAAAACCAATGATGATGTCGAACTCAGCCATGTCTGAGTAGATCCCGAGTTGGGCTTAGGGTTCCCGAAAGGGGCTCTCATAATCGATTAAGACATCTAAGTTTATAGATCTGGGATTTCGACCTGTTCTCTGTTTATTCTTGTTCTTATTGCATGTATGCTTGATTGATCACCTAGTATCTGATCTAGATAGTTAGTGTTGCGAAAGTTTTCATTAAGTATCAGCCCTAGAATGAAACAGGCGATTTTCCGTAAGAGTGGAAACCTACCTGCGGCGAGATCGTGAGTATTGACGAGTCTTGTGCAGCTCTTGCGTTCTCTCCCTTCCAGGGCTAGAGTGGAAACCTACTGGTCAGGGTTGCGAGAAACAGTTGGTTATGATCACGACAGTGACGTAGTCATACCGCCGTACTCTAGCTCTAGAACCCATATATTGTTATCCGTCAATCCCAATCTATCTACACTAATGTTAAAACCGATTATGATCCCTTAGAGTTCCCAAAAGCTCAGCGTTTTTAGCCATAGTTTATATTTTACTTGCCTTATTTTTGTTTAGTTCGATATTTTACTTGTTCCATTTGCATTTCATTCTATTTTCTTTACTTGCTTTTTAGGATAGATTTATTTGCTTTCTTTTGTTTTAGTTTAATTCGCAAGAAAAACAACCAACTTTTAAAACCAATTTAGTCTAGACATAAAGTTAAAAACCGTAGAAGAATACCAGGCACACAAATCTCTGTGGATTCGATCCCTAAATACTACAACTGATTAGTTGTGCACTTGCGGCTTTCATTTGTTTTGTTAAGGGTAAAACTTGTTCCCTCACGTAGTTCACACGAGCACGCATCAAGTTTTTGGCGCCGTTGCCGGGGATTTGTTTCGCTGCCTCTTGCTATTTTTCTTGTTTTAACTTCTGTTCTAGACACCTGATCTCTAATTCTTTCTTAAAGTTTTTCTGAACTATCTTTCCCTTCTTTTGTCTTTCTCTGAATTGCATGAATACCAGGCGTAGACCTGCAGGAGACATTCCAATTCTAGACGAGATAGACAGACACGAAAGAGAACTTCGAAGACTTAGACGAACGCAAGGAATGGCCAACGACGACCAGCCTGGAGATCCTATTAATCGAAATTTAAATATGGACCAAGAAGGGTCCGAACATGGAGAAAACGAAGAGAATGATCACATAGAAGGTGATCATGCTCGACAAGATGGAGAGGAGGATGAGGTTCTTCCAAGAAACCACCAGAACCGAGAGAGAGAAGGACGTGAAGACCTTGATCCACCCATCAATGTAGCCGATGGTGACCACCCAGCAATGCAGCCGAATGAACGCGTTCACCGCCCCATTCTGCCAGCAAATCAACACCGAAGACAAGCCAGGAACCATCGCATAGCTGACTTTGATGCACCTACTCAAAATTTTCAGAATCGATCTGCGATTCAAGTACCATTTTCAAACCGGAATGAGTTTGAAGTCAAGCCTCAAATCATCTCATTGGTGAAGCAAAACCAGTTCCATGGAGTTCCTTCTGAGCACCCAATGGACCATATCGAGCTTTTTGAAGAAATTTGCAGCATGATGAGAACAAACCAAGTTCCACCTGACTATTTAAAGTGTAAGTTGTTCCCTTTTTCATTAGCAGATAAAGCTCACCGTTGGTTGAAGTCTTTGCCTGCAGGATCGATTACTAATTGGGAAGAATGTAGAACAGCTTTCCTGAACCACTTCTACACTAAGTCAAGGTCGAACAATCTGAGAACGAAGATCTCAACCTTTCAACAAGGGCCAAATGAATCTTTCTATGAAGCTTGGGAACGTTTTAAGGAGTATGAACGTGATTGCCCTCATCATGGATTTGATGGATCAAGCCTGCTGAGCACATTTTACTGAGGTTTGCAACCAAAATACAAACTTTCACTTGATACAGCTAGCAATGGAGATTTTGGGCAAAAGACGATAACCCAAGGAAAAGCCCTCATCGAAAATTTGGCTCAAGCCAATAGCAATGACTGTCCTGAATATTATCGATCGATGAAGCAAGCCGGAACAGACAACAAGGAGATAACCGAGTTGAAGAACATGGTGAGCCAGCTTCTGAAGAGCAACAATCGCCCGATCCATGCTTGTGAAACCAACAATGGCGCAGAAGAGGAAGGACCTAGTGATATCGATCACATTAATCAAGCATTTCAAGAAGAAGATGTGAACTACGTAGGAGCACTGGTGTTATACCAAAATCGTTCCAACAACAACTTCAACAACAACTTCTGGAATGCAAATTACAACAATCTCTCTTACCGCAATCCAAATGTGGAGAACCCTCAAGATCAGTACTACCCACCTCAGCAAAAATCATTCCAAAACAAGTTTCAAGGTGGAAACTTTGGAGGAATAGTACCATATCAACCGCGACAACCATATAACTACCAAGGTACGGATTTTAACAATCAATTTGTACAACAGCAGGGAGTCACGACGAACCAGCTAGCTTCATAAATCGGTAGACTTGAACAGTCAATCCAACAGCTCGTTATGACGAACGAAAAAGCGTCTAAAGACGTGAACGTGAAAGTGGACTGCATGTACAATGTTCTGAATGGTAAGTTTGAATCTTTATCTTCGCACGTAAAGAAGTTAGATGTGCAAGTTGCCCAAACAGCCGACTCTATGAAGAGGCAAAGTGGAGGTCTTCCAGGAAGAGTTGAAGATAACCCTAAGAAGTTTTGCAATGCCATAACAACATTGCCCGAAGAAGAGTCCGGAACCGATGGAAAGAAAGAAGAAACCCCAATCTTTGTACCACTGTACAAGGACATCGATCCCAAGCAGCCACCGTTTAAGGTACCCGAACGATCACCGTTTCAAAGGCTTACCAAAGCCGATGATCCGGGACGTTTTGTTTTCCAGTGTTTCATTTCAGGAATCAAGTTTACAGACTGCTTGTGCGATTTCAGAGCCAATGTCAATATCATGTCTAAGGCATTTGCCGAAAGATTGGGCATAAAAACCTTAAGGACATCGACGGTTAAGGTTATCTTTGGAGATTCATCTCAAAAAGATACTGAATGGGCGATTCATGATCTACAAGTTCTAGTGGGAGATAAGATTGTTCCAGCAGATTTCCAAGTCCTGTAGATGGATAAAGACAAGGAGAGGCCACTCATTTTCGAGAGACCATTCCTAGCTACAATAGGAGCAATAATCGATCACGCAAACCGGCATGCTGTTTTCCTCAATGTGGACAGAAAGACATACTATCCTACTATCTTAGATGAATTTCCAAGTAAAGCAAACAGGCCAAAAGAGAAAGAAAAGGAAAAGCCGAAAGCTTTTGCAAAGATCAAGATCATCATTCCACCGGACGCAACAAAAACTAGTGAGGACCAGATCCAGGAGCTGATCGAAAACACAAAAAAGGTTCTGAACAACATTAAAGTCCGAAAGAAGAGTAAAGGTAAGAAGACTTCTCTTCAAGGAGAAGAAGTAAAACCTCCACCAACCGCAAGTGATAAAGGCACATCAAGTGGAGTGCCATTCAAATCAGCCTGATTCTTCATGCTTACGTCGAGCTAAACGACTTAAAACAAAAGCGCTTAATGGGAGGCAACCCATTTAGGTACTTTTTCTTTTAGTTTTCTTTTCCTTTTTAGAATTTATGCTTTCTTTTTCTTTTTAAGTTTTATGTATTTTATAAAACAAAAAACAAAAAAATCAGATAATTAGAAAAAACCAAGGAGAAAAAGGTAGGTTTTTAGGTGCTCGGCCCGGCAAAGACGAGAAGATTGGACAATAGGCCGCAGGAGGAAGACTCGCGGTCGCAACTGACGGAACCGCGGCAAAAGGTGCATCGACCGCGGCACCGTTAATGTGACCGCGGCCGAGCCCTCAGCTACCGCGGTCGCGCGTCTCCTGACCGCGGCCGTTGGTCGTTGAGATGATTCCGCGGATTTCTGCCGCTTCCCGGTGTTGCCTGGTGATTCCCGGTTTTGCCTGGTGATTCCCGGTATTTCCTGAAATGTTCCCGGTAAAACCCGAAAAGATCCTCCGTAAGTTTTAAACTTTCCTAATGTGCAAACAAGAAAATGTAAGTTCCCGTAAACTTAAAAAATTTCCAGAAATTTTCCGTTTTTGCTTCAAAAACGCTTTTTAAATAAAAGAAATAAACTTTTTGGATCAAGACTCTTTCTTCTCTTCTCTTCCAAAAGACTTAGAGATTTAGGAGAAAGAACACATTTTCAATTTTTAAGAGATTTTTGGCTCAAATCTCACTCTTTTTCGAAGCTGATTTCAATTCTGCCATCAATTCTCTCTTTCCAGCAAGGTATGAACCTCAAACTCACCATTCTTACTCGATTTTGAACTTAGGGTTTTCTTTAAAAACCCAGAATCTTGGTCTATTGATGGTGAAAATAGCTTAAGAATGATAGATTATCCATTTAGGTTATCTAAAAATCGATTTTAGCACATAGCTTAAGAGGAATTGAGATTTTTGAAATTTGGATTCTTCATGCTTCATAAAAATCGAATTTGGAACAGCAAAATTGATGAATTTGATTTAGTCTTGTGTGATTAGTGATTAGTATTGGGTAATCTTTAGAATTCACATGGAAATTGCTCAATAAAAACCGATTTTTAGAAGATTTCTATGTTGAGAACATAAAAAATCCGAATTTAGTCATGAACTACTTGATTTCTCTGATTTAATATCAATTTTGTTTGCTAATAATTTTAATTAATCTCTTTATACTAGTATTAGTATAACAGATCTTAATGTGTTAAAATTAGCATCCAAAATTCACTCTTTTTCCAAGAATCATTTCATTTTACAGAAAATAGATGAAACCAGATCCCGAAGGAGCCGACGAACTGGTGGCAGCTCCGATGATATTCCCGACGATGCTACTCTAGGAGAGTACATGCTGAACCAAGCCATACCGAGAAGAAGAAGCTATGTGATGAGATTGCTCCAGCATTCAAGAGAAACACGAGCACCTCTCGAACCACCACAGATTCGATACACTGGGAGGGAGACAAACCCGAGAGTGGGCTATGCAAGGCGTTTCAAGAAGCTGAACATCAAACCCACGCCTTGCATTGATTATCATACACTCGAGATGCTTGGAATCAGAGAGGATGTGATCTGGTACATCGGTGCACTTAAGCTGAGACCCTACTTGGAGCTGAACCTTCCGACTTATCCTGAGCTAGTCCGTGAGCTTTTAGCGACCGTCACACTCCACCACACGAAGAGGAGGAACCCCAGAGCATCAGATGGCATCTTGTCATTCTCCATCCGCGCACAGCCTTATTCTCTCACCATTTCCGAGGTTTGTGAAGCTCTTAAGCTTCCGTACACTGATGGCATCTACCTTGAAGATGAACCTGATCTTAACCTATGGAGAGAGATGGGTAATGGAGCTTACGATAGTGGGAGATCTAAGTCAGCCCTTCTTAGCCACCCAGCAGTAAGAGTTGTGCACAAACTTTTAGCACACACGATCTTCTCTAGAGCCAACATGGGAGGTGTCTTGAAGACTGAGCTCATTACACTTCAGATTCCGTTTATGGATGACCCACGACTTGCCTGCTTTACCTAGATCATATCGCAGAATATGATAAAGGTGAAGCATGATTTACATGGTTGCGATGACGCTACTCCAGCCTTCGGGAGTGCTATTACAGCGATACTACAGACTGTAGGATTCGATTTCTCATCTGATGATCCACTTCCCGATATCTGGTATGATCTACTTTATCTCTCTCGCGATCACACTATCTCTCGTGCCAGACAGGTTTGGTTACAAGTATTGCACTGGCACTGAGGAGCACCGAGTCCGCTTACCTTCATCAGCTATCCCGAGATTGTGCAACGGAGGACGCCCTCGATGGACTCCGGAATCCGATGATTTCCTGCCATCCGTACCTCAATTACCATTCACCATTGGCCAGTACATAGTGGCCAAGGCGAGGCGTGATGCAGCTGCGGCCCGTACTCAATTTCAGCAATCCATTCCGACCGGCCACACCTCATCATCCACATCATCACACACTCATTCCGATCTGGAGCGCAGAGTTGAGAGACAGGGACGACGCTTTGAGCACGTTGTCACCTTCTTACAGGAGCAGCACCAGTTCACAGACGACACTTCAGAGGATGAGTGATTGACCAGCACTTCACTACCATCACGGTTCTATCATCATTTTCTTTTCTTTTATCTTATTTTGCTTTTATTCACCATCTGTGATTTAAGTCTGGGGGAGGATGTCTATCCGTACTAATTATTTTCCTGCCTTTGCTTTTAAATTTCAAGTACTTTTTAAATTTTAATATGTAACCTATTCGACATTAAGTATTTTTCAGGAATGTTTGACGCAAAACTATGATGATTTAGATCTGCACACTTTTACACTATGCATGATAGCTCATTTGTGGTTAGCACTAGACTAGGCGGTAGCTAGAGTACTTGCACTACGAACTCCTACCAGAGGACTTCTATTCATGGAGATTCTTTCTAACAGGATATACTAGCTCATTTTATTTGGACTTAATATTGATATCTAATTTTCTCATCATTGATTTTAGGCAGGCATCGACATACACATCTAGGACGTCTTTTACCATCACTTTTACCACTCTTTGTCGTCCTAGATGACCAGTTTATCTTTATCTGGTACCATACCTTAAACCCAAAACCTTTGTTTTCAATCCTCATGCATTCTTTCTTTAGTTTATATCAGCAGATATGTGCAAAAACGTCGGAGAGAAAAGGAGCGACGCAGTTTTCAGTCACTCGCAAAAGAGACTGAATGGAATTGGGAAAGAAGAGTATCAGAAACATAATAAAGCTTTACAAGACAGATATTAACTGGTAAATTCGTGCTCTCTAAGACTCTATATCTAAAGGTGTTCCCTTTCATTTAAAAAAAAAAAAAAAAAACGTGAAAAGAGAAAGGGAAACAAAAAGCCTAATGAGTCTTAGATTGTCGAAATTTATGGAGCAATGAGCAACCACTATTCGTTTAAGGAGCTATTGTTTTGAAAGATTTACAAAAATCTAAGTCTGGGGGAGTTTGGAGAGAACTTGAGGAAGAAGACCACGAATCTATGTCGAGAAAAAAGTGACTGAAAACTGTGGATACCAACAGCTTCACTCTCTCTTGCGGTTTTGCATAATGTCTTGCATCCTCCAGATCCTCAGGTAACCATTAAACACTTTAAGCCATACCCCCAAATAATCCTTCTTTACACCTAGCCTAGATTGCCTTGCCTAGATTTTCTTTGATGAGAACCACCGAGATTTTTAATGAATGTTAAGAGCTAGTTGACTGGAAGTTAGATCTTAGTGCATAGATTTCTGCATGACGGATTAACGGACTAGTTATGTCTGTATTGCTAGTGAGAATTTTCTAGGCTATCCCCGATTGATGCATACTGATTGATATTGGTCTAGAAGTTTAGTCTCTGAGATTTTGTTTAGTTCCTGCATTTTCAAACCTCTCGCCGAGATTTAGCCTTTGTTTTGTTTGAGAACAAACAAAAGACTAAGTCTGGGGGAGTTGATAACACCGGATTTTGACCATTTTTATGGATCATTTTAATATCTTTTACAGGTGTTTTTACTCCATTTTCAAAGGTTTTCAAAGGATTTCTATGTTTCCGGATTTTAAAAGACTTTTCAGGTAATTTGGGATAAAGAGGCACAAAATGGAACAAAAAGACTCTTTTGGATAAATGCAGACCGTCAGAACTCTCATGGAGAGACGAAGACCTTCTCACCGTCTGATCACCCTCAAAATTGGACAACTTATAGAAGAATCAACCAGCTTTCAAATGCACTTGGTTTGGAGACATTCCAACGGTTGGATCTCAAGATATTCCATTAGCCCCGGAGCAACGCGGAGTCGGCCAGCAATTCACGCGACCGCGGCCAACAAGCTATTTGCCGCTGTCAGAAGCTTCCCGACCGCGGCCAACAAGCCAATTGCTGCGGTCACAACACTCCCGACCGCGGCATTCAACCTCCGACTTAAAGCCCACTTATCTGAAGCCCAAAGTCATTCCCAGCCTCAATTCCGGAACCCTAGAGACCATGGAATATTGGAGACTATAAATACATGTCATTTAGGTCGTTTTTAGAGATAGCTTTTCATACTTTACATAAACCCTTTTCCTTTAGCCGTTTTTATGAGATTTTTGTAGAAGATTGTTCAAGTCCGAGTTCTTCAATAGAGAAGCTTTCTTTATCTCTTTTCTTTACTGTTTTTCATTACTTTTAATAAAACCAATGATGATGTCGAACTCAGCCATGTCTGAGTAGATCCCGAGTTGGGCTTAGGGTTCCCGAAAGGGGCTCTCATAATCGATTAAAACATCTAGGTTTATAGATCTGGGATTTCGACCTGTTCTTTGTTTATTCTTGTTCTTATTGCATGTATGCTTGATTGATCACCTAGTATCTGATCTAGATAGTTAGTGTTGCGAAAGTTTTCATTAAGTATCAGCCCTAGAATGAAACAGGCGATTTTTCCGTAGGAGTGGAAACCTACCTGCGGCGAGATCGTGAGTATTGACGAGTCTTGTGCAGCTCTTGCGTTCTCTCCCTTCCAGGGCCAGAGTGGAAATCTACTGGTCAGGATTGCGAGAAACAGTTGGTTATGATCACGACAGTGACGTAGTCATACCGCCGTACTCTAGCTCTAGAACCCATATATTGTTATCCGTCAATCCCAATCTATCTACACTAATGTTAAAACTGATTATGATCCCTTAGAGTTCCCAAAAGCTCAGCGTTTTTAGCCATAGTTTACAATTCCATCGATTTTTACTTGCTTTCTTAGACCTGCATTTCAATTTTCTTAGTTCGTTATTTACTTGCTTTATTTACCTTTCATGCGATATTTTACTTGCCTTATTTTTGTTTAGTTCGATATTTTACTTATTCCATTTGCATTTCATTCGATTTTCTTTACTTGCTTTTTAGGATAGATTTATTTGCTTTCTTTTGTTTTAGTTTAATTCGCAAGAAAAACAACCAACCTTTAAAACCAATTTAGTCTAGACATAAAGTTAAAAACCGTAGAAGAATACTAGGCACACAAATCTATGTGGATTCGATCCCTAAATACTACAACTGATTAGCTGTGCACTTGCGACTTTTATTTGTTTTGTTAAAGGTAAAAATTGTTCCCTCACGTAATTGACACGAGCACTCATCAGAATGCGCTGAAGATAAATGGGAAGTTGAATTCTAAAACAAAATCGACAATCGAATTATCAATCCAAATATGAAAAATCTGAAGAAAAAAAATAAGAAAAGAAAAATAAAAAATGTGACCTGAACATTGGAACGAGACTTGAGCCAAAGAACATGCACGTTTAAGATTTACAATGTTTTTTTTTTAAACAATTAAGATTTGCAATGTTTCAATAAAAGTGAGAACATTTTTCATATACATAATATGAAGAGTGAGAACAATTTTAGACGGCGATAACAATATATAGTAAGGTTTTAAATTGGTACTTTAAGTGCTATTTTGAACAAAAGAATTGTACCAACAAAATTTTTGAATACACAACACAAGAATTATACGTTTTTTTTTAATATAATATGGATGACTTAAAAAAAAAAACGAATTCATTAAGGTATAAAACAGCATACGGAGTTTATAATGGTAAACAACATACGAATATTCGTTTACCCACAATTTTTTTGTTAATTATAGCTTCATCAATCTCCATTCCAAAAAAAAAATAAAAACAGGGGAGATTATTTAGATAAATAAATATTTATATAGGTATAAATAATCCATATATGATGCATTCATTTATCATATATCGGTAAATAACATAAAATCTCCCAAAAATGAGTAAATAATTTTGTAATCTGACAAAAACCAAAAATAAATTAAAAAAAAAAACCAGTTGAATTTCTCATCGATGTTATTGGTCTGATAGCTTTGCGAATCTATGTATGAAACTGCATGCTATGCAATTTTCTAGAAAAAAAAGTCTTCAATTGTTTAAGATATATTCTTTTTTGGTCAATTTTGTTTAAAATATATATAATACTTTAATAGTTTTATTTTAGTTAAAAAAAAAGATTCATTGACTTTGTGGAATGGAATTTATAGGGTGGACCTATTTTAAGAGTAAATATCCAATTTGTTTTTTTTTTAAGTAACAATTGAAACATCCAGAAAAATTATACAAACATATATAGGCGGCTATTCGGTTGGTATTCAGGGATCCCATTTTTGTTTTTGCATATGTCAGTGTACTATTTTTTTTTATTTAGTTAATGTAAGTGTATGAAAGGAATCTGAGAAGAAGTTTATCCGTTCATTGTCAGTCACCTAATAACTTATTTTATTGACTTTGTGAAGAACCAGAAATATATTCGTACGGATTTTGGTTATATAAAGACCAGACCGTATTTAAAGCAGGTTTTATGTTAAGGCTGGGCAATTATATGAGATCTGAGATCCAGTGTGTGTTTTTGTTTTACTAGTTCTCAAAATTTGGATTTCCAGAACTGGTGAATTTAGATTCGAATAGTAAAAATTCACAGATATGTGAATCAAGATAATACTGTTGTTCTTTAATGAATACTAAAATTTATTTCGTGTATCTGCACAAGAATTTTTTTAATCAAAATTTATTATGTAATTTATATTTATATATATATATATATAATTTTCTAAAGTTATAAAAATTTATTTTGTATTTATATATAATTTTATTTTTTAATTTTGTTTAATATTATTATGACCACGATCATAAAAACATAATTCTAATTCGGTCATTTTATTAATAAAAAATAACTATTATTATAAAAAATATATTTCTAACTTGCTCATTCTACTAATCCGAAAAAACCCTAATTATAAAATCATAATTTTAATTCGTGCATTCATATTATTATTATATAATATAAATATTTATTAATTTAAAATAATTTTATATTAATATCTTTTGATAATAACCTAATCCGCATAAGATCATAATTATGAAAAAAACATAATTTATCTCATCAAATTACCATATAATATTAATATTTATCTGTGATTGAATAATATTAACATAATATTAATGTGTGAAATTTTAGTCTGATTGAATAAAATTTAAAAATATATTAACATATTCATTAATTATATGTGTTATTCTAAAAATATTATTTAAATTTTAAATTAAATCTAACACATATTTAAGGAAGTCTAAAGTAATTGAAATTAATATTTATTTTTTATAATTTAATTTAATTTTTAAAAAAATAGTTTAAATTTTAAATTAAATTTAACCTATATTTAAAGAAATATTTAGTTATCTAAATTAATATCTAATTTCAGAATTAAATTTATGTATAAATGATGATATATATTTTAAAAAATATTACAATAAATTAAAAACTGTTTTCAAACAAAATTTTTTAAAAATTTATGAGTGTTTGAAAGCAAACATTAAAAGTGCTTCTAATTTTAAAATGAATAGATAGATGCAAGTAGATTTGGATATTTTGTTCTTTATAATAATTTTATGTAGTTTTACTAAATAATTTGTGACTCAATTGATATCGATCCATATTGATAAACTATTACCACAAATTGTTTAGAAATACAAAAATTGCTAAACACTTATCAAAATTCAGATCAGATTGGACGATCTGCTTATACTAAAAAAAATTGATAAATATTTGATATTTTAAGTATCTGTGGTGTTTGGTTTAGGATCTGAAATTTTTAAAACGGGTTTGAATATGTATGTAGATATAATTAAATTTCAGGGTATCCGATCAGTGTTCATCCATAATCTGCATTATTGGATATTGAATAACAAAATTTATCCATATTCTAAAGTTTTAGTCTTTATTTCTTAACAAAAATTTACAATTAGATTAAAATTCTCAAAATATAATTTATATCTAAAATACTGAACCGGCTCCAAAATCGATGATATGGTAATAGCATTTTCATATTCTACTCATTGATAGATCATCGCAAATTCGCAACTAATTATGAAGAGAAGCCTGTTCAATGCTTTTTGTTTTGGTTTTTGTCACAACAACAGGCAAATGATTAGTAAAAAACGGAAAACAATATACTATTTCTTGGCCGGTGAGATTAACTAACTATTATAGGTGTACGAATTACGATTAACAAATTGTGAACTTATTAAGGTGTATGGTATATTATCACGTATGGTCTGTAACAAAAAATTGTTAGTCAACGAATTATAGATTCCTTTTTAGCTATATATTGAATTGAGAAATGAAACGTTTGAGCAAATGATATTCTAAACTCTCAGAACCTCAACCAATCGAATTTTATATTCAGTTCAAAATAAGTATATGCATATTATATAAATAATTAAATAATAATAATCTACTTTCATCGCCAAAAAAGAGAGTTGACAAAAAAAGCACCAACAAACAGAAAACCATAGTCATATCAATAGAGTTTGCAGTAAGGCTAGATAAATTATCCATGATTGGAAATTTTATCAGTTATCCGATCCACTAGGACCCAACATTTTGGATATCCAGAATATCTATATCCTAATATTATAATTACTAGGTCTTGAGTCTCCACGAAATCACAGAGAAAATAAAGTATATTAAACTTTTAATTATTTTAAATATTTATAAGTAAACATACATATAATAAAAATGTGATGATACTTAGATGTAAATATCTAAATTTGAAAAATAACTATTATTATGAACAATAAATAGATATGACTTTTAAAAATATAAAAAAGATGAACGAAATCGTACAAAGCAATTAACACACCTTTTTATTTGAGTTTATAGTTTATAATTAATATAATAGTGTATAATTTAACATATACATCCATATAAAAAATAATTATACAATTGACATTGAGAAAAAGTTAAACAGCAATTATAACCAACATGATCAATTTTATCGATAGAAATTAATCGTTGATAGATATATTTTTACAATAAAAAGTTTTTAAAACATTATCATAATAAAAAATGTAAAAATCTCCAAACAAAGAGAATAAAATTCTAGTACAAAATCTTGTATGAAAAAAATTCAAATTTTTCATGACTTTTAAAAAATTTGGAAAACATTTGGATTTTTAAATCATTAGAAATAGTTTTGATACATCTTAAGTTAACATTATCTTTGAGAAACTTAAAAAATTCTTGAATTTATAAAATTATATAGCACTGAACATATTATATTAGCTTAAAAATTCTTAATTATGTGAAAGTAAAAGTAAAAGCTAGGATATAATTATATGCTCTTATATATCAGAGAAACAAAGACTCACTTAAAAACTTAATTAATAACAGTGGAGGCTCACGAGAAGTAGGGAGTAAAACACGATATTCTTTGCAACAAATTGAGAACAATGGCTATTTACTAACTGCATATGTTTCAGTACTTTCTAATGACTAAACCTAAGCATTACAATCGGGATATTGCATTAAGTTATTATTTAGTTTCTTTTTCGTGGTCTTCATCCTTTTTCTTAAAATTTTTAACATTATTTGTTCTTATATATATATAAAAAAACAGTTATGATATTATGACTAGCAATAGATATACTTATTATTCTAACTTTTTTGGGATAATGCTATCATTTGATATTCGTTGAAAATCACCATCTATTCAAAAATGAATTTTTAATAAATATGTGTAAATTAACATTACAAAAGTAATTTTTTAAATATATAATTTTAGTGATGTATTGTTAATCGAAGATTGTTGCTGGGAGAAACTTTCTAATTTTATTGAAGTTCCAGTGTTTATTTTTTTTTAATTCTTTTCTGCAAGCAAAATATTTACTTAAAAAATATATTATATCAATATCATATTAAACTTTTACATCCTTAAATGGAGGATAAAACAATAAAATTCCAACATTATCAGCCAAATTTTAAAAACATCCTACATGAGTAATTTTAAAAAATGAAAAAGTCAATACATAATAACTAATTTTGATCATATTATTGAATAAATAATACCTTCTTTGTTTAACAATAGTGAACTCATAGATCTTATGCCAGTAGTATTAGAAAAACTTGTAAATATACCAGATACTTCAACTTTATGACGTTTAACAGGTGAATTGTATGCTTGATATATAGAATGTTTACCCATCTCTAAATGAAATTAAAAACAATAATTTTGTTTTCTTGTTATATATATATATATATATTATTTGGTAGAAAGTTGTATTTTCTTAACGAAAAGTTATTCCTCTTCAATAAGTAATTGTGTTTTTATTTTGAAAAGAAGCAATGCTTCAATATTGATAAATAAATTGTTTAATTTTTGAATAGTTACATCGATTTAATAACCATTAACTCAAGAAGTGCAATGGTTGGTAAATTAACTTTAATTTTAAGAGTTGCAATGTTTAGTAAATACATACCTATAAACTCAACAGTTGCAATGGTTGATAAAATGACCATAATATTTAGAATTGCAATGTTTAGTAAAATAACCATAAACTCAATAATTTCAATAGTTCACCAAAATAATCATAATACTTAAATCTCTAACATTCATTTCCTATTAAAATGTAAGCATAGATTCACTATATAAACAACACATATACAAATAAAAAACCAGAAAACATAAACATACAATAGCTAGCAGTTATAAAAAAAATACAAATAAAAATATATTTAATGGTAAAACACAACGGTTCATACGTAGTTTTTCACAGAAAAGTATAATTTAAAAAAAAATAAACGAAAAAACACAACTTTATAATAATGATAACCTTTCATATTAATACATATTATACACCAAAATGTACAATTAATTTAAAATTGATAATAAATACAAAAGAAAAATAATTCATTCATAGTTTTTCACCGTTATTTTCTTCATAGATTTAGATTTTTATTTTGGTTCTTCCTAACCTTTTCTTTTGTCTGGAAACTTTTTTGTGATTTTTCATTTTCTTATTTTCAAGAGTACAATCTTCATCACTTTTACATAAATTGATTTCTTATGTGTCTTCTTTTTACACTTCACATCCAAATCTATTTGTTACATTATCCACTTTAGAATGTGCATCTTTAATCCCTATTATAATTTGGTATATCAATATTTCTTATGTCAAATAAATTATATAACTATTATAGTATAACCAAAAGTAGTGCTACATTTGCATATTTAATGATAAATTAAATTTAAAAATTAGATTTTAAAATATAACTAATCAACTCAAGGGACAAAAGATTATGTTGCCTTCTAATATTAATGATAAACTTGCCAAAAAATTATCATTTTTCAGTTTAGTGATATTTTTTTTAATTTTGTTCCAAAAATATATTTCTAAATATTAAGCGGATGTGAGGCCCTCTAATTCAAGTTCTTCTTTATTCATGTCTGAATATAATTTTTTTTTAAAAGCAAATTTTAAAATAGAACTAACAACTCATAGGAAAAAAAATATTATGTTGCATTTTAAGATTAGTAATATAATTGCCAAGAGAATTACCATTTTTAATCCAAATTATTTGGCTTTCTTTCCAAAAAATATTTTTTGGGGAATGAGCAGATCTTTCACGCTCCACTTTAAGTTTTTCTTTATTCATGACTAACCATATACTTAAAAGAAAATTTCTAACACCATTTCGGTTACAATTGCTTGCGGATGAACAATGTTTTTTCTCAAAGAATTCTAAGTTAATTTGAAAATTTTCAACAAAAAATTAATGTATAAGGTGTTGTTTTTCAAAATTAGAGAGCATTATGAAAAAAATTTCAAATAAAAAAAATAATGAAGAATAGAACAAAATATATACAATCTCCAAAAGACATAAAATTAAGAGAAGTAACCTTTAATAATCGTCGGTTATGTAAAACATGGTACAACTAATAAAATAAAACAAAAAGACACAACTGTAGAATTGTAACCATTGAATAAATTAGCAGTTATATACAAAAATATATAATTAATTAAAACTAGAAAAAAAAACAGAAAGACAAAATGGTCTACTCATAAATTTTATTTTATAGAATTCTAAAGTGTACAAATGAATAGTTGCAATAGTTTAGAAGAAATATAATTCCAACAGTTGCAATGATTTAATAATCATTAACTCAATATGTGCAATGGTTGGTAAAATAACCTTAAACTCAATAGTAGCAATGTTTATTAAATAATGGGTTTAATGCAAAAAAACCCAACACCTTATTTTTTTTTGCAAAAAAACCCATGAGCTCACAAAAATGCAAGTCAAACCACTCACCTACGAAGTCACCCGCTAAACGGCCCAGGCCCATATTGATGACGTGGCGTAATGAAAGTCTGTTAAAAAAATGGACGGAAGGTTAAATGCAGAGTTTTTTATTTGCGAAAACAGTGTGTTATTTCGAGTTGTTGTTGTTTTTTTCTTAAAAAAACGGCATGAAATTTGCCTTACACATAACTTCAAACACTTAGTCGATATTTTGAGAGAAAGGGGGAAATTAGAAATTAGGGTTTGTGGAAAATCGATTTGGGGAAAATTGATTTGGGGGAATTCGATTTGGGGGTAATCGATTTGGGGGAAATCGATGATGAGTTAGGGTTTAGTCGAATTCTCCAAAATCGTGGGGTCTAGGTTAGTGCCAACGACTTCGCGGATTCGAATCGAAGAGATTTTGCGGCGATTTTGAAGAATCTAAAATTTGAGGCTACAGAGTTGAGGATCTTACTTGTGAGGTAGAAATCGAGATTGTAAAATGAGGTAATGCTCTGTAACTCTTTCTCTGTATCATTTTTCATCTGTTATTGGAATCGATAGTCATAGTTTTTTTGTCGTTGTTATAGTTTCGATCTGTATTTAATGGCTGGAGGGTACTGGTCACCGGATGACTATTATCTTGGTGGGGAGTCTCATTTTGCGGGTAGACACAATAGTAAAGATGTTACAGTGAAGAAGATTGTGATTCTATTGACAGATTACATCGGGTATGAGGACAACATGAGGATGATATCTTGGTATCCGCCTGATCAGCCAGACAAAAAACAAGACATTGAAGATGATGAGTTGCTTGCTAGGGCTGTTCACTACGGTGTTGGGACAGGGGCTTTAACCCTTTATGTTGTTCGAGAAGATGACCCTTATATTGGTCGGCGATTAGGTGTTGCAAATTCATCAGTCTGATGACGAAGGCCTAGGGTTTAATGAAGACAATGCTTCTGATGGTTCACAATCTGACTCTGATGATCAAGTCGAAAATGGGAATGAAGAGCTTGATAAGTACAGCAGCAGTGATAGTGAAGAAAATGGAAAATTTGAGATAGATGAAACTAAGTACCGTAGGTTTGAGTTGGGTCAAGAATACCGGACGGTGGAGAGCTTCAAGAAAGCAGTCACTAAATATGCAGTGAAGCATAGGAAGGATATTAAGTACCACAGTCACTAACAGCAGTGTGTTGTGACAGAAAATGTCCTTGGAGGATATATGCATCAATAAACAGCAGCTCTACTAGGGTGGTTGTGAGGACTTTGCAGGAAGAACATAACTGCACTTGGCAGGGTAAAGTAAGTCTCCTCAATAATGCTAGAATATCTGAGTTGTTCATTGAAGAATTCAGACTGAATCCGGATTTTTCAGCAAATCAGTTGCAAATGAAACTATTGGCTCGTAACATTAATGTCCCTTGGACAATCTGTGAGAGGTCTAGGCTTAGATGTCTGCAAACGTTTGATAATGAGCAAGCCGAGCAATTTGGAAGACTTTTTGACTATGTGCATGAGCTGAAACGAGCAAAACCTGGATCTAAAGTGGAATGTGATGTCAGGGAGACCAGGTTCTACAGATTTTATGTATGTTTTGCTGGTCTGGCAGAAGGTTGGAAGTTAGCTTGTAGGCCTATTATTCACCTCGCTGGGACTCATCTGAAATGGAGAATGACAGGGGTACTTTTAGTGGCGTGTGGCCGAGATCCGAATGATCAGATGTATCCAATAGCTTGGAGTATTGTAGAAGTTGAGAACACACCGAATTGGTTGTGGTTCTTTGAACATTTGAAAGATGATTTGGGCTTGTCATCAGGTAATGGCTACACGTTGGCAAGTGACCATCAGAAAGGATTAATTGCTGTAGTCTAAATCGTCTTGCCATATGCTGAGCACAGGTCATGTGCAAGGCATGTTCATGCTAATTGGAAGAAGAAACACTCGGGAGCAGAGCTAGAAGATTTATTTTGGGCTGCAGCTGATTCGTATTATCCACAAGAGTTTGATAGGAAAATGAAAGAATTGAAGGAGTATGACTCTGATGCACATGCTGCATTGAAGACTAATGTCTTCTGTCTCTGGTCAAGGTAATATTCTAGTTTTACCATAGATGGTGTAATTTTTTTGCCGTTAGCTTAAAGTCTTTTGTTTGTTGATGTTGATGCAGGGCTTTTTTCTCTGAGTATTCAAAGTGTGATGCAGTCGAGAACAACTTAGGAGAGTCGTTCAATGCAGCTATCAGAATTGCACGAACAAAACCGGTGGTCGAAATGCTAGAAGAAATCAGACGGAGAGTGATGGTGTGTAATGATAAGAAGAGGCTCGAAGCTTCTAAAACCAGAGGAGATTACACTCCTAAAGTTGTGGCCTTACTTGATCAGCAGATCGAATTGGCGAAGCACTGTAGGCCATTACCTTGTGGACTTGGAAAATATGAAGTGGGCTATTTCAACGACAGGTATGTGGTGCATCTGAGGAATGAAACAAGCTGCACATGTAGGCTTTATCTCATTAGTGGAATTCCTTGCTGCCATATTGCTTCTGGACTTAGACTAGAGAGAAATGCTGATCAAGACCCAAAGACTCTTATTAGTCACTGGTTTACAGTTGAAAAGCTTAGAAAATGTTATGCTTCTGCTTTGAATCTTGTGAATGGTATGAACATGTGGGAGATAACTACCACTGTTCGGGTTAAACCTCCACCATACAAGAGACCTCCTGGTCGGCCTCCTGGTACACAGAGAAAGAAAGAGAAGGGTGAGGCCAAAAAACAACCCAAAGCAATCATGTTAAACTTAGCAATTTTTTGGTTTTTTTTAGCAATCGTGTTAAACTTAGCATTCTTTTGGTTTTTACTTTGTGTAGCACTGCAGCAAATGTGGTCAAGAAGGTCATAACATTCTCAAGTGCAAGAATGATCCAGCACTGAAACCTCCGAAGAGGCCACCGGGAAGGCCCCGTACTAGACCTATAAGTGAATCTTCTTCATAGCCACCTGAAAGCAGATATTTGTTGCCTCCAAGTGATGTCCGAGCTGAATCTTCTTCTCAGCCTGCACCAAACTGCAATTCTGTGCCTGGACCGAATAGAAATTGGGTGCCTCAGAGTAATGATGGAGCTGGTACTTCTCAGGTTGGTGGAGGTTGGGGAGCTTGGTTCAATAGTGGAGCTGGAGCTTCTTCTCAGCCTGAGGAAGATCAGGAAGATCTTCCGAGCCTCTCCTCTGCACTTCCACGAAGGAAGCGTGGCAGACCACGCAATAATCCATCTGCTGAAGGTCAGGCAGATATGCATTCTCAACCAACAAACAGAGTTACAAGATCAATGCAGCCTCCAAGAGTAATTTGAATTTTGGTTGGTTATTTTGGTTTACTTATACACATACATCTTATGGTTTCTTTACACAACTTTTTTTTTGTTTTGCAGGAAGGGTATGGTATCTTCACAAGTCCAGAGACAGGAGATGATTACATTCATCTTGGGAGGTCTATGAGAGATACAAGCAACAACACAGTCCTTCCAAGCAGCCTCTACCGAGCTAGAGAAGCAAAGAAGATGGCAGTTGCTTGTCGTGGTGGTAGTGGCCGTGGCTCCTCACAACCGTGATGTTTTTCTTTTGTTATGTTTTTAAAAAAACTACGTATTATGATGTGTTTTGAACAAGGAAAAAACTGGTTATGAGTCTTTGTTGAGACTTTGGTTGTTATGACTGTTATGAGTCTTTTTAATGGTGATTGTTATGATTGTGTTATGACTTTGTTATAAGTCATTTTAATGGTGGTTCTTATGCAGCATCTGATTCTTTTAGAATTCAACACATAAGATACACCTTACCAAATACAATAAAAGACAGATTCTGAAATATAAAACACAAAAGTAGATAGTCTTAACAAAGGATTAGATAGTCTTACATAACAACACAAAAGTAGATTGTCTTACATCAATTGAAATTAGCTTACAACACATAACTAGATATTCTTACATAATACCCTTTAATGTTTTATGGAAAATGAAGGGTTCAACCGATAATGCAACAAAAAGGAACACAAGCTTACTTCACCAAGCTTACTTCACCAAGCTAACAAGCACACCAACAACAACGATGGTAACAACGACGGCCACAACCATCTTCACCTCTTTTGCTTACTTTTTCTTCACATCAAGCAACTCCTTCACCATCTTCAATTCATCTTCTCCAAGTTTAGAACACTCAGAGTGGTAATGTCCATAGCGAATCCTAGCCTCAAGAGTCTTCAAATCTCCCTTCACTTCCATCAGCTCCTCAGTGAGTGCTTCATCCCACCACTTCCACACATGAACTCCTCCATCCTTAAAAAAAAATCGCTGATTCAACATACTAACTTCATCACTCACTTTTCAAATTATTTGGAATTGAATTTTCATCACATCATCCTAACAAGCATTCGATTTTCATCACAACATCCTAACAAGATTTCGATTTTCATCAGAGTATACTAACATCCAAACTTCATCACTCAATTAGCAAAAAAAATTCTGGAAATAAATTTTCACCACTCACTTCTTGCTCGTGAATAAAGGAACTCACAGAGTTGTTAGAACATGTATAGAAGCGCCTCCCCGGATTTGTGATTGTGTGAGAGGTAACAAGAACTGTAGAACCACCGCAAAAGCCCTTTGTGGGAATGCCGTGAAGACCATAGCGACGACCCCTAGAGCTAATGCTTGACCTGGATGAATCGCTGCTATGATTGAATGTCATCTTCCCTGTTAACAAATGAGTTGACTCAAAATTTTCAGAAAACCCAGATATCCAGAATTTTTAAAACCAGATTCTCAAACTAATACTCTAATATAACCAACCCAGAAACCAGCGATGAGTATAGAATCATGCACAAGCTCACCGTATCTGCTAGTTCAGGAAAAAGCTTCGATCTTCTTCTTTGAAACTTCCACTTCGCTTATACCGCCGCAAAGAACTAGAACCCTAATTTCGATTTTTTCCCCAAATCGAATGCTCCCACATATGAGACATAATGCCTTTTAACATGTTCCCTTTCATTTAAAGCACATGTCTATAATGTTGGTCGTAAAAACAACATGATCTTTCCGTAATTCAGAACGCTTTGTTTTGATTCCCGTAAGCGATATAACGATGACTTAACGGATGGGCCGTTTAACGGGTGACTTCGTAGGTGAGTGGTTTGACTTGCATTTTTGTGAGCTCATGGGTTTTTTTGCAAAAAAAATTAAGGTGCTGGGTTTTTTTTGCATTAAACCCTTAAATAATCATAAACTTAAGATTTGCAATGACTGTAAAATAATATAATCTCTAGAATTGTAATGTTTAGAGAAATAACATAAACTCAATAGTTGCAATGGTTCACTAAAAAACGGTAACACTTAAATCTCTAACATTCATTTCCCATTAAAATGTAATCATAGATTCACTAAATAAACAACACATATACTAATAACAAACAAAAAAAACACAACCATACAATACCAACCTTTCATAAAATTAGCAGTTACACACGAAAATATACAATTTATAAAATATTTAATGGAAATACACAACTGTTCATTCATAGTTTTTTCACGGAAATTTATAATATAAAAAAATTAAACGAAAAAACACAAAATTATAATAATAAATTTCGTAAAAAATAATTGTTATACATGAAAATGTACTATTAATAAAAAAATAATATGAATAGAAAGACACAATGGTTGATTCATAGTTTTTTATATTGTTATTTTCTTCAGAGATCAAGGTTTTTTTTGTTTTTCCTAGCCTTCTCTTTTGTTTTGAAACTTTTTTTGGGATTTTTCATTTTTTTTATTTTAAAACTTAAATCTTCATAACTTTCACATAAATTGGCTTCTTCATTGTCTTCTTTTTCATTTCACATCATATCTATTAGTTGTATTATCTACTTTAAAAAGTGCATCTTTAATCCTCATTATAGTTTGGTATATCATGTTTCATATGTCAAATAAATTATACAATTGTCTCATATTTTCTGGATAATGAGTGAATGGTAGATCCTCCAATTCAAGTTCTTCTTTATTCATGGCTGAATAAAATTAAAAAATATATATAACTAAAAAACTCATAAGACAAAAGAGAATATTGCTTTTTAAGATTAGTGATATGATTGCCAAGAGAATTACCATTTTTTGTCTAGTCCAAACTTTTTGGCTGTTGTTCTAAAAATCTTTCACCTTTTATTTTAAGTTTTTCTTTACTCATGGCTAACCATCTACTAAAAAATCTTTCTTGTAACATCATTTCTGTAACAATTGCTTGCAAATGAACAATTTTTTTATTAAAAATTTTTAAGTTAATTTGAAGTTTATCGACAATAAATTGATATATAAGGTGTTGTTTTTCAAAGTAAAAGAGCATTATAAGAAAAAAAGTTCAATAAAAGAAATAATGAACAATGAACAAAATATATTACAATCTTGAAAAGAAATAAGTATTAAGAAAAGCAACTGTTGATAATCAGCGGTTATGTACAAATGACACAATTAATAAAATAAAACAAAAAGATACAACCGTAGAATTGTAACATTTGAATAAAATAGCAGTTATACATGAAAAAGTACAATTAATTAAAACAAATAATAAATAGAAAGACACAATGGTTCAATGATTCATTCATAGTGTTTCATATTGTTATTACTAATAGTACTATTTCTTGCAAATGAACAATATTTTTATCAAGGAATTTTAAGTTAATTTGAAGTTTATTCACAATAAATTGATATATAAGGTGTTGCTTTTCAAAGTAAGAGAGCATTTTAAAAAAAAATAGTTCAATAGAATAAATACTAAAGAATAAAGCAAAATATATACAATCTTGAAAATACATAAGTATTAAGAGAAGCAATCGTTGATAATCAGCGGATATGTTACAACTAATAAAATAAAACAAAAAGACATAACCATAGAACTGTAGCCTTTGAATAAATTAGCAGTTATACATGAAAATGTACAAATAATTTAAAAAAATAATAAATAGAAAAACACAATGGTTCAATGATTTATTCATACTGTCTTTTTTTTTATCATAACCAACTAAATGAATACGAAAATTATCATGTCCAGTATTCTTAGATCTATCTCTTGCTTTTCGAAATACCTTTGCTTGAACATGAATTCATCAACCATATCTATCAACTGTGAAACAATATTCTCATCTAGCTCATCACTATCATCCCCATTCAGTGAAGTTAGACGATTTTTTAACTCATTAGCAGTATCAAAAATATACATTTGAGAGAACTTTGATAACAAAGATCCAATAAGATAATAATTTTCACCATGGACCTTGAAACAATACATTCCATATGTATTTTGAAAAAAAATAATCAATTTCTACACCCATAGAAGTAAAAGCTATGATAGAAATATATGCTCTTATATATTGGAGAAACAAAGGCTCACTTAAAAGATTAACTAATAATGGTGGAGGATCACGAGCAGTAGGGAGTAAAACACGACCTTGTTTGCAAAAAATTGAGAACAATGGTTGTTTAATACCTACATCTGTTTCAGTACTTTCTAATGACCAAACCCAAGCATTACAATCAGGACATTGCATTAAGTTATTATTTGGTTCATTTTTCGTGGTCTTCCTTCTTTTCCTTTATATTTTTAACATTATTAGTTCTAATATATTAAAAAACAGTTATGTTATTATGACTAGCAATAGAAATACTCACTATTCCAATTTTTTTTTTGGATAATGCTATTGTTTGATGTTGGTTGAAAATCACCATCTATTCAAAAAAAAATTTTTAATTATTATATTTCAATTAACATTCCAAAAGTATTTTTTGAAAAAATATATAATTTAAGTGATGTATTGTAATTGAAGATTGTTGTTAGAATTTGCAGTATTCATTGATTTTTGAAACTTTTCTGCAAGCAAAATATTTTTAAAAATATATTACATCAATTTCATATTAAACTTTTACACCCTTAAATGGAGGATGAAACAATAACAATTCAAATATTATCAGCCAAGTTTTAAAAACATCATACATGAGTAGTTTTTTTTTTTTAAGTCAATACATAATAACTAATTTTGATCATATTATTGAATGAATAATATCTTCTTCGTTTAACAATAGTGAACTCGTAAATCTTATGCTAATAGTGTTAGAAAAATTTGTAACTGTAGCAGATACTTCATTTTTATGGCGTTTAACAGGTGAATTGTATGCTTGATAGATAGAATGTTTACCCATTTCTAAATGAAAATTAAAACAAAAACTATGTCTTATTGTTATATATATATATATATATATTTGGTAGAAAGTTGTATCTTCTTAATGAAAATTTGTGCCTCTTCAATAAGTAATTGTGTCTTTATTCTGAAAAGATGCAATGCTTCAATATTTAAAAATAAATTGTTTAAATTTTGAACAGTTGCAATGGTTTAATAATTATCAACTAAAGATGTGTAATGGTTGGTAAATTAACTTTAATTTCAGTAGTTGTAATGTTTAGTAAATAACTAGAAACTCAAGAGTTGAAATGGTTGATAAAGTAACCATAAAATATAATTATAGATTCACTAAATAAAACATATTCATATATTAATAAATACAATCTTGAAAAGACATAAGTATTAAAAGAAACAACTGCTGATAATCAGCAGTTATGTACGAAATGATACAATTAGTAAGATAAAATGTAAAGAGACAACCATAAAATTGTAACTTTTGAATAAATTAGTAGTTATACATGAAAAAGTATAATTAATTAAAAAAATAATAACAAATAGAAAGACACAATGGTTCAGTGCATTCATAGTTTTTCATATTGTTATTATTTCCTACTATATGAGTAATTTTTTAAAAATTAAAAAGAAAATACATAATAATTAATTTTGATCACACTATTGAATAAATAATACCTTTTTAACAATAGTGAACTGGTAGATCTTATGCCAATGGTGTTAGAAAAAATTGTAATTGTAGCAGAACTTCATCTTTATGGCATTTAACAGATTAATTGTATGTTTTATAAATATAATGTTTACCCATCTCTAAATAAAAATAGAAAAAAAACTGTGTCTTATATATATATATATATATATATATATATATATATATATATAATTTGGTAGAAAGTTGTATTTTCTTAATGAAAAATTATGCCTCTTCAATTAATAATTGTGTCTTTATTTTGAAAAGATGTATTGCTCCAATATTGAAAAATAAAATGTTAAATTTTTGAACAGTTGCAATGGTTTAGTTATTATCAACTCAAGAGGTGGAATGGAGAGCAAATTAACCTTAATTACAAGAGTTGCAATGTTTAGTAAATAACTATAAACTCAATAGTTGCAATGGTTGATAAAATGATCATAATCTCTAAAATTACAATTAGGAAAATAACCATAAACTCAATAGTTGTAATGACTCACCAAAAAAATTAGCACTTAAATATTCCACATTCATTTTCTATTAAAATGTAATCATATATTCACTAAATAAACAACACATATACCCAAAAAAAACAAAAGACATAACCATAAAATAGCAAGCAGTTATATTCATTAAAATATATTTTAAAAAAAAATTAATGAAAGGACATAACGATTTATTCTTAGTTTTTCATAAAAATTATAATTTAAAAAAAATAAATAAATAAAAAGACACAACTTTATAATAATGATAACCTTTCATATTAATAACTGTTATACTAAAAAAACAAATATTAATTAAAATAATAATAAAAACAAAGATAAAATGATTCATTTATAGTTTTTCATATCGTCAGTTTATTTACAGATTTAGGCTTTTTTTTATGTTCTTCCTAGCCTTTTCTTTTGTCTTGATATATATATATATTTTTTTTTGATTTTGTTATTTTCAAAAAAAAAAAACCAAAAGACATAACCACAAAATAGCAAACAGTTATATTCATTAAAATATATTTTAAAAAATATTTAAAAGGAAGGACATAACGGTTTATTTATAATTTTTCACAGAAATTTATAATTTAAGAAAACAAATAAACAAAATACACAACTTTATAATAATGATAACCTTTCATATTAATAACTGTTATACTAAAAATATAATATTAATTAAAATAATAATAAAAACAAAGATAAAATGGTTCATTTATAGTTTTTCATATCGTCATTTTCTTCACAGATTTAGGTTTTTTTTTATGTTCCTCCTACCCTTTTCTTTTGTCTTGATATATATTTTTTTATTTTTTATTTTGTTATTTTCAAGACTAAAATCTTTATCACTTTCACATAAATTAGCTTCTTCTTTATCTTCCTTTTTCACTTCACATCCAAATATATTAGTTGCATTATCTACTTTAGAAAATGCATCTTTAATCCCCATTGTAGTTTGGTATATCATTCACGTGTCAAATAAATTATATAATTATTATAGTATAACCAAATGTATGTAGTGCTACACTTGCATATTTAATAATAAATTAAAAATCAGATTTTAAAATATAACTAATAAGCTCATAGGGAAAAAGATTATATTGCCTTCTAAAATTAGTTATAAACTTGTCAAAAGAATTAAAAATTTTCCGTTTAGTCCGATTTTTTTGAATTTTCTTCCTAAAATATTTTTCTGGATGTTGAGAGGATGTGAAACCCTCCAATTCAAGGTCTTCTTTATTCATGACTGAATAGATTTTTTAAAAAAAAAAATTGAAATGGAACTAAAAAAACCATAGGAAAAAAAAATTATGTTGCCTTTTAAGATTAGTAAAATGATTGCCAAGAGAATTATAATTTTTTGGCTTTTATTCCAAAAATATTTTCTTGGGAAATGAGCAGATCTTTCACCTTTCATTTTGAATTTTTTTTTTATTCATAGCTAACCATCTACTAAATTTTTTTTCTTGTAACATTATTTCTGTAACAATTGCTTGCAAATGAACAATGTTTTGATTCAAGAATTTTAAGTTGATTTGAAGATTATCAACAGCTAAATGATATATAAGATGTTGTTTTTCAAAGTAAGAGAGTATTATAAAAAATTTCAATAAAAAGATAATAAAGAATGAAATTAAATATACATAATCTTCAAAAGACATAAGTATTAAAAGAAACAACCTTTGATAGTCAGTGGTTTTATATGAAATAGTACAATTAATAAAATAAAATGAAAATACACAACCGTAGAATGATGAACTTTATATAAATTAGTAATTATACATGAAAATGTACAATTACTTAAAAATAATAATTAGAAAAATACAATGGTTCAATGGTTCATTCATAGTTTTTCATCCAATGTTTTAATAAGGAATTTTAAGTTTTTTTTTTAACGACTGAATTATATTGACTAAGAAACTTTTACAAAGTCTTGGTGTAACATGTGCGAGATAAATCTAGGAACATAGAAATAATAATTATACAAAGAATTCTCTGGTATTGCTTTCTTTGCTAAGATATCAGCTACCATATTCCTTTTTTTCCCCTCCAACAAAATTGGACGGACTTCTTCAAACTTTTGCTGCCAAAGCCTTGCTTCACGGATCCAATTGTGTAACCCAAAGTTGATTTTCTTTCCATTTAACAAATTGGTCACTAACTGATTATCTCCTTCAAATATGACCTTTTTGAAACCTCTAGTCCAACAGTGCTGCATTGAGATGATTAATGCTTGAAGTTCACTTTCAATTGCTTTAGAAACTTTGTTGGCTTGTGCTCGTCCTGAACCTTGATAAATGCCTCTGTTATCTCTGAGTATCCATCCTGCCTTAGCTGGAATATTTCTGTTGATGAAGGAAACATCATAACTGCATTTGATGAAGCCTTGTGAAGGTTTGTTCCAGTATGAGTGACGACTGGAGTGAGACATAATCAGAGGTGGAGTGTTGTGGTTCTTCCACGAGGGTTCGACGCAGTCATTCCATTCCATTGCATCTTGTCTTGCAAGCCTTAGAGTCAGTCCCCACGTTATATGTTGTTGTTGATACATCAACATATTCCGACTTTTCCATAATCTCCATAGAATCCACAAAGGCAAATGCTTAAAATGTGACAAAGTACTCCGGGTATTGCATGACAAACAAACCTCAATTTTTGCCTCAAGAGTCATAGTTTGATCCAGGATCGTTTAATTTGAAATGCCTGATCCTCTCCAAACCACCTGAGCATATGGGCAATCGAAAAACAGATACTTTACAGTTTCATCACCTCTGCAACATCTTTTACATCGTGAGTCCTAAGAGATATGTCTTATTTTTAAAGTATCTCCAGTACTTAACGCTTGTGAAAGTAATCTCCAGAGAAAATGTTTGAGTTTAGGCGCTATATGAAGTTTCCAAACTGTGCTCTTGACATTTAAGTCCCCGGGAGGAGCTCTTGACAGGGCATTATCTGGGAGGTGAGTACTGAGCCAGTATCCAGATTTCTGGGTGTAGATACCATCGTCTGTATAGTGATATCCGAGAAGATCTCTGCCTGTTGTTTGACTTATCTTAAGAGATAAAATGCTCTCAGCATTTTCAGCCTGAAAGATATCTCGTACAACATCTTCATCCCATCTTCTTCTTCTATTATCGATCAGTTGGGTCATGGTGATAGAATCATCTTTTTGGTCTCGTGGTCTTGGTGACCGTGGTGGATGAGTTGGTAACCACTGATCTTCCCAAACATTTATAAAGGATCCATCCCCAATGATAAATCTCATCCCCTTCTTCAATAGATCCTTGCCGTGTAACAGAGACTTCCAAACATAAAAGTCTTTGCGTTTTCTTGTGGCATTAAGAAGATGACTATCATGGAAGTATCTTCCCTGAAGGACTCTTGCTGCTAAACAGTTTGGATTTTGCAGAAATCTCTAAACCTGTTTTGCAAGCAAAGCGGTATTGAAGTTTTCAAGGTCTCAAAATCCCAAACCTCCTTTCTCTTTCGGGTAAACTTAATCTTTTCCAGGCGTACCAATGCATCCCTTTCTTATTGTTACCAGAACTCCACCAATATTTGGCCAGTATTGCACTGATCTCCTCACAGATAATTTTTGGAAGTTTGAAGACATTCATGGAGAAGATAGGCATAGCTAAAGCCACTGATTTGAATAGTATTTCCTTTCCCCCGTGTGAAAGGAAGCCCTTACTCCAACCTTGTGTACGGTCTTGCACTTTATCAATAATATACTGAAAAATTTCACTCTTCTTAGAGCCAAATTTGCTCCGGCAACCCAAGATACTTCTCATTTCCACCATCATTGTGGATATTTAGGATGTTCCTCATCACTGTCCTTGTAGTATCTTTAACCTTTCTTCCAAAAGTGATCGCAGATAAGTTAACAGCTTGTCCTGAGATAGCTTCATAGGTTGCAAGTGTTCGTTTGATACCTCTGCAAGATTTGACATTCGCCAAAGTAAAAAAGAGGGAATCATCTGCAAAAAGAAGATGATTGATCATCGGACTTCTGTTGCTAATCTTGATTCCCTGAATTTGTCTTTCAGCCATTGCTCTATTCATTAGGTGTGACAGAACTTCAGCACACAAAATGAACAGCTATGGGGATAATGGATCCCCTTGACGCAGACCTCTCTTTGGTGATATAAGCCCACAAGGTTGTCCTTGATGAGAATAGAAAATCTGACTGTAGAAACGCATGTCATGATCCATTGAATCCATTTGTCTGTAAAGCCCATTCTTTTCATAGTTTCCTCCAAGAATCTCCATTCAAGACAATCATAGGCTTTGGTGATATCTGTTTTGATCACCATATATGATTGAGCTTGCCTTTTCCTTACTTTTAAAATGTGCAGGATCTCATGAGCAATGATGATGTTGTCAGTGATCATTCTTCCAGGAATAAATGCAGCTTGGTTTTCTGTTATTAGACTTGAGAGATAGGGTTTGAGTCGATTCACCAAAATCTTAGAAATGATTTTGTATGAAACGTTACACAGGGCTATAGGTCTGAAGTCTTTCATTGTTATAGGAGGCGTCACTTTTGGTATCAAGCAAATGTTGGTATGGTTGTGGCTTTGCTCCAACTGACCAGATTTGAAAAAAGCTTGAACTTCAGAAAGTATTGCAGGGTTGATTTCAGACCAGAACTTCTCATAGAAATCTCCAGAGAGACCATTAGGGCCTGGTTCCCGATGTGGACCAATATCAAATACCGCTTTCTGAATTTCCTCAAGGGTAACAGATCTCGTTAAGTCTTCTTTTGTTTCAGGGGTTACTGTTTGGTGAAAATCTCGGAAAGCCTCCTCATATAATCCCTGTGCCACTGGAGTTGAAGTATATAGATTTTGAAAATACTGGATATCTACTTCTTGAACCTCCGCAGATCCTCTCTTGATCACCCCTTCTTCATTCATAATAGAATTTAGTCTATTACGACTTCGCTTTGCTTTAGTGTCAGAGTGAAAATATTTAGTGTTCCGGTCACCGGATTGTAACCAAGAGATCCTGCTTTTTTGTTTCCAGAATAGCTCCTCTTCAATGTACGCTTTGTTGAGTGCATTACTAAGGGATCTTCTTTCATCGTTGGATAAGGAGCCAGATGCAATTCCTCGATCCAGTTTATGACGAATGGTAGCTATTTTCTCTGCAGCGTTTAGGCGTTTGGTCTTTTTCCACTTTGAGATGTACTTCCTGCAGTTGTGTATTCTTTCAACCATACTTGTGTTTGTATTTGTCCTTGTCTGTGTCAGATTCTTTTCTTGTAAAACTGAGTCCTGAAAACCATCTTTATCATAGCAACGACCATCAAAAGTGAATCTTCCTCTCCTGATCTCTTGATCCTTAGACATAAAAGTTATGAGAGGTTGATGATCAGACTCAGTGAACTCCAAGTATTCTGTTGCAGATGCAGGGAAAATATTGTGCCATTCACTTGTTGCCATTGATTTATCTAAACAACAAGTAACATAGTGTTGTCCTCTTTGACCAGCCCAAGAGAACTTGTCACCCGCAACCTTTAACTCCGTAAATTCACAGCTCATTGCCATTCTTCGAAAGTCTCTGAAGGATGCATCTGAACAAACAGGACCCCCTTTCTTCTCATGGTTTCCAAAAAACTCATTGAAATCACCTAGAATAAACCATGGTTGCCCTCGTCTGTTTGTCCCAATTCTTTCTAATATCTCCCATAAATGGTTTCTTTGACTAGTTTCAGGATGCCCGTAAACAAATGAACAGATAAAGCTGATTCCATTGCACTTGACTGAACAGTCTACAAGGTTAGGGGATTGATAAAAAACAGATACTTCTACTTCATTCTTCCAGAAAATAACTAATCTTCCACTAAGTCCTACTGGTGAAACGATTACATTCTTAACAAAGCCTAACTGGCCGCCAACATCTCTAATATAATCGTCATGCTGCTTTGTCTCTGAAAGGTAGATGATGTCCGGGAGATAAGTCCTGTTTATCTCCTTTAGACGTCGAACCGTCGAGTCTGAACCTAACCCTCGACAGTTCCAATGGAGTGTCCTCATGGGGGCTTTGGTGGTTCAGGGCCCACCGCGCCTCCAACGGCCTGTTTAGCGGAAGAAGATGAGCTTCCTCCACTGCAATCTCCTCCACCAATTCCCATTGCTCTCTTATTCGCTTCTGTTTCCTCTGCATCTAGCTTTCTCTTGCGGTGAAGGTAATCCACCTTGATTTGTACACCTTGGTTTGGGCGTCTCTCATCTTCAGGTCCATCGTCCCCCTCCTCATCATCAGATAGATGGATAACTCCTCCATTTTGAACCAGACAAGACCTAGAATCATGTGTGAGAATTCCACAAACCTCGCAAAAACCTCGGAGTCTCTCATAACGAAACCTCAGAAGCGTGTTAACTCCAGGCGTGAATTGAAAGTGGCGTTGGAATCTTAGAGGTTGAGTGATGTCCCAGTTGACTCTAACCCGGGCCTACTTACGTCTTGAAATGGCCTCCGCATTGTAATCGACTTCCATCAACATGCCAAAAGCTCTGCCGATATGAGCAATGACGTCTTGGTTCACAAATTGCAGAGGTATCCCTCGAATCTGGATCCAAAAAGGGATGAAATCCAGCAAGGCAAAGTCCATCAGTGGCGCCCATCTTTGCAGCACCAATATTCGATCTGCAAACGCCCATGGACCACGTCTGAGTACACTCTCCAAAGTTTCCTCTGTCGGAAAGATGAACTGGACTCTGTGGTTGTCAGCAATTCTTCCAAATATCAACCCTTCTAGCCCCCAAATTCGAGGCATATTTTCAACAATCGAATGGAGGTTTTGTCTGCGTGGAATGGTGGGGCGGCCCATGATCACAAATCGGTTCTCATTGTCTGCTTGATTCACCATATCAACCGGAAGGACAAATGGTGCATCTTATGCATCGAGATTAAGTTCTTGAACCGCTCTTCTCAAATTATCTCCCATTTTGAGTAGTGTGAAATAGAAACGAAGTGGAAAGAAGGAGTTTGCAGGGATTTGCAAGCAAAGATGTGGAGATGGTAACCATCGCTGAGGATTATATATACGCTTCTTCACCGAGTTTGATGGGAGATGGGCATCACTATGAAATGTGGTTTCATTAGTGGGAATAACTGCTCGCTAACAAGGAACAGGGACATGATCTCCTGTCTTGCCGAAAAGTGGATTACAAACTGTCACCAGAGAAGTGAACAAGGGATAAAACTGTTCAAGAAACTGTCGTAATAATCGCCATAAAATCGCCTTATAAATCGCCATTTTTACCAAAGTGTGACTAAGGAATTTTAAGTTAATTTGAAGTTTATCATCCAATAAATTGATATATAAGAGGTTGTTTCGCAAAGTAGAAAGTATTATTAAATAAAGTTCAAAAAATAGATAATGAAGATTGAAACAAAATATATACAAACTTGAAAAGACATAAGTATAAAGAAAAATATTTCGTTAAGAATCAGTGGTTATATACGAAATTGTATAATTCATAAAGTAAAACAAAATGACACAACTGTAAAATTGTAACCTATGAATAAATTAGCAGTTATAAATGAAAATATACAATAGAAAGACACAATTGGTCAATGATTCATGAATTATAACATTTGAATAAATTAGCAGCTATAAATGACAAGGTACAATAGAAAGACACAATGGTTCAATGGTTCATTCATAGTTTTTCATTTTGTTATTATTAATAGATAAATTCAAGTGATATAAATTTTGAAGACGGATATCTGAGTTATAGATTATGTATTAATAATACTTATTTTGAATGTTTTGTGTTTTTTAGATTCTCAGGAGTAAGTAGAAATCAAAAACAAGAAAATTCATGTTCTAAAGGAGTTTATTAAGATAGACAACAAGGTTGAAATAGAAATAGCTCATTATAAACTTGATTCCAATGCAAAAACAAAAGAAAAAAAAAAAAGAAACCTAACTTGTCACCAAGAAAAAAAAAAATTAGATTGATATTCATAAAGAGGGAAGAAGGTGAATTGCAAAACTTGCAATCTCAAAGTTATCTATTTATCTTTAACAACACATATATACTTGCTAGAAACCTTAGCATACCCTAGCATACCCTAGCATACATGGGTTTGCTAATACTTCATTAAATTTATTGGACTAATGTTGGGTCTGTCTCTGTCATATAGATGGTCTAACATCAGAGTCGGATATGGATATGTAAATCTGTTCGCTGCATTTACATCAATTGCATTAGCCAGCATTAGCCAAAAATCAACACACAATAAGAACAATCTATATACTCTTGCAACAAACCAAGTCTTATGTCAACTAAACCAAGGATCTGCAACTCAAAAATCACAGCTCGAAAAATATATCATATTCTCGTGTATCTATGTAACCTAAGATATAGTCATGTATAGTAGTGTAGTTGACCATGCTCTCAGGAAGACTCGTGTCGAGAGTTATAAGAGTCCAAAAATATCAATATCTTGATCATAAACAACGTGAAACTTTTGTCTAAATATGATATGAAAATGAGCCTAATTAGAAGCATATATGTTGTATTTATCGGGAACAGCTGATACTAAATCTTTTAACATATTCATATTAATAGCATAAATTTTTGAAAGAAAACAAAAAATCCCAAATCCAATTTTACTGACATATGTGTAATTTTTTTCACATGAACGATATAACGATATGAAGTAGCCTTTTTTTTCCTTACACTAATCTAGATAAAAAACAAAATTCAAATTGCTTGAGTTTATGACCATCCACATCTTTAGAAATACACAACACTAGATAAGAACATAAATAAAGTGGTGTGTACAGTGTAAATACTCAGATAACTGTAACTTGCCGGTTACATTTTGAAAACCGAAATGCCATTGGAATTACAAATAAATCCATACCTAACAATTGACCATACCAATCAGTAACAGTGGTCCATCATCTCATCTCACATCACATCAAAACATTAATACCTTTCTCCTTCCAAATTTTCTTTCTCTCAAATCATACTTACATCTTTTCACTGCCCAATAACCAAACATTAAGTGCTCTCTGAATCTTTTTTAGGCTTTCTATGAAACACTTTTTTCGTTCCCCCTTTTTCATACCATCTTTTCCAGATTTACAATCACAACATAATCAAATAAAGAAAGAAGCCCGCCACAAGACAAACAAAAAAGGACCTTTTTCACATTCAAATATTTTCAAAAAACCGCCTTCGAAGCTTGCTTAGGGGTTCCTCATGAACTGGCTGAAGGCACTTTTGATTGGATTATAACCCGTGCTCCTGAAGCAAGCCTGTTCAAGATACATAGAGGTTTCAATGAGTCTTAAAATGAAACAAGATGACAATGATATGTTCCTTTTAACATCAAGATGTTTTTCTGCTTACCTTTCATCAATCTTGATCACCTTCTCCTCATCTTCTCTAAAAGAATCAGGCTTCCTCAAAGATTCTGTTATTCTTTTACTGCACACATCAGGTGTTTTAGAAGGGCTGGGCACGTTCTTGGCAGTATCTTTTGATGAGTCTCTTGCCTTGTCTAAAACAGGAGATCTCATGGACTCGCTGCGTGGTTGTTGCGTCTTTCCCGAGCGTGGAATGTATTTCGAACCACCAGGTTTTAATTCTCCGTTCTCTGCTACACCCATTTGGTTGGATGCCCTGAAACAAAAATCATGTGTATTTCTATAAGTTGAAGAATGTGTACTCAAGAATTCACAGAGATGAAGTTTACTATTCAAATCAAGAACCTTTCCAATCACAAACCAAGCAATAGAAAAAGATAGCATACTCAAGATGCTTCTCTCTCTTGGTTTCAAGATGAGTTTCTATCATCATTAAAAGAACACAAGAACTCTCTTAACATTAAAACAAACCACAGCATCCAACTAAACAAAGAGGCAATCACTAGTAGAAATTTTCTTTCTAGGTGATTCAGAAATCTACCTGTCACCATTGTAGGAAGAAGAACGCTTAAGAGAAGTATTCCCAACTGAGGCATCCTTCTTCTGCAGCTTGGTCTCGACCAAACTCCCGCTAAAATACTCTTTCTCCTCTAATCTCAGGCTCATTAAGCTCGGTGTTTCAGACAAACGATCAAGATCTTGCATCATAAACGACGAGGAGAAAAACGGGGAAGGAAACTTCGAGTGGCCAAACTTCGGTTTATAAGTGGGTACAAGGCCGAAGTTGTTGTCCTTGACTGATATTGAGCCACAAGATATCAACTGCATCAGCATATTCGAGGCCTTAAGCCTCGGATTAGCGTGCATTCTAACATCTTCTTGTTCAAGAATCCTGAAACTATTCATCTTACTAACATCAGCTCTTATAAGAGACTCCAAAGTATCTGTCTTTGCGCTGTTGGAAAATGGTGGAGAGACAGAGTTTCTTGATATTTCCGCACTCTCACTCTCTTTCCCTGCACACGAAGCCTCGCTCACGAGAATGTTTTCGCTGGTTTCAGGCTCTGATGAGCCATCATCATCAGTTGAAACACCTCTGCTAAAGGTCTGTTTAGAGCAACCGGTAATAGTTTCATCGGTTTGTGTAGAAGCGTCTGCGAGTCCTTCGCTTTTATACACTTTGTACTCAGCTAAACACCAAGAAGATGAGTTCTTGGCGTCTCTAGAGTCAGGAGATACACCAGAGGAAGAAACAGAGCGAAGAGCTGGAGGAGAAAGCTCGTCGTCTTCCTGAGAATGCTTATTAGTCCCCTTCCCATTATTCATACTCGAAGAGGAAGATGAATCATCCATGCTTCTAGATGATGGTGGCTCCACAACTATCTGCTTCATGTTTTGTGTCGCTGAATTCGCAATTGGACTAAAATGATCTGCAACAACACAATTCAGAGGCTTCTTTTCATCGAAACATAAACCAAATGATTCAAAAAAGGGTTCTTTTTTCTTTTCTGACCTGAATTGGATTCATCAAATAGCTCAGAACCTTTAAGAACATACTCATTCCCATGAGCTGGTAGAATTAAGTCATCTTCTGATAAGTCATGCCAAACAAAACCATTCCTATAGCTTCTGCAGATTGAAATGAAGAAACATTGAAATCTGGAAACTTTTGCTTGCTTTCATGAAGAGAAGTGAAAAATCAAAGAAATTGTTTTCATGAAGAGAAGTGAAAAATCAAAGAAAGTTTATACCTTTTACTAGACCAAGAATACATTGAAGCCATGCCTCTACCTCTAAGAACATTAAGCCTATCTATAACATCTGCAAACACGCACAAAGATTCTTCATAATTCCCAGAATCTCCCAAAATTTGTAATTGTCAAAAGCATTATAATGATTTTTACCTCTAAGGTATAAACCGTTTGGAGAAGAAATCAAGACTTCCATGAAATGAGGATGCTCAAGTTGACGATTCTTGGAGAGGTAATAAACAATTTGGACTTTCTTGATCTTCTGATGATACTTTGGTGATTTCTCTGTCCAGACTTTTGCTCTCTCTGGACTCACTACTTCTCTGTATTTCTTCATCCTCGCTTCCATTTTTTTCTTTCTCGTGACCCAATATAAGAAAGTAAACCCTAATAGGCTAATTCCGGCATTCTCTGTTTTCGTTTCTCGATTTGAATCAGATCTATCAATCTGGAGGAAACAAGAGAAAAAGAGGGGGGGGGGGGGGTGGGGGGAAACAGAGTTTACAAGCTTAACGATGAAGTCGAGCGAGAGAATTTGACCAATGAGTGAGTGAGAGAGAGAGAGGTGAGTTTCTGCAATGAATTGAGATTTTTTTTTTTTTGGGACAGGACTGGAGATTAATGGAGAGACAGAGAGACGACAGTAACAGTAAGGGAGAGAGAGAGAGAGATTAAAGCCTTTAGTGCCTTTTACCTTATTTTCAGACAGTTTCTTTTGTTTTGTAACGAAACACTGAAAATCACTGTGATTTTATTCGGTCATGTCGCCTTCTTTTTTTTGTCAACATTCTTTTTATCTTTTTCTTTTTTATTTTTTTGGTCTAAATAAATATCAAGATGGACTTAACCAGAGTTGGCGAAAAGGTTTCCCTAGAAAAAAAATCATATGAAAAAAAAAAAATTAAAAGAAATTACCAAATAACTTAGAAGTTAGAACCAAACATAAAGAAACTATATCAAGACATATATTCCCAAGACTAAACCTCACAAAATTTTGCTTGAGTTCATTTAATCTGATTGCAGCATAATTTAAGAACAAATTATTTTGTAGAATCAAAAAGAGAGCTATTATTAAATTTTGCTCACAAAAAAGAGTTAAAATCAGAATTAGAATTAGAATTAGAATTATTAGAGTTAGAAGTGGAATACTCACTAACCATTGAAACACCGAGTATTGTTTCTTTGAGAAGAAAAACGCAGAATATTGTTTGCTACACTAAATATTTCGTCCTTGAGCTTTCACATGATTTAAAGGAAGACTGTAATTATTTTTCGTATTGGATATTAAAACTATACTAAACTGAACATAAAACTAATAAACAGAACTTGAATACAAATTTTTTATTAATCCAAATGGAAACAAATATTTTATATCGAATCAGCTAGAATGAATCTGAATTTGGTGTGATCAAACCGAACTAAACTACAATAAAACGAAATTTACTAAAATTTGGTATTATTAATCGAACATTTACTTAAAAAACATTTAAATATTATATACATATATATTACATTTATTTGCATTTTCTTTGAGTAAACAAATAAATAATATGACTAATTTCGAGCGTTAATTAACTTGCAGTTTAGGAAAAGCTTAAAGCGATTATATATATATTTATATATGCTTTCTCTTTCTTTGTTGGAAAGCTGAAATGGAATAAAAACTCGTGCATGAAGATGTCTCTTGTTAGATTTACGTGCATGCTTTTATTTCTTTATCATAGGGTAATATTAAAAATACAACTATATCGAAACCATGCATGTAATTATTGATGTTGAGCTGAGGTCACTGTAACAGAGTTATTAGCCCAAAAATAATAATATTGAGACTGATTTTTTTCTTCAATGTGTCATATAATAAAGCGGGTTCGAAATTAAAAAAAAAAATCCGGTTGGCCATCTTCAATGTGTCATATAATGAAGCAGGTTTGAAATACAAAAAAAAAATCCATTTGGGCCAACCCAACAACTTTTATAATTTGTTTATTCCCCTTCTATTCATCCATGATTCAACAACATGTTTTTGATTAACTTCTTTTTGTTAGATTTAACCATCCAACAATAAGAACCATTCTTGATTCTATAAATACAGTATCACTTACCTTTCTTCCTATTTTTATAAGATAAAGAGGTTTCCTTGTATTGCTTTTCTGTTCTTTGAAGTTTGTTTCATTCACACACTTTCCACTGCAAAAATGCTTTGAAGCCCATAAGACAAATGTTAAGATATCCCCGCTTTTTCCTTATTCGAACCCAATTTTATTAATGGGCCTGGTCAACTACTTTTTCCGTTTCACAAGTATGATTTCGGTTCTAGGACTCTCTCTTCTCTTAGAGATGAGAAACTCGCAGCGTTATATCACAAAGATGAAGTAACTGAGGTGGAGATTTGGGTGACAACTATGATTGAGCCCAATGAAAATAATAATTTGAAATATTGTACTAGATTGGACAAATTCTTGAAGCTCATTCCCAATTTAGGCCCACTAATAACCACTCAATTATGCAAGATGACCTAACTTTACACAACTCAGCTTCTTAATCATATTATTTCTGAAGATTTTGATTTCTTTGTCGTAGAAACAGATTGATGGGAATTTTTTGTCGTTTAGGTTCATATAAACAAAAGTACGTAGGTAATCAAACAAAGTTCCGTTTATTTAATCATATCAGAGTTATTGATCTTGCCATGGTTGTGTCTAGCAGAATAAGATAAAAAAAAATGAAAGAAAAGAAAAGAAAAAAGCAATGGTGTAAACCAATTAAGATTATTTATTTGATCAACAAAAGAAAGAGAGAAAAATTACCAATTATGGCTCAATTCTTTAAACTGAACTGTTTGCAACAATCCGGCCTAGAATTGTTGTAATTGAAACATAGAAGTTAGATCTTTTTATTATTATTTGTGGTACCATTAGCTTATTAAATCAACTTGTACAAGTAAAAATGGACATTTAGATTGTTTACTATCCATCTTAAATGTCATTGATGCTCTGTATTTAGTATTAACTATTCACTCTTTATCCTCGATTTTTGCTCGTGCTACAACGCTCAGCTTCGTTATATTTGAATTGTAAGTGCACAAAACTTTCGGGAAATCGGCTAATTCGTGCATCAACTGGCCTCCCTGGTACGATTTGCTGCATGTACTCTTGAGCTGTGCCTACACATACCTCAACTCTTAAAAATTTAAATTTTCATGCCTGTACCGACATTTGTTTGGCTAATTCATGCATTGACTAATTCTCTGTTAGTCAACTCCGTTAAGCTGTTAACGGATGCTGATTTATCTGCCACGTAGAAATCCCCGTTGGAACGGAATTAAAAAACAACGTCGTTTTAAATGAAATTGGGTTTAAAAAAAAATTTGCATTCTCAGGGATTTGAACCCGTGACCTGTTTTCATTAAAATCGACTTCAGAACCAGCGGACCATATGTACTAATCAACAAACCATCACCAGTTAATATAAAACTTCTTCACAATCGTCATTAAAAAAACAAGTAAAACGACGTTGTTTTACTTTTATGTGTTTTAAGAAGAATCGATCTTCTTCTTCCTCTTCTTCGTCGATGTCTATATTTAAAATTGGGGAAAAACTTTCCACCATAATATATGATGAACACACAATCCAAGTTGTCGCTGAAATATGAATATACAATTGCTTAAGACACGAATTTAATATTCCAAACGATTAAAAAATTGAAGATCAATATAAAATTTGAAAATCAGATCGAAAACCTAAACCCTAGATTTTTAAAATACCTCATTTTTTAGGGAAATTGAGTCCCAAGACTCGGAATTTGCCTCAAATTATTCCAACCTCTCACCAATTTCACCAAGCTAAACCACAGCTACCACCGTCATCGTCCAAAATCGGGATTGATTCGAAGGAAGAACCTTTCGAAGAGGAAGGAAGAAGAAGATCGATTCTTTTTTTTTTAACAAGGATTGTGAGAGTTTATATTAATTAAGTGTGCAATGATTTATCGATTATCTTACATATTCTACTGGTTCTGGAGCCGGTTTAATCGCAAGCATGTTATAGGTTCGAGTCCTAGAGCTTGCACATCTTTTTAAATACCCGCTTCATAAAACGACGTCGTATTACTTGTTTTGTTTAATGACAATTGTGAAGAAGCTTTATATTTGGTAACTGGTGATGGTTTACTAATTAACACACATGGTCCACTGGTTCTGCAGTCGGTTCTAACGCAAAAGGGTCAAGGGTTCGAATTCCTGAAATTGCAAAAAAAAATTTGAAACCCAATTTCATTTAAAACGACATCGTTTTCTGATTTTTGTTCCAACGGGGATTCTTACGTGGCAGATGAGTCAGCATCCGTTAACAACTTAACGGAGTTGACTAACGGGGAATTAGTCAAGGCATGAATTAGCCAAACGAATATTGGTACAGACATGAAAATTCAAATTTTTAAGAGTTGAGGTATGTGTAGGCACAGCTCAAAAGTACAGGCAGCAAATCGTACCAGGGAGTCCAGTTGAAACACGAATAGGCCGCTTTCCCACAAAACTTTCTCCTAGTAAAGGCTATAACTTACCTTCTTTTCTCTTGAATAACCTATGTGAATGATTTGCCATGGATCTTAAGAGTAAACGAAAGATATCAACTTGTATATAGGAAAAAATGAGATTAGTAGGTGAATTAGTCAAATAATAATATAGTGCAAAAAAGCATAACCAAGAAAATTGGTCCTCCCACTTTTTTCTTGAAGATCCACCAACTCCTACTCATGTCTTGGGCAAGAACTCACTGTTACTGTCGCTGAAAAAATAAATCTTATTAATTTATGTCTTCTTAGACGATAATGATTCGGATCTGTGGGTTCCAAAAATCCCAATCACTATACACTCATGAACCTCACATCATTTAATCTTTAAGTCTCTTTCTCACACTATACACTCACAAGAGAATAGAATTGTTGCAACGGGCCAGGCCGGTCCGTTTTAGTTTGACCTGTTTTAAGCGGGGCCGGTTTTGACCTTGGTTTAAGCATTGAAACCTCGTCTCAAAATTTTGGATAGGGTCAGAAGCTAACCCGCGGTTAACCTGCAAACAAGCTACGAAATGCGGGTTAACCTGCAAAAATGATTCAAGATCCAGTGTTTTGCCATTCAATGAGTTAACTAACGGGTCGGTTTGTTCAAAACCAGACCGGATCAGCCTATGGACCCACTATAACAACCCCCACATGGGAGGAAAAGATTCAAGCTTCAATGCTTTTGGCATTCAATGACCCTTAATTGAAAGAATACAAAGAAAAGTGAACTCTTTTCTATACATCTTCATGCTTGAATCAGAATGTGAATACATCAACAATCAAGGCAAGAGGAGCCTTTGGTACTTTGCCTCTCTTTTGGAATTAGACTCATCACAGTGAACCCTCTTCCTGTTTAGATTATTCCCACAGCTACTTTGTGACAATGGTGTTGCTTCAGGAATAATCACCGGTGGAATCTCAAATGATTCAAGCTGCGGCGGTGGATGACGCCATTGTGGAAGCTGTCCAGCCAAAAGCAGAGTCTGAAGCAAAGGCCCTGCTTTCAAAACCGCTTTTAAAAGCTTCCCTTTCTCCGGTAATGACGTCTCCGGAAAATCTAACTCTTGCACCGGCGGTTCGAAAGATGAGACGATGCTTTCTTCGCCGTCTGATGAAGGAAACCCATTGATGTTTGGATCTTGTTCCTCACCTGCTTTGTGTTGAAGGATGAAGTTTTGGCCAAGAAGAAGCTTCTTGTACTTCTCTTGTGCTTCATCTTTCTCTTTGGTAGCTTTGTTGAGGAGATCTTTGAGCTGCATTATCTGGTCGTCTTTGGTATTGAGTTCTTCTTGTGCCACAATTCTTGTTTGTTCTAACTCCATTGTTGTGTGCAGAAGTGAATGTCTTAGCTCTTCTATTGTCTGCCCACAAAAATAAAATATACAGTTGAGTTTGGAGGGAATTGAGCAATCAAAATTAGAAAAGAATGTGAATAAATAATCTCTAGAAGAAAAACGTAGAATGATGTTATAGTTTACCTTTATACCACACTGGTTTTGGTGAACCCAATTAAGTAGATAATTCTGTTGTCTCTCCATATTCCTCAATGGATCAATTCTAGAGTGAGAAGGGAGAGAGTTATAAATGACTTACGATGAATGTATTGTTTGTTGTCATAGTTATAAGTAAACTATAGGATAGATAAGTCACAAGGGGTTGGGACAAAATTCCAAAAAAATGTCTGATCCTTTTTCCCATCAAAGAGAATCTTTATTGACTTTTTTTTCCTTCGCTTTTTGTTTTTACAACAAATACAAAAAAACAAAAAAAACGCGTTAACGGTAATTATGATTATTGGCCGCAATTTGACTGGACAGTAAAGTGGATGATTTATTCCATGGACTTCTTCGGCCACCATTTGAGAGAAGAAGAGATTTTTATTTTGGTGGAAAGTTAAAGGAGAAGAGAATTTAACGAAAGTGAAGTAGCGAAAACTTGATAGATTTTGATGACCGTTGATTCTAAAAAATGTCCGTTAAAATGAGGATTTGTTTTTTTCTTTTTTGTCATTGTTAAAATGAGGATTTGATGATCGTTTATTCTGATTAATGGTCATTGGCCGTTCAAACGAAAGTGTGATTCACGATGAATGCCGATAACAAGGTAAATAAACTGAAAATTTCTTGGTGTATTTTATTAATCAAAAAGCTAACTTCAACTTACAACTCAAGACTCCTTTAAATAAGAACTTTGTAAACAAAAACCCTAATCTAAGAAGATAAACATAAACTCTTAAAAGGTACAAATGGGGTTAAATCTCAAAAAGCAACAACGCCCAAACAGATACGTAAACACATGATCACGAGGAACAATGGAATCCCAATTGAGTAAAGATGCGTACCATATATCAGAGAGTACGCCTATTTTATCATATATATGCTTCCTATGTGAATAAATAAGAGAAAAGAACCAACTGATTTACTAAACTAATATGTAAGAAAATATAGCCAGGTTTAAGTTTAATAAAATTTAAACGTCTATTAAATATAGTATTTTTCTTGATAAAATTTACCAATATTCTTTCTCGAGCAAAACATTAGAGAAAAAAAAAACTTAATAGTTCTCATCGTCCTCTTCTACCATTGTATCAACATTATTGGACATTTTTGCGACCACTATAACCTCATATATGATAACAAGATTTGACTGAATTTATACACTGTTTTTTACTTTTTTGTGTGAAAAACTTAAACATTTAACTACTTATATTATTGGGGGTTGTTTCATCAGCTGATTAATCATTATAGGATTTTTCAAAAAGAGCATGAAAACAACATCTGACCAACATTAAATTATCATGCTGAAAATGTTCCAAAACATAGTTATCATCAGACTCTCTTTTTTTTTTTTAATATCTTATAATGATTAATCTGCTAATCAAATAACCCCCAATAATATAAGTAGTTATAGGTCTGAGCTTTTCAGACAAAAACCATGATTTTAACTAATGGAATATTATATACACCAAGTTTTACAATTCAAATATAATCTGATTCGTTTGTAAACAAGCATAACATTCATCTTATACATGACAAAAATAAAACAAGGGCCCTTCATGTTTTTTAAATATATAGTTTTTGGAAGAATAGGATCCTTTCTTTAATAAGTTAATTTAAAAAAAAATATGTCCCACCTATTTTAAAATATCAAAATGTTTGTGTTATGGTCATGTCACCTATTCCTTACAGTTGTAGGCCGGGCCTGATCTGAGATTTTAATAAGTTCCAATTGATGGGACCCTAATTTTTTTCTTTTTTTGTACGTTGATGTATTTATTTGCTACATTCCGCAATATATTTCTAAGGTTGAAGTCGATCACACTGTCCACACGAACGCATTTTGATTTTGCGCATGTGAACACACGTGTGTTTATATACTTGTATTCAAAGAGTATGCAAAAGGTTTGAAGTATATAAATGTATTGTGTTAGTGTGTGATGTGAACATAGTGAGAAAAGTTGGTCAGCAAAAGAAGGGTACTGATAACCTAATACCTTTCCTTTTGTTCTTATTCACATGTCTGTGAATTAACTCCATTTATTATCATCATCACAATATTACTTAATTCCCTTAATCAACATCACAGATGTTTTTCAAAGATATAGCCAATGCGCAATGAGGTTGGCTTCAATTTGTGGACCTTCCAAACAAAGTAGATCGAGTCTCTTATAACAAAAAAATGACTAAATTATTTTTTGCTCTAGTTTCAATAACAAAAAGATTATAGATTATAAGCGAAAGATCTATCGCGCATTGGGATACAGATTTTTCACTTATAATCTCTTCGGTATAGTGACTAGAGCAAGATAATTTAGTCATTTTCTGTTATCGAGATTCGAACTCGTGACCTGAAACGTAGCCAGACCTAAGTAAAAGTAGTCATAATCTAATTTTATGCTACAAAGTATTAGACGCCGGCGTAGTATTAGATACGTGATGTAGGAGAGAAAGAATATAAATTATGGTGGGTTTAAAAAGAAGGGAAAAGAAAACCGCACATTTCAAAAAGAGGAAAATTTAAGGAGCAACCAAACCCCTTTATGTCCCATCCCAACGGTGCCCATTATTATGATTAGTAGAGGGGCAAAAACACTTTTATAGTCTTTAGTAATTAGTAGTTAAAAAAAATTTTCAAAGAGGTTTTTGATCTTTGCTCCTAATAATTTTGGGTTAGGGATCAGAGCAGGTTAAAATAGTCTTTTATTTTTCTTTTCCATTTAAACTCGAACACAACCAGAGTATCCTAGGTCGAAACCCAAACCAATTTTCCTATATTCATAGAAATCTAACTTTTCTTGCCATGTCTAAAAGACCACCACCATTTGGTTAACTCGAGATGTTGAGATGCATTTCTTATTGGGTGATAACAAAACTATTAAAACTGAGTATATTTGCATTTGTTAACTCCTTAAATTATTTTCTTTTATTCTCCGACCAAGCTAAAGACTACTTTCTCGATCTTGTGCATAAACTATCATTAATTCATTATATTACTTCACTTATATGCATGCTCTTATCTTCAATCATAACTAACATAATTGGAAACTTGGCTTTTTCATCCCTGGACTTCCGAGAAATGTTAAACTTATGTCTAAACTATTTTTTTTGGCTAAAACATACTTAAACATCATTTAAATTTTAATTTCATACTTGATCAATTAAATATGTGCTAAAACCAATTTATGTTCGTAATCTGTTAATGATCCATCAAATCGAGTATACATGGCAGCCACGTAAGATACAACGTCATTTTGTTCTTCCGAAAGTTTTATTAACAAAACGACGTCGTTTTGTTATGGAG